>NC_051224.1:3325000-3682500 GCF_015220715.1 Pygocentrus nattereri
ACACAAGTGAGTCCACCTCACAGTGAACAAGTCCAATTTGTGCTCAGAGTGTCGATAACCACCATTGTTATCTAGCACTCCCTGAACCCTCTTGGGCATGGAATTCACCAGAGCTGCACAGGTTGCTGCTGGAATCCTCTTCCACTCCTCCATGATGACATCACGGAGCTGGTGGATGTTAGACACCTTGTGCTCCTCCTCCTTCCGCTTGAGGATGCCCCACAGGTGCTCAATTGGGTTTAGGTCTGGAGACATACTTGGCCAGTCCATCACTTTAACCTTCAGCGAGGCAGTTGTCATCTTGGAGGTGTGTTTGGGGTCGTTATCGAGTTGGAAAACTACCATGCAGCGCAGTTTCTGAAGGGAGGGGATCGTGCTCTGCTTCAGAACGTCACAGTACATGTTGGAATTCATGAATTTCATGTTTCCATGCTACCACCACCATGCTTGCCCATAGGCAAGAGAAAGTTGTCTTGGTACTCCTCACCAGGGCGCCCCCACACATGCTGGACACCATCTGAGCCAAACAAGTTTATCTTGGTCTCGTCAGACCACAGGACATGGTTCCAGTAATCCATGTTCTTGGACTGCTTGTCTTCAGCAAACTGTTTCTGGGCTTTCTTGTGTGTCAGCTTCAGGAGAGGCTTCCTTCTGGGACGATGGCCAATGCAGACCGAGTTGATGCATGGTGCGGCCTATGGTCTGAGCACTGACAGGCAGACCTCCCACTTCTTTAACCTCTGCAGCAATGCTGGCAGCACATGCATCTGTTGTTTGAAGCCAACCTCTGGATATGATGCTGAACATGTGGACTCAACTTTTTTGGTCGACCCTGACGAGGCCTGTTCCGAGTGGAACCTGTCCTGGAAAACCGCTGTATGACCGTGGCCGCGGTGCTATAGCTCAGTTTCAGGGTGTTACCAGTCTTCTTACAGCCTAGGCGTCTTTGTGGAGATCAACACTTTTATTTCTCACATCCTCAGAGTTCTTTTCCATGAGGTGCCATGTTGAATATCCAGTGGCCTGTATGAGCGAATTGTACCCAAAACACCAAATTTAACAGCCCTGCTCCCCATTCAGACCTGGAACACTGTAACTAACGAGTCAGATGATACCAGGGAGGAACAACACAGTTTGGACATGTTCACGGTGAGGTGGACTCACTTTTGTTGCCAGCTATTTAGACATTAATGTCTGTGTGTTGTTCTTTTCAGAGGACAGTAAATCTGCACTTCTGTACAAGCTGCACACTGACCACTTTAAGTTATATTCAAGGTTCATTTCTATAGTGTTGTCACATGAAAAGATAAAATATTTGCAGAAATGTGAGGGGTGTACTTACTTTTGTGAGATACTCTGTCCTCTGCAGTCATATTACCTCTAATTTCCTTTTCCTTCTATCCATGTTTTTTTTTTTTTTTCTCCCATAGAAACAGCTTCTGTTTCTATGCCCTCCGTTCTCACACTGTTGAACAGTTAGAACAAGGGCACTCATATGTCTGCTGGCTGCTTATGCTCCCCTGGCCCAACTTTGCTGACCTTTGCCTATGGCTTGTTCTGAGAAAAGTCCATGGCTTTCCTCCTTAATGTGTGAAAGCAGTGTCTGGCGCAGGAGTTATGGTTTTAATACCATATTTGAGGAATTTGGAAGCCTCTGGCCTCGGCGTGTGCATCTGTGTGTGTTGACCGGTGAAGCTGAAGCAGGTCTCTGTGACCTCAGACCTTTTTTGTGAGACAAACGCATCCAAGCAGTCTTTGCAATGGCGCTAGCTGAGGATAGAGTACATTGTCGGTCTGTTTGCACACTTGAGCTAAGCTGACTGTGCAGGTCTGACTGCCCTCAGCGAGGTCAGACTGATCTTTTGATGTAGAAGAATGTCACCGTATGTATTGAGACGCATCGTCTGAATGCAGAGAAATCGAAAGTGGCGATGTGTGCGATGTGTTATTGCTTTCCCCCCCTTTTTCTCCCTTCTCTAACAGTGACTCAGCCTTCACAAAACAGAGCACAGTGCGCCTTCTGGTCCTTTCCATCCCCTACCCTCCTTTGCATTATCCCGCTCCCTTCTGCTCCCTCCCTTCCCATCTGCCACCTTGGAGATCCCATAAAGCTGAGGAGGGAACATCCAGAAGACAGAGCGAGCTCAAACTTTGTCGCTTGCAGGCCTGGAGGAACCGGCTCTATACTTCGTCACAGTCTGTAACCCAGATATCCATGTCTGACTTCTGGAGATGATGTGTCAATCAGGTACATTCTCTCTGCACCCAGTCACGTGCTGTGGAGACACGTTGCCTCCTCTGTCCCTGCTGCCCATGGTGCAGGGAGACATTCACACTCATCACATATCACTTCTGAAATGACCTTGTCTTGCCTGTGGAGAGCTGTCACTCTGAAGTGCTCGGTTTGATCTGATTTGTGCTTTTTTTTGGTCATGTCCTATCCTAAAGCTCACTCTTTATGCGGTCTGTCCATCTTATATTCCAGTGAACAGAGTTGGCCGAAGAATGATTTTAATGTTAACAAATTTCTTGACTGATGCCCGTTGTTGGAACTTGCATACACAAGGGTCACCTGAGACATGTATATACATATATGCTCATTCCAGATATGATGCCTGCGTGTTGTTCCAAAAAAGGATCAAAGCATGTTCATAACTGTTACATCACCTTTCCTTTGAACAGCAACTAATCATTTGGGTGTTAATGTAGAAGCTTTTCCTAGAACTATACATCCAAGCCAAGGATTGGGTGAGAACCTTTATGCTTTAGATTAAATTAGACGTTGTAGAACCATGTGCCAGTTCTTTAAACTTCAAAGTCATTATTCACTCTGCATCTCATTTACAAAAGTGGTTCTTATTATAAATTGTTCCAAAATATACAACCCCATTTCCAAAATGTCCAAAATGGGATGCTCTGCAAAATGTAAATAAAAATTATTTAAACCCTATATTACATTGAAATTAGTCTAAAGACAACAAATGGAAATATTGAAACATTTTAATGTCTAGCGTTTGGGAACTGAGCGGACCGATTGCTGTAGTTTTAAAAAATAAAATGTTTTCCCATTTTTGCTTATTATCGGATTTCAGCTGCTCAACAGTTTGGGGTGTCCTTTGTCAGCAGCAGCATCAGACGCACAGGATGGGCAGCTGATCAACTCGGCAAAGTTGTACACAGAGTCAGTTCTGTAAAGAGTGACTGACCACAGATTACAGTGTTCACAGAGCAGCAGAGACTTCGGCAGGTCTAGTCCTGGGCAGTCGTGGGCTGGAGGTTAGGGATCCAGCCTCGTGACCAGAAGGTCGCCGGTTCGATCCCCAGAGCCGACAGCACATGATTGAGGTGTCCTTGAGCAAGACACCTAACCCCCAACTGCTCCCCGGGTGATGAGGTTTGGGCTGCCCACCGCTCCGGGCAAGTGTGCTTACTTACCCCCTAGTGTGTGTTTGCTCACCAGAGTGTATGTGGTGTTTCACAGAGGTGAAATTTCCCTAATAAGGGTCACTTAATCTAATCTGACAGGGAAGACTAATTACCAAAGGCTTGACTATACATTTAAGTTTTTAGCCTAGACTTAAAAACTGAGGCCGTGTCTGAGTCAACAGGTATTTTATGTTAAAAACTGAAAAACGTCACAAGTGGAGATACGAGGTTTTCACCCGACTACAGTGATATGTTTTGTTACACTGTTTGTTCACGCATATTAAATTAGCTTCATCTTAAACATTCGAGACCTGTTTCTTGGACTGAATGTGTGTTTAGTGCAAGATGGGAAAAAAAAGGATTTTTAGGGAAAACCTGAGTGTCCCTGAGTCTAAGATGACAGTCCAAGTCTTACGAGTCTAAGATGACACTGTAAATGTTGATTGAAGTCGAACGTGTTTGACAGGGGATGAACTAAGACGTCAGAGCTTGTTTGTGGCATTAGCGTGACAAGACAGCTTAGCATACACTGTTGGTCAAAAGTTTGGGCACACTTGCTGGTAACAAGCTCACCCCCCCCCCCCCCTGTTTATAGAGGGTGCATTATAAAGTTATAATACTTGAAAATAAAAACTTGAAAACTTTTCCATAACAGCTTCACATCATGAAAAATCTGTTCTGGTGCTGAAAATGTTTTATACACTCACCGGCCACTTTATTAGGTTTAAAAGGTTGGACCCCCTTTTTCCTTCAGAACCGCCTTAATTCTTCATGCCGCACTTTCAACAAGGTGTTGGAAACGTTCCTCAGAGGTTCTGGCTGGTTATTTGAGTTCCTGTTGCCTTTCTATCATCTGGAACCAGTCTGCCCATTCTCCTCTGACCTCTCACACCAACAAGGCATTTTCGTCCACACAACTGACCGCTCACTGGATGTTTCCTCTTTTTCGGACCGTTCTCTGTAAACCCTAGAGATGGTTGAGCGTGAAAATCCCAGCAGATCAGCAGTTTCTGAAATACTCAGACCAGCCCGTCTGGCACCAACAACCACGCCACGTTCAAAGTCCCTTAAATCCCCTTTCTTCCCCGTTCTGATGCTCGGCCTGCACTTCAGCAAGTCGTCTTGACCACCTCTACATGCCTAAATGCACTGAGCTGCAGCCGTGTGATTGGCTGATTAGCTATTTACGTTAACAAGCAACTGAACAGGTGTACCTAATTAAATTAAGTATCTTTGATCTCTTTTTAAGACTTTAAGAAAAGCTCTGACAATAGCAGTATTTGTTTAGGTTCAGTAAGATTGAGAGCATATTAATCAGTCACAATTAATAATTATTCATAGGACTCATTTGCTAGAGTTTGTCAAGTGCATAGTTGATATTCTTTCGGGAACGGTAACGTAGCAGCTCAGGGACCGTCCTGTTCTGCAGTGACTTTATGACCGTTACGGATGGCAAACACGAAGGTAAGGGTCAAACTCTCAGAGGACGAGCAGAAAATCATAAAGAATGAAAACAGGACAGGACAGTGCATTTCTGCTGTTTGGTCTTTCCCTTCTATTAAATTCCGACGTGCAGAGAGCTCATTCTGTAAAGTGTGCCTCGGATTTCTAAAGTCGTTTTTCACAGATCGACCTAGTTTCAGTGGAGGAAGATGAGCAAGGTTATTCCAGCACACCAGACATAAGTTTTGCTTTAGGCTGCAAGAGTTTCAAAACTCTTAATCAGATGAACTCTGATTAAATTTTTTTTTTTTTTTATTGATGTGGGTTTGTCAACATTCACCACAAGCGCAACTTGCCGTCAGTTGCACTTAGAGAAGTCTTAGAGAAACCTTGTGGCGGGATGCTTAGCATAAATTATCATGTGATTGTTATTTTCAAGGGAGTTGACCCTTCACTCCCTGAAACCTAGAGCTGTGATGTCTCATTACGCTTCAGTTGATACTTTACAAACTCATTAAAATTCACTAGCGTCATTTGCTCTCTCTCGTCATTCGAGCCCAACAGCTCCTGCGTATTTCTGTGAGGATAGTGAATGGAAATAAATGACACAGCTTGGAGCTAATATCATTACATAAATAAACCTCAACCCGTTCGCTCTTTAATATGAACCAATAAAATCGACTGCTGGCTGTATTTGTGCGCCAGTGCTCCAGGACAGAAGCCACTTTCCCTCTGTAGAAGCACGGGTTTCTTGTTGTATTGAAGATTTGCAGGTTTCAATGTTTTGTTTTCCCATCTTGCGTTAATTTCCACAAACCTGCAGGACAATAAAAAAGTAATTACCAGATGCATTTTAATCGCCACAAGGGACGGCGTCTCCAAAATGCCAGCCTGTCTTCTTAAACATACCCTGAGCTTGTTGGATCAGGAGAACCCCACCACCTTGTTTTTCTTCTGTTGTGTGTAGACTGGGAGCTGCTACTTTGCACTCACACGTTGATGGTTAAACATAAAAGCTAAAAAGATCTCTTTGCAAGACGAGTTCTCATAGATTAAGTCTCTTTCGTAAGAGTGTCTTCAGCAGATGACTTTGTTGCCATGGCACCTGTTTTTTTTAAGTCTGAATTGTTTGCTGGATGAAAGCAGAGAGAGGGAATCACTAAACAGCCGCTTTCGTAGCTGCGGATATAAAAAGTTCAGTGAACTTTGATTGCACATCATTGTGAGAAAGTGCAAGAGATCTGATTTCATGCTGTTTGACCACTGTTGTGTTTCAGGCTGCCTGGACCGTATGTTATACAATATAACGGTATTTTTAGAGCTATACCTGGGTAATATTAATCACCAGTATGGCACATTGATTGAAATACGAGTAGCACCGTGTCATTTTATACTTAGTTTGTTTCTGATCACAAAGCTAGGAGCGATCTTATGAGCAGAGCTGCCCTACATCCATCATTTCCTGGAGGCTTTTTATTTCATAGCGGTATATGATTCGACTTCGGTGAAGGATTAGGCAATTTTCCCGCTTTCAGTTTGCTCTTACAGGACGGCTCTCGGTGGTTCACTTGGCAACACATGCTTCCTCCTTCCTTCCAAACACAAAGCTTTCTGCCAAGCTTGCTCAGCCTTATTTCTGAGGGAGTTTTCTCCCTTGATATGCACATCATATGACCTTTTGAAATGTAAATGACTACCATCATGTGATGTATTGACATTTTCTGTAAGTGGAATGTGTTTGCCTATGAGGAGTGGCGGTAAGCCATGACTGCTTGCTGCATATTCAACAAATTGAAAACGTGCCCTTTCCAAAATCCAAACGCCTATCCATACCTCCTAATCAGCCTTATGTAGGCTGTGCCATGCAAGACGGTGAGGCTGGAGATCATAGAATCCTTAATAAACCTGCAAGTCTTCTGCAGTGGAAAAACAATGACGAACAGAAGAGGATCACTCAAATGTTCAGCAAATTAAACGCCTCTTCCAACCACCCTCACTGCCCTGCCCTGCCCCGATCACCAGTAAAGCAAATCATTGATCATAGCCAGCTTTTATGTTTGGTCAGCTCATTTTTTTTTCCAAGCTCTGACTTCACAGAGCATTCATTAAAAGAAGAGCCCTGCTCTTGAACAGAAAAGGCTGATGGCTCGTTTTCTATGAGAAATTCCATCTATGGTAGTGCTTCTTTAAGACTTCTCTTTGAGCCTTTAAGGGTAGCCCAGGGGGTCTTTAATGTCTAAATAGGGCAAGCCCATTACAGGAATTTACCTGGAGCCCAGAGGTCTTTAATGTCTCGTGCCTAAACTGTGCATTCGCCTGGTAACCTCAAATGCACTGCAAGTTCTTGGAGACCTTTAGAGTGTAGGCTGTGGTGCATGCCATAAATCAAGCATAAGTTCTTGGATTTGATGCTTGTTCTGTTGTACTGCAAGAATATTTTTTATAATTATTTATTTGTTTATTTTTTAAAACTAGGGCCCTCCAGTGGCAAGTCTTCAGCATGTTTTTAATCCTGGCAGCTGCAGGTCCACTATCAACATTACAGATAAGAGGAGTAGCACGGTACATGCAGCTGTATGGCTTAGCCTTTCCATTCCACTGCATGCCGCTGGAATAACAATCAGGGTCGGGTATAAATTCTGCTTCCAATTCAAATTAGCCTCCCGTGCCAGAGTATACATACCGCAGATTGGTGGACCCACTCTATATGAATACATTACCTGCTACCAGGGCTTCTTTGGGGTGCATGGGCTTTGTGGGTTTGCTAGAATACTGGGATGAAGATGAGGAAGTCATGCATGTGAATCTTCTATTTCAGATAACCATGTCATGCATTAACCTCTGGTCCAGTTGGCTTTGAGGTCAGCTTCCAATGCCCTATATTTCCTAGAGGGCAGTCAGTTTGAGCATACGTGGGTGTTTTGTGAGCTGAATTTTTTTTGAAAGTGCTGTCGATGTAGAAAGTGCAGTTTGCTGAATCAGGGTGTTCTGTAATGAGTAGGAATAGCAGTTTTATGACATGCTGTGACTTTTACAAATGGGCGCTTAATAATAGAGAACAATGTCACATGCTTGTCTTCTGTTGGGAGCTTAAATGAGCATGACCATAGATATATAGGGGCCTCAAAGTATTGTGTAGTGTGTGTGTGTGTGTGTGTGTGTGTGTGTGTGTGTGTGTGTGTGTGTGTGTGTGTGTGTGTGTGTGTATATATATATGTATATATGTATGTATATATATATATATATATATATATATATATACACACATACACACACACACACACACATTTTCTTCTGACAGCAGTTGTGTGTGTGTGTGTGTGTGTATGTATATATGTATGCATGTAGTACACACTGAAGTTAATGACGTCATTCTATACAAAGTGTTGTCATAAGATAAGAGTCCTTTATTAGTTGCACAATGGGGAAATTTTGAGTGTTACATTAGCAAAGGGACAGCAACGAAAAAAGAAAAGTAACAAAATAAGAATTAACAAGCAATTAATTCACTTTAAGTACTTAAGGATTTTTACGAGGTGTAACAACTAAACATAAAAAATAAGATCAAAAATCTAAACTGTCCTTCACAAAGAATAACAAAATAAAGAATTACAAATAAATAAATAAAGCAAAGGTATTTACAGTGGAAGAATATTTTGCCTGAAATTCACACGGAGTTTTGCACATGAGGTGCTGATTTATATCACACATGGGACGGTGAGGTTTTACAATATAAACAATTATAAACAGAAAGCTCAGAGTTTACACCGCAGAGATATTTAACAATATTTAGCAGATGGAGTGTTGAGAATGCTGCACACAGGAAAAAGGTGATGAAATCACAGTATGTTCTGGTGTGTGAGGTCCAGTGGGGGGTGGAGGGGGTTCTACTGGGAGCGGTGCTGATTGTACAGTCCAACAGCAGCATGCCACCATATACACTCTTTCAGTGCAATATTAAGCACATGGTTGTCTGCAGATGTAATGTGAACATCAGATATGCAGATATAACAAAAATGCCAAGATATACTGATTTTTCCCCACAACAATACCCAATTAAAGAGATGTGCCAAGATCTTCATGTGAAGTTCTGTGTAATTGCTCTCTAAGTAGTAGAAGAAATGATGCATTTCGAAACATCTGTCTGTCAAAAAGGCATCTTGTGCCATTGATGGTCAGTTATGGGGAGGATTGACTGCATTGCTGCTGCCAGTTTAGGTCCAGAGCTGGACAATCCACCTCTAAATGTAATAGACAGCGACTGTCGTAGTTAAAACTCTCGTGTCTTTTTTGCTTCATTCTATGAAAAAGAACAGCAACTGGCAGCACTTCTCACTTACAAGCTTTCTTTTCCACAAACATGCCTACAGCAAGCCATCGACACGTATCGATGAATCTTTGGAGGGATACCAACATGTCAAACGGCCAGATGACTTGATATCGAACAGAACTCAGCAGAGCTCAGCAAAGTCCCCCCTAAACTCCAGAAGAGCGTGTAGATGTCTTTTGTGGGTGCGACAAACAGCTGACATTGTAAAATGAATCATGACTTCTTCCAATTAAAAAAAAAAAAAGGCTAGTTTATATAGAAGTCCGGAGACGCGATGAGGTTACTATTATTTTCTGAATGGTTATCTTGAGATCTCATGATCATTAAGTCATGGGGGCAGTCGTGGGCTGGAGGTTAGGGATCCAGCCTCGTGACCGGAAGGTCGCCGGTTCGATCCCCAGAGCCGACAGCACATGACTGAGGTGTCCTTGAGCAAGACACCTAACCCCCAACTGCTCCCTGAGTGCTGCGGATAGGGATGCCCACTGCTCTAGGCAAGTGTGCTCACTGCCCCCTAGTGTGTGTGTTCACTAGTGTGTATGTGGTGTTTCACTTCTCGGATGGGTTAAATGTGGAGCTGAAATTTCCCCGTTGTGGGACTAATAAGGGTCACTTAATCTTAATGATCTCAAGTTAACAATCCGGAGAATTATAGATACTTAATGGCCTCTCAGGACTTCCCTGAAGTTTATGCATTGATTTTCGAAGATATTCGTGGGCAAGTATTAAAAATTAAAGATGGGTTAGTAGCAGCTGTTTGTAGCCTTCACACAGTCACACAGCTGTTTCTTCATTCACAGTTGCAGCTGTACTGGCAGAGTAAAAATGGTGTGGAAGCCAAACTCTCAGGTTTGTGTTTGAGCCCAACAATGTGAGTGAATGTCTTTTAACATTAAAGATATTTGTAGCGGTTTCATTTGATCAGTTTTACGCATCGAGCACACCTCTGACAGAGCGACGTTAAAGGGCATTTCCGAAACATTTGGAAGAATGAACGTGAGCTGTTCACAAAAACTGAATGCAGTTGGCTGAAAACAAAAAAAAACACTTTTTCAGGTATTTTTCCTGTGACGTTTTAAAGAAAAAGAACAGATGAGTGTATATTCAGTACTGTGCGAAAGTCTTAGGCACTCGACACATTTTCGAAATGTATTTATTTGTGTAGTTTGTTTATTTGCTGAGAAAAGTGTAAATATTTGATAAACAAAATTTATAGAATATTAATTAATAACAAGATATATAATAAACAGTGATTTTCTGGATGTTGGTGTGTTTGTTTACCATCTCCAAGCCTCTCCTGGAGGAAGCCCAGTATTATATGTAGTTAAAAAGCAGCTCCTGGTTTGACCAATCAGTGCTCAGTAAATTGAGCTCATGATGTAATTGATGATATTAACGAGTCTCTGTGGCGGCTGTGAAGGTGTCCAGGAAAAATATGGACCCAGAAATTCTTGTTACTGTTTATAGTTTTTCTGTTTATTTGAATTATGAATGCGACTTTATTCTAATGTATATTGTGATAAACTCACTGCTGAGGGAAACTGGTTAAACATTTGCTTAGACGCCTAAAACCTTCACACAGCGCTGTTTATCCTGTCTTGTAGAACAAAACCTTGTATCTCTGTTTTTTGTCCTGGCAGGGATGATCTATTAAAATGACATTTGTCCCACGTTGATTACCACACACACACAAGGTTGCACTATGCACATTTCCCGTTTCTTACCCTGCTGATAAATGCGCTAGAGAGAAATGCAGAACATTTGTGTAACAGCATTGATTGGCTTGCTTTTATAGCCTTGCGTTCAAGACAGAAGACAAAAAACAAATCAAATAGAGATCAATGAAGATTTTGAAATGCCAAGTCGATGGCGATGGCCTCTCCTGTTCATTTCTCTCCATGACCTGTTGACTCTTATGGTCTAATGTTACCTTCATTCTCAATGGTGTGTAAATATTGGCTTGATGTGCAGAGTGTGGTGTGGTATGAGCTCAAGCTGGTGAGAGTGCTGTCTTTGATATGGGTCAGGGTTGATGACGGTGTAGAGACAGGCCACATCTGGTCAGCAGCTTAGTGTAATACCTTGCTGTGTCATAATGGCTGTTTACTTCCCTTTGCTGATCCCTCCATGTGGTGCGTCACCATGGATCCCCCAGATGCTCTTTTGTTATCTAATTTATTGGCAAAGGAAATGCAGAGCTGGAGTCTCTCATACATTAACGTTCACCGCATGCGTGAACCTTTTCGGTAAACTTTATTTGAAGGCTACCTACATAAGGGCTTCATAACACATTCATAAGCGCTGAATAATGTGTTTATGAAGCACTACTTGAACATTTATTAAGTGCTTATGTCGGTTCTCGCAACCTGACATAAGATGTTTTATGAAATAAATGACATTGTACTGACATAATAAGAATAAACGTTGAACATATTTACAGCACTAAACATTTTAAACCCTATACATAATTGTATCAATCATCTTATCCACGCCATGGAGGGAAGAGGGGGTGGTTTCCAGGCATATTTCACCTGATATCAGTACAATGTCGTCTTAAGAATGCTGACATAAATAGTTATGTACAGTGTTTTAAATGTTTAGTGCTGTAAATATGTTCAACGTTTATTCATATTATGTCAGTACAATGTCATTTATTTCATAAAACGTGTTATGTCAGGTTGCGAGAACCGACATAAGCGCTTAATAAATGTTCAAGTAGTGCTTCATAAATGCATTATTCAGCTCTTATGAATGCGTCATGAAGCCCTTATGTAGGTAGCCTTCAAATAAAGTGTTACCACCTTTTCAGACTTGCGCTCTTGTTCTTCCTCTTAAACTGAATGTAAGATTTGTTGGAGGACACGGTGGCCAGTTTTCTGTCAGTCCAGTTTTTCAGTGATTCATAGTGGCTTACTTGGACGCTGTTGCCTCTGACAGTTGAATAGGCCTCTTTAATGAGCTGGGTTTTAGTTGAAAATGTACATCAAAGCAATGATTCGTTCATCCATACATGATGCGCTCGCCTTGAACGATCCGTCATGCGGTAAAGATTGGAATGAAAATTCCACAGGTGGTCTAAATTCATTTGCATATGCCAGCTGAATGTGAAGCAGGAGTGTGGCTTTGTGGGTTGAAGCAGTCGGAGCAGTTTCTTTCTTCCACCGCTCTGAACTCTTTTGTTTTAGCATCGCAGGATGACTCTGTTTGTATTATGTAATGTATCATGAATGCCTTATAGACACTTTTGAGCATTTCCCTTTTGGATGATGCACGTTGTTGGGAGTGGGCTTTATACAAGAAAACATACAAGAAAGAGGCGTGCGATGTTATCGCTGATAACGCAGCACTGATTTTAGTCGAGACATAAAAACGTGGTTTCCGTTACACGTCGGCCTTCACTCTTCAAAAACTCATGGAGTTTGATTTTTGATATCAAAAAATCACAACTGGATTTTTGGCATTTCAGAAGGAAATGCTTCACGTGCACCGCCAGTCAAAAGTTTGGGTACACCCGACCAAAGAACTTTTATATTTAGTATCTTCCACATTTTAGAAAATCAGTGGAAACATCAAAATTCAAATGAGTGAAATGCAATACGGAACAATCCGATTCTAGGTTCTGTTAACCCCCTCTGCCTAGACTGTCTAGCCGTCTCTCAAGCAGTATTAGAGGGAGCCACCTGAGTTGGAATTGTTTTAGAAAGTTTGTACATAGAACTAGATTTCTTTTGCTTTTACACATCAGCATTTACATCAAATTGATGTTAAAATTGCAACAAATATGGTTAGAAATATTCAAACTTTGTTTATTTCCTACCAAATGGGATCTTCAGGTTCTTGAGATGCTCATTTTTTATGGTAGTTAGCCTTAAAGGTACAAAGACATTTGATATAAAATCTTTGCTGCTGAAACATAGTTCTGAAAATTTATGGATGGTTATACCCCCAACAGTTAAGTCAGCAAATTAGATAACTAAATAACTGTGCCTCTGCTTCAACGCACAAGTTGTTTAGTAATTTAAGTTAATTATGTGGTTTCTGACACTGTATGACATTATTATCTATACAATGGGCTTCAAGGTTGGTGCTACTGCTGTTTTTAAATAAACAAATGACTTAACTACCCTAACTACCGACTCCAGATGCCAAATATTGACTCTCTTGACTAGTTTGATGGTCAAAACTATTCATTCCTTTGTCTCAATTTATAAAAGGTGTTTAAAGACATTTGCAGGTGTACATTATTAAGAGTAGTCTTTTTGAGTGCCAGTGCCCACCGTTATCACAATACATTTAAAGAACTTACGACTATTATATGAATATGCATTCAAAGTAATGTTTTTATCCTAATCTCTTCAAACCATTTGAGGATAATCCAGTATAAACTTCTTTATGACAGAGTTGACCTCCATGTCCAGGAAACTGAGCCATAGGGTTCTACTTTTATAGATATAAAGACTGTTTTGACACAAAAACCTGCGTACAATCAGATACTAAACTCACCTGATTGACACACATGGTGTTTGATCACTACCAAAACAAACAGCCACGCTTGTGGAAGTGAGGAGATTCCTGTTAGTGCTGCTTTTTTGTGGACCATAGTGGCTCATGTTTGGGTTTTAGTATGTGTGATGTGTTTGCATGTGTAATGTGCCATACAAATGGGCTATGTTGTGAGCCGTGACGTCAACCCCTGAGGTTAAATATGGTCACGCGACAAGACGCACACTCGGCTTGTGTAATTGGCTGTGATCGGCTTTTTTGTTTTTGCTTTTTTTAAAAAAAATCTTTTTCATAAAAAAAAAAAATTAATTGAAATGCAATTAAAGGTAGTTCAGAAAAGAATACTGTCAAATCATTATTTAGACAAAAACTACTATTATCCAAACAGCATTTTACAGGCCTGACATACACACTGATAATTCTTTGTTTGCCCCACTTCCATTTGAATCACTGTCTCAGTCCAAACCAGCTGTACTAGACACGCCTCTTAACATCCATCAGAACACGAGTGTGTGTGTGTGTGGTTGGTTAGTGTAGTGGGTAACGCCTTCTACGCTGTAGACTGGGGTTCAATCCCCACCTGGGCAAACACCCTACACTATACCAATAAGAGTCCTTGGGCAAGACTCCTAACACCACCTTCGCCTACCTGTATAAAAATGCTCATTTTCTCTGAAACAGCAGTAAAACTTTGTGATTTTTTTTTTTGCAATAAACAGATTTACTGCTTGTACAGTTAAGTTTTAAACCTGTTGTAAAAGAATTTCATCAGGAAAGAAAATGAGCTAATATTCCTACATGAAGTATCTGGCTACATGACAAAACTGAGTTTACATATTTGATGCGAGGCATCAAACTTGCTGCGCCACCATGGTGTACCTCTTATGTCAGATTTAGTGAGCTAGGGAGAATTTTTCTTATTGTCTGTTTATTAGAGAGCTTGAAAAATCACTATTATTATCTCTATTGTTATCTCTATTATTATCTCTATTGTTATCTCTCATACTTCTTATTCTTCTTCCACACTTTTCTGCGATTAACACAGCCTGAACCGCTTAACTTACAGACTCCATTCAAACTGCGTTTCGAAGGTCTCGGCGCTGTGACTTGTGCTCTGTATGTTTGGAGCCGATCGGATTGATAGTTTTTAATAAAATTAAGTTTAAAAATTAAAAACCTCCCATAAGAATGAACGGCGGAAAGTTCAGAACTTCAGATTCTAACTGACATCGATGACGTCACAGCAGGCCACTCAGTCTCACAGACACAGCCGATCACGCAGGGAATCTGCTTTAAAATCCTTAAACTTTCACCTAGAACCTCCATTCCAGTTTTAAATGGTAGAGAAACTTGTCCTTTCTGAAAGCTCAAAATATCTCATCATTTTATCAATTAGCTTCAGAGTTATGAGTGTTTGTTTGGCACTAGGCACAGAAAACTGCCCCATTCACTCCCATGTAAATTTCTCAAAATCAGAATCTGCTTATTTCAAGATTTTCTCTGTGTTTAACTCGTCATAACTCAGACATTTTCTTCTCAATACACACAACGTTATACCTAATTAATCCTCAAGGGGTCTCATCTCACACCATCTATCCGGTTAAGCCATAGAGTGAACATTTCCCGAGTTATGACTGTTTATTCAGAGGATGCAAATCGGACTCAAACAAGGCTTCTCCACTAAGAGCTGCATAATAACGGAATGACGGTTAATTTGAATGACTCTCCCCCCTCAAACACACACATCTCTCCCTCACACACACACACACACACACACCTAAGGAGGTGTTGTTCACCTACACAGAAACACACACACACACACACACACACACACACACACACGACATAATACGAGGCGACACAGGTTCCTGACATTAATTTATGATATATTCAACAAAAGATCCCATAATTTCTGTATTTTTCCCCCCATATATTCCATATATTAACAACTGTTCTATCTAAAATCCTGCCTGCCATCCATTGACCACTGGGGTAGGCTCCAGCACCCCCCGTGTCCCAGAAGTATAAGCAGTTTCAGAAAGTGTGTGTGTGTCTGTGTTCATTTTAAAGGGCTTTGCTGAGGAAATTTGTTTTAGGCCACAATTTCTGTGGCACAACATGATGAACAAGTACTTAAGTATTCAGATTATATAACTCGAGCCTGCCCTTAAGCTTACTCTCAATGCCAAGGAAGACACTTTATGGGTACCTATTGTGCTTTTCTGTTTTTTCCCTTCTCTTTAGTGTGTTATGTACCTTTTTGTGCATGTAAACAGTCTGCAAAGTTACAAAGCTCTAAGTCAGAGAGAGCAACTCCCACTTTTTTTTTTGCTTGGTTTAATTGGAGCTCTTTTCTTTGTTACAAGATGACACAATCTCGTAACACAGTCATTATTGCCATATTTCAGCAAGCTTACACAACATCCAGCAATTCCTGTAGGCTGGAAAGAGCTTTCAGGTTCTGACTCTGGCTCAGACTGAATGGCAAAAGCCACTTTGGTGTTTACACCTGCTCAGTACAGAAGAGCCTGTTTGCAGACTGCAAGCCAGTGACGGAAAGTGCGGTGGTGGAACCGATCTGGTGGTTGACTAATCAGAACAGAGTGGGCGAGGTCACGAGTCTTTAGGAGGCAGGGCTTAAAGACACAGGAGCTCTAATAGAGCGGTCTGGACAGGGGGTGAATAGAGATGTACAGAATGAGAAAAATAGAGTTTTTGGAACATTGAAGCATGTAAACCTATTTTAGTAGAGTCTGAACACTGAAAATGAGCCTGATAGGTCCCCTTTAAAGCAACGGGATTTACCATGGATTTTGTTCTTACTTTATTGGAAACTAATAGTTGTGGGAAAAAAAAAAAAATCAGGCATGGTGTCCCCAAATTTTACATTCATGGCATTTGGCTTTTTTTTTTTTTTTACACAGGCGAAGGTGGTGTTAGGAGTCTTGCCCAGGGACTCTTATTGGTATAGTGTAGGGTGCTTACCCAGGCGGGGGATTGAACTCCAGTCTACAGTGTAGAAGGCAGAGGTGTTAACCACTACACTAACCAACCAAATTTTGAGAGGCAATGTAAATGTTCAGATATAAATACCCGTTTAACTGCTCAGATTATTTATGCGATCAAGTCATTAAAAAAGAAGCTGTCAAATTCAGTGCACACTGTAAAACACTCATCTGCGGCAAGAAACTGTTTACCTTTGTTATCTTGGTTGAAAACGGTGTTGGGTTACTACTGGAGACGAGAGCAGAACATGCCCTTGCTAGTTGGTGTTGGTGTTAGTGTGAATAAGGAAAGGGGCCTTCAGCAGGTCACAGACGCCACTGAGGATTCCAGCAAAGCATCAAGGCTTTTAACTGCTGCTGCTTGGTAAGCGAACGAATCCATTCATTATTGGCATCTGCTCCTTTTGGCCTTCAGACACATGCGAGAATAACTCAAGTAATTCCAGACAAAATGTGATGGATGTAAATGTGCAAGTAATCAATATTTAACATTCACAGATGGTGACGAACCAATGAGGAGAAGTTTGTGTTCCTTCTCACTCTGCTGTTTTCAGCGATTGTTCAAGGAGGTGTTCAGTTTGGTTCTTTGATCCAAAGGTACACAATTGCAGAAGTGCTGTAAGTTCTGAGCCAAAGGATTGGAGAGTCATGTGAGGACAAAACCACAACAAACATTTCTGGAGCAGCTTCCCATACATCACCACTCAAAGATTTGGAAAAATCTAGTTATTTAGGTTTTTTGTTAAACAAATCAAACCTGTCTTCTTTGTAAAGCTGTCACACACACACACACACACACACACACACACACACACACACACACACACACACACACACACACATTTTCTAACCCGCTTCTCCCTCAGGGTTGGGGGTGGGGGTGTGTGTGCTGGTACCCATCCCGGCTGTCATCGGGCAGAAGGCAAATGCAACGCAATGATATGCAAATCATGTAAACCACATTTTTAAAGGAAAATACTACAAAGACAACGTGTCAAATATTGAAAATGAGAAATGTTGTTATTTTTTGAAAAAATGTGCCCATTTTGAATTTGATGCTGACAGTGTGTTCCAAAAAAGTTGGGATGGTGGAACGTTTACCACTTTGTCTCTTCACCTCTTCTTCAAACAACACTCTGTAAGCGTTTGGGAACCGAGGAGACGCTGCTGTAGTTTAGAAACTGAAATGTTCTCCTGTTGTTGCTTGATACAGGATTTCAGCTGCTTAACTGTTTCAGGGCTCCTTTGTCATATATTTAATTTAGTAATGCGCAAATGTTTTCAGTGGTGACAGGTCTGGACTGCAGGCAGGCCAGTTTAGCTCCCGGACTCTTAATATGGAATCATACTGTTGTAATACATGCAGAATGTTTTTTGGCATCGTCTTCCCTGAAAAAGACTAGATGGCAGCAGATGTTGCCAAGATATGTATATATTGTCAACATTAATGGTGCATTCACAGATGTGCACGTCACCCAGGCCATGTGCACTAATGCTCCCTATACCATCATGAATACTGGCACTGATGCCCGTATTAGCCCGGAGGACACAGTGTCTATGATTTCCAAAAACAATTTCAAATGTTGATTCGTCGGACCACAGAATACTTCCACTTCCACTTCCCCTCAGTCCATTTTAAATGAGCTCAGGCCCAGAGAAGGTGGCAGCGTTTCTGGTTCCTGTTTATATACGCCTTCTTCTTTGCGTTCAGATTTTAAACTTGCATTTGTGGATGCAGCGACAAACTGCCCATGCAGTGATTTCCTCTACAGAATCATATTGATTTTTAATGCAGTGCAGCCTGAGAGCCCAAAGTTCCTTAAATACAGAGATTTCTCCAGATTCTCTGAATCTTTTAATGTTATTTTGTACCGTTGACGATGAAAAGCAAACGTTCTTTGCTCTTTTATCTTGAGAAACGTTCTTCTTGAACTGTTGCTCTATTTGATGGTGCAGTCTTCCACAGTGGTGAACCCCTCCTCATCTTTACTTCTGAAAGACTCCGCCTCTCTGGGATGCTTTTTTATACCCAGTAATGTTACTGACTTGTTGCCAATTAACCGGCCAAATTTATCCTAGAAGTAAATTTCAGCCTTTAAATTCAAAAGATCTTTAAGGGAATGGAAAACATGCATTCAGATGTGTCTAAACGTTTGACTGACTGTTACCTGAGCTCTGTTAGAGGGGAATTCCACAGATTTGTCTGCATAATTCAGTTGAGATGTAAACAAAGTCCTTTAGAGTGGTTTTGATGTGAAATGACGCATTGTAAAGAAACTCCTTGACTAATTTCTTTATAGTCGTGGTGATGAGGAGTTTCATTTCTGTGACACAAGTATAACCAGATTGGGCATCTTGAATGTACCTCTCCTCCTTTTATATACATTTTAGGCAAAATCTATATCTCAAAACTTACAATACAACGTCTCAGACTAAGGCACATGCACACTAGGGGGCAGTGAGCACACTTGCCCGGAGCGGTGGGCAGCCCAATCCGCAGCGCCCGGGGAGCAGTTGGGGGTTAGGTGTCTTGCTCAAGGACACCTCAGTCATGTGCTGTCGACCTACCGGTCATGAGGCTGGATCCCTAACCTCCAGCCCACGACTGCCCCCGTCATATATACAGTTATTAAAATACAAGCCTAAAGTGGCCTAATTGGCTGTTTATCCACCTGACTTGTTGGCCACCGTACTTGCCAATGCTGTGTGCACTGTTCAATCAATAATGCACACACAACAAACGTCTGTACCACAGAGTCAAGTGTCAGCTCTTTGAATTAGTCCAGATTTGCCGCTCATCCAGACATGGCGAGGTCCGGGCTTGCGTTCAGAATGTCTCAAAGCAGTCGTGCTAATCTTTTAGAAACATTTAGTACAAAATTCTTTGCATTTGTTCTGTTACACGATCAGCTTTGTACAGTGTGAATATGCCCGTCTCACCTTAGACCTTAGAAGATTTCTAAGCACCTTATAAAGACCCACCTTTCTCGGCTCTGCCCGATTAGTCTCCTTATGCGTGTGCCATTATGCAGGATGATCTATTGTTCTGTCCGAGGCCCACTTCATTCTTTCTATTCATTCAGGGTCTGAGTGAAAAGAGGGGAACATGCTGAACGTAAGGGTTGAAACAGGCCCGTTTGATCATGAAACAGCACTGCCGGACGTGGTGAAGCCCGGACTTGCATTCATAATGTGTTAAAGCTGTCGTGCTAATCTTTAAGAAACATTTACATTTTTTTTTCTATGTTACACAACCAGTTTGTTGAGTACCTGTGTGTACATGTTGTGTATATTCTGTTGTGTCTTACTTTAGTTTTTATTAGCTTGTACTTTTTCTGAGCTTTAAATTGAGCACTTGCTTTATTTTTGCAGGATAGCGAGTCACTGATGACACATCTTGCAGGGCTAGACATACGTTTTGTAAAATGTGGAAGAGACGCATGGTTGATGCATGTTTTCCTGGCCTCATTCAGCAAACGAAATTTCTTCCTAAAACCCACTTATGAAGTTTTCCTGAAAATTCTGACTTTCAGCAAAGTTTTTTTTATTTAGGATGTTTTCTGAGGTAAGAACGGAATCTACACTCACTCAAGAGCACAAAGGTGCGGACAGTTCTGCAGTTTAAGAACACGTCATTTCTTAGGACCTTTCTCAAGAACAAATTTTAGCAAAACAACTTATATCATATTATATATATATATATATTGGTGAATGGGGCCATAGGCTCCAGGACCCTCCGTGACCCCGAAAGAGAAGTGGCTTAGAAGGTGTGTGTGAGTGAGTGAATGGGGCCCATTGTTTATGAGCTTCTTTTAATAATGCTGAAAACTCAAGAGTAGTCCTGTTGACCTCTTTCGTGGGAGGTTTAGTCCTGTTGATTTTACCGTGAATGTCTTCTCTTTAAATATCATGTGGTTTGCATGGATCAGGTTTCCTTATTTCACCCACAAGAGCCATGCTTGCTTTTATTTTTATCAGGGGACAGTGTATTGATTTGCAACGGTAAGCTACATCTTTGTTGACCTCTCGCCTGCATTCGTTTAAAGATCAGTTCTTCACTGAAGCCCCTTGGGGATAAGCTTTGAGGTACTGATTTAGATGAATTGCATCAAGGATGGCCCAGGTCAGGACGGGGAGCACGATCTTGTGGGCTGCTGGTCGTATATGTCAGTGCGATGCTGAATTAAGTGGTAGGAGATTAGATTTCAGTCACCCCTGTTTTGAAAAACTCTAGATCAGTGGCTTGTACATCTACAGACAGCTGTGAGTGGGCAGAAGTAATTGGCTGTGTTTTCTTGGTTTATTTTTTTGTTTGGTGGGTTTTGTATTTCTATAACAGGACTTCGGAAAGTATTTACGTTTGAGGTAATGTAGAAAAGAGAAAACAAAGCATGCATGTAAAGACTTTGAGGTCTTTCTGAACGGCATTGTGAGTTGCGGGTGTTGTGAATAGGGATGAACTGATATTGGAGTTCTGGGCCAAACTTAAAATGTAGAATTTGGGACTAAATATTTAATTATTTTTTTTTAGCATAATAGCCCAGCATCACTTAACATTCTGCTCATCCAGAATACAATAATACATACAACAGTACAATAGTCTTATCCTCTTTCTGACAGCTGGATGTTTTTTAAACAGCTGTCTGCCGATACTGAAATGATACCATGCTGCATCCTTAGCTGTGAACTGTTCTACACATCAATCAGTTACTCATCAGTCTTTAACTTCATGAGAGATTATCTAAATTACATAACATCTGATTGCTTATTTATTTATTTACTTATTTATGTATGCAGGTATTTATTTAGTATTTTTAGAGCCAGCTTAATGCCATGAGCCTTATGGATGATCTGATATCTCCTCCACTCTCCTCTTTGTGAAAAAAGAAAAATTCACTCTGAATCCCACTTCTGGCTCTGTCTTCAACGTATGAACCAAATATAGAGATTATTGGCGTTGAAATATGTATGTCTCATTTCTAAGCGCCTTAGAAGTTTTCTAAGCACCTTATGAGGATCCGCCTGTCTCCCTCCTGTCCAATCAGTCTCCCTATGCTCCTCTGCCATTGTGCAGGATGATCAATTATTCCATCCAAGACCCATTTCATTCTTTCCATTCATTCCAGTGAAAAGAGGGGAGCGTTCTGAACGTGAAGGGTTGAAAGAGGGGCGGCTTGTGCCTGAGGAGAATGGTAAGGTGGGACGCGGCGTGCGAGCTGTGGTTACGTAAAATAAGCCCTTGCTTGCGTAACATCTAGTCGAGGAACGAGGGGATTACTGCTAAGCGGATGACAACACCCAGAAGCAGCATAGTTGTGCACCGGTCTCAATGATGCTTACAGTGCCAGCAGTGTTGACTTTTGCCACCTTGTGCAATACAACGAATAGGACAAGTCAACCCAACGACAAAGCCTTGTGTTTACCTACCTGGGTGTGCGGTCTCAATGCAGGGAGATGATCCTCTCCAGATTCCTGTGATTTGAATCTCAAAGGCTACAGTTATGCATATTCTGAGCTGTTTTCTTTTTCACCCAATATAGGTGGCATTCAGGTAAAGTTGAGCATCAGACAAAGTGGCACAGCTAAGCTTTTGGATATCTCTGTCATAGTTTAGTTGGATACGATGGTTTTAAGTGCGTTTTTAAGCGGAAAGGCCCAGATTTCTGAATGTTCCCTTCACTCCCAAGCCCATACAGTCTACACCGGTCAGGCCTAACATTATGGACACCACCTTGTTAAAACCGTGTCCGTTTTATCAGCTCCACTTTTTATTTATTTATTTATTTATTTATTTAAATCACTCCACTCTATAGCTGCACTCTGTAGTTCTACAATTACAGACTGTAGTCCATCTGTTTCTCTGCTCACTCTGTTAGCCCCCTTTTACCCTGTTCTTCAGTGGTCAGGACCCCCATGGTTTTTAACACCTCAGTGTGACCACTGATGAAGGACTAGAGGATGACCAACACAAACTGTGCAGCAGCAAGTGAGTTTCCGTCTCTGACTTCGGACCGACAAGGTAGGAGTGTCTGATGGAGTGGACAGGGAGTGGACACAGTGTTTACAAACTCCAGCAGCACTGCTGTCTTATCCACTCGTACCAGCACAACACACACTAACGCACCACCGCCACGTCAGTGTTACTGCAGTGCTGAGAATGATCCACCACCCAAAGAGTACCTGCTCTGTGAGGGTCCATGGGGGTCCTGACCACTGAAGAACAGAGTATCAGAGAAACAGATGGACTACTGTAACTGTAGAACTACAGAGTGCAGCTATACAGTAAGTGGAGCTGATAAACTGGACAATGAGCGTAGAAACAAGGAGGTGGTCATGATGTTATGCCTGTTCTGTGTATATATGAGAACTAGAAATGCAGCCTGTTTTGATGTCCTCGTGGTTGCAATACTGCATCCATGAACACATTTTCATATGACTGGCCAAACAGTTCAGCCCACAATAGTTCAGCTGAAGTGATGTGTCCACTCCAGACGACCTTTACCAGTTGTTTGAGAGGAACATGCTTTTTCTGGCTGTCAGGAAGGAGTTGTTTCATTGCATAATGTTCCAAAGGCTCCAGACATCTGACAGGAGTGAAGTTGACTTTTTTGGACATCCCTGCCAATGTCAGTCCAGACTTAACAGTCTGCTCTGTACATTTCATCTGACTGTTCTTTGAGGCACAATGCAGAGCAGCCAGGCAGAGTCAGCAGAGCGGTTTGATGTGAAATGCTATGTTCTAGAGAAACTTGCAGAGTCAGAATAGTTCATGGTGGTGGTAACATGAACCACCCCGGTGAAGAGTTAAAACCTTAGTGTTATGGTAAAGGTTTGGTCTTAAGTGTCTATTTTAAAATCCATAAACGGCAGAGAGGATTCCAACCAAAATCTACCTAATCTGGCAACATTAAGTACGTGTCATGTTGCCTTATGAAGGCTGCCCTTCAGTAGGTCTTACCAAAGTACATCACTCTTAAAAACGATGGTTCTTCACGGGTTCTGTAGTAAAGATAATGGTTTTGTATAGGACCATGGACCATCAAATACCAATTGCATCCTTAAATGTTTCTTTACATGGTGAAATCGTTCTTCAGATTGATGAAAAATGTGTATAGATCTATATAGAACATTTTTGAAAATGGTTCTATATGACCAAAAAGGGTTTTGCTATCATTAGTGTCAAGCTTATAACAGTAAGAGAACCCTTTTTGGTGCTATATAGGTTCTGTACAAAACCATATATAACACATTCTCTGTCAAATCTGAAGAAATCGGAACCCTTTAAACATGCAAATGGTTCTTTGAGTGTTCGTGTTTCTTTATAGACCACAGTCCTTAATAAAGAACCCTTGAATAACCCTCTTTAAGATTGAGGTGTCTAAAAATAGGGAGGACTTCATAAAGAAAATATAGTACAGAGAAAATCGACACCTTACAGATTTAGAGGCTTGAGAATTTTTTTGTGAGCTGCCGTTTTTTTTGAAAACTTTGACGAGGCCCTTTGGCAGCTGTAGCGCAATTAGTTTTTCTCTGCTCTTAGTCACCAAAGCAATCACAATCATTGTCTGTCCATGAGTGAATTCAGAAGCTGCCTGTTGATGTACGTGGTCAGCATGCATGCGTAACGACCCACTCAAGGCAGGAGCGAGACGGCAGGGCTCAGGCGTCCGTAAATGAAAGCAGAGACCGGGCGACGTGAATGCTGGGACAGCCGCACGAGTCTCTGATGGCCTGTCACTTTAGCGAGCTGCCGTATCTCAGACACAGTGTAATTAATGGAGCGAGAGATGCTTCTGAGAAGAGCTCCCTGCTCGCATCCTCCCAGGAGCGAGAGCGTCAACCTGTGTGTTTGAGTTCATTACAGTGGAGACTGGAAGAAAAGTTTACACAGGATCATAATTACAACTACAACAATTAACCGTCTTAGACATTCAGAGCCTTTGTTTTCAGAGCTGTAGACAAAATCCTACCTAGTGTGGTTTGACGCTGGCCTTGATCCCACGGGGGGGGGCAGTCATGGGCTGGAGGTTAGGGAACCAGTCCTGAGACCAGAAGGTCGCTGGTTCGATCCTCAGAGCTGACGGTATCTGACTAAGGTGTCCTTGTCCCAGGCGCTGCGGATAGCGCTGCCCACCGCTCCGGGCAAGTGTGCTCACTGCCCCCTTGTGTGTTTGTGTGCTCACTAGTGTGTATGTGGTGTCTCACTGCACAGATGAGTTAAATGCAGAGGTGAAATTTCCCTGTTGTGGGGCTAATAAGGGTCACTTGATCTTAATAATCAGGGATGATAATACAGTTTTGGAAAGTAAGTCTAAGCCTAATTCCTCAAACTAATAAAAAAAACGTACTAGCAATGAGTTGCATGATGAAATGTACTTAAAAAATAAAACAAACACAAAAATATGGGCACACAAATTTGTTATTATTTTTTTTGGGGGGGCATGACTTTTTTTTTTTTAAGATATATTTTAATGAAAACTTCCTAACTGCGTGAAATACTGTGTTTAAATGTATTTTAGTTACACATGATGGATTATTAACAATGTTCAGTAAATAAACTAAACACTTCTGGTTTATTCATTATTCATTTGGCTTTATTCCTTATGAATTAATAGATAAAGGAGGTCTGTTCTGTGACGAGCCCTAATAATTCAATTGTTATGATAAATGTAATAATGTACAACAAAACTTTGATGACGGCTCGTTTAGTTAATTCATTTATTTTATGAATAAGTAATTCAGTTATTTAATAAATTCATGTCATATTAGTGTCTGTCACTATTACTTCAGGATATGCTCCATAGAAGTGAGGTTTCACTCAGTACTAACTAGAGGCTAAAAAGTGCCGAAGTAATTTCATAAGTCAGTTTGTATCTCAAGTTAGCCGTAAGGTATTTCACCTCTTTTGACTCTAAGCTTTTTAGCTTTATTGCTTTATTTGAATTCGTTAATCTTAACACTGCTTAGAACCTGTGAGAATGAGAAACATACGCTTAACAGTGTTTATTGTGCCTGATTTCCACATAATAGATCTCCGTTAATGTACTAATACAGGTCATACTGATTAAAGCTTAATGCACAGTGAATACACCATTTCGAAACGTCTGATTTGGGAAATGCTGAACAGAAAACAAGACCATTCGTTCATCGTTAACCGCTCAGTCCAGCAAGGGTCGCGGTGAAAACAAGACCTTCAGTATGTATTTCTCAGTGTTACCATTTTTGTCCAAAACAATGGAGCGAGTATTTGTCAAAGTACTCTGTAGATTACTTGATTACTCAAATACTTAGTTGTGACCGACATAATATCGTTAGTAGTGTCAGTTTGCAGAAGAAAGGTAATACCCTACTAGGATCGGTCAAAGTTCTTATGAGGAAAAGCTCGAGAACCTGATGCCCCTAACGCCTGAACAGATAAAGTGACCTCTTTTCTGCTGGCCCCTGACTGAATATTCTAGTGAGAAAGTGAAATCTCCAGTCATGCGAGTCCACTCGTCTATGGACCCAGTGACCTCCAGCCAGAATGAGCGTTCAGTCAGTTCTTCTGCCGGGATCCTCCTGGACTTCTTGGCCTTGTGTCATAAGCTGGTTGACACCTAAGCTCACACTCAGTGCACCTGTGTTGCATTAGATACTTACAATAATTAAAATGACAGTTCTGGGAGTTCAGACAGATCGACTATTCTGCTGTTCAGATATTCGCTCGTAGGCAGATATTTGGTTTTTAGTTTTGGGATATTGATGTTTGCCTGTCTTCCCCCTCCCACTCTTTGATACCTTAGATACTGCTGCAGTCAGAACAGTTCTGTTTACATCTATTCCTTGCAGCATGCACTTTATGAACCGCTGCTCTACATACTTGCACATACGCACATGTAACTTTCATTTTCTTTCAACTTTGCACATAAAACTGTACATCCATCCATCCATCCATTTTCTAAGCCGCTTCTCTGTGAGGGTCGCGGGCGGGTGCTGGAGCCTATCCCAGCAGTCTTCGGGCGGAAGGCAGGATACACCCTGGACAGGCCACCAGTCCATCGCAGGGCAGACAGACAGACACAGACAGTCACTCACACCCAGGGGCAGTTTAGCATGTCCAATCAGCCTGACTGCATGTCTTTGGACTGTGGGAGGAAACCGGAGAACCCGGAGGAAACCCACACAGACACGGGGAGAACATGCAAACTCCACACAGAGAGGACCCTGGCCGCCCGGCCGGGGAATCGAACCCAGGCCCTCCTTGCTGTGAGGTGACAGCGCTACCCACCACAGCACTGTGCTGCCCTAAAACTACTATTACTATTATTTTACTATTGTTTTTAGTGTTATTCTTATATTTTCTCTTTTTTCTGTTTTTTATTCAAAGATCATATATTTGGTGAATATAGAATTTCATTGTACAGTGTAGCTGCCTGTTTCTGCTGTTCATATGACGATAAAAACATCTTGAATCGTGAATCTGTCAGGGAAGGTGAACTGCAAAATATTGAAGCATTCAGCTACAATCTCAGCTATTCGTTTTAATTTGCTGAAAACAGCTCCACACACTGAGATTAAACACATCCTAGCGCTAATAGCTAAAAACACCCACCGCTCCTCTTCAGAAAACCCACCACTCCACTCATATTCAGGCTCTTCAACATAAAAGTCCTTGTAAATTTTTTTTTCTCTTTAAGAAAATGAAACCCGTGATGTGATGTGGCCACGCCGCATTACGTTTGCTCAGCAGCTTCTGTGTTTTGTGCTATACCTTGTACTATATACTTTTTAACAGTGCTGTTAAAAATGTAGAAGTACTGTTTACACCATCTCACCTGGCTGCCATCCGCCGACCACCAAGAGAGGCGAGTGGGCCTGGTCCCACAGACAGTTTCCATTCTACTGTCTGGACGAGAACAGTGGTAGCATCTTGCTGGTCTTTTGATCCAAGTGGAGTGTGGTGCATTTGGCATCCAGTGGAACGAGTGTCTTCACTGTTTATGAGAGCGGGCTTATGTCACTGTTTTACTGCTCTGATAAAACCTTTAAAGTTCTTTCTTTTTAAGTGAAATTCTTTTGTAGGGCCATGAAAACCTGTCAGTTCTGTTAAGTTGAGGGCTTAATTTGATGATATTACAGGATGTTACAGATAAACAACAACCTTTTGTTGTTTATCCTGTAATATGCTCTCTAGAGCTCCCAGCCGTGGATGGCTGTGGCATCGCTGGGAATCGAACTCATGCACATGGCCTGGCAAACTGTAAGCCTGAGTCATTGCACACTTTTGAAATTATGAGTTGTTAAGGAATCTTAAATAGCCGCGTTGATGTGTTCTCTGAGACCATTTGACGTCCTGTAATCTACGACGGACATAATTGGTGTTTTCAGATGGCTGCTACTGTCAGCTGTTTAACACCTCAGCATGCTGTATGTGATTTATGCAGTAAATAAAAAATAAAAATCCATTACTTGTTAGCAATAAAGGTGTAGCTCCAGTGCAAAACTAAAGCAGCCGACTTCCCCACCAAACATTAAGGGCTGAGGGAGGACCTAGGGCTAAGGTTTTTACCAAAACCACTGCTGTATAAGAAAGGCCAGCGCAGACTCCACCTGCTGAGGAGGCTCCGGTCCTCTGGAACACAGGGCGGACTTCTCCACTCTTTTTATGACTCTGTGGTGGCATCAGCCGTCTTCTATGGCATCGTCTGCTGGGGAGGTGGCGTTACAGCAGCAGACAGGAAGAAACTGGACGAGCTTATCAGGAAGGCTGGTTCTGTCCTGGGCTGTGCGCTGGACCCAGTGGGGGAGGTGGTGGAGAGGAGGATGTTGGCCAAGCTTGCATCCATAATGGACAACCCCTCTCACCCACTACAGGAGGCAGCTGCAGCACTGGGCAGCTCCTTCAGTGACCGGCTCCTCCACCTGCGATGCGCGAAAGAGATACCGCAGCTCCTTTCTCCCCACGGCTGTTCGGTTCTACGACCAGAACCTCCCCAAGCAGAGACTCAGACACTCTCCATCATAAACACACTATGGGCTCACACCTCACTCTATCATAGTGCACTCTATCACGAACACACCCCATAGACCTGGATCTTCTCCTACCTCTAATTAAGGTGCAGTATCTGCTGCTGATAGATGGTACAAGTGCAATGAAAGTTCTGTGAAATATCTGTAATTATTACTGTGCAATATCTACAGTTTCTGTGTGATATCCAGTCATTAGCTGCTCATAAATGTGCAATATTCACACAACTGCATGTGTAAACTGTAAACTTGTAGTTTCTTAATTCTATTTTTATTTTTTGTATTTTTCTGCTAACAGACGCCTTGTTTATTTATTTATTTCTATAGTATATCTTGTTTCGTATTTTATATGATGCACATCTTTGTCTACTTACTGCTCTTTATCTGCTTACCGTGTATTCTGCTGTAACAATGCAAATTTCCCCCAGTGGGATAATAAAAGTCTATTTTATCTTTAAGAACTTCCTTTATTATTTGTTCAATTCATGCACATATGTTAAAAGGGTTATGTGGCTTACTAAGTACAGAAGTTGCGCTTAGTTGCACATGTACATGGTTTCTCATGTGTATTGAAAACAACAGGCCAGGCTGGATTCTGTGAATGAGCAAGTGCTGTTATTTGAAATGATGAGTATGAAATTACTTGACCAGCATAAAAAGACCCCACTTTATTTTTTTTATTTCATGCGTCTTGGAAGTGAGAATGACTTCTGGTGGAAAACTTTTGAAATTAGATCTTTTTCTTCTTTTTAAATGCTAATATCAGTTTTTAGTGAAGGCGTCTTTTCTGTGGAGCCTCACAATCTTGGCAGTGTTAGCACTGACTAAAGTAAAATGGAGACAGCTTAGTTCTCCTGTGTCATTTTGATTGTACATCTGCACAAAATTGCCAGGCTGTCTTCATTCACAGCGGGTTCATCCTGCAGAAGCTTTCTGAAGTGGTCACTAAGTGGCAGAGAACCTTTACCGCAGTTATCGATGTGCAGGACTTTTGTCTCTGCAGGTAAACAGACAAGATTTTCTGCGCTGCTTTCTGAGGCCGTCCTCGGCTAATTAGGCTGCATTTGGAGAGAACAGAATAACTCAAGCTAATCAGCTGTACTGTGTAGCAGACACACAAATCCAGAGACACCCTCCACCCCCCTTTCACCGTTTCCGTGCAGGCAAGAGGCATCGGCAGCCTGGCTTCACCATGGCAACGTGGGCTCTGGAAGCAGACGCTCAGACAGCCCAGAGGCAGTCATCTCACTGCGTTTGGCTCCTGTTACTGAATCTTTACCCTTTCAGAGACGGTTCATAGCATCTCAGCCTGCAACCCACGCAGGCCTTTGCAGGTGACCTCATTACTAATCACAGGTGTCTAATTAACCCTGACCCTGGTCAGTTACCTTAACAGTGGTCAGTCTTTGTTAGTGCACAAGGTTGCTGAGAACCACAGATCCCTTCGGACTCTATCGTTCTACAATATTGGATGGATGGATGCATTCATTCATTCATTTATTCATTTATTCATACATGCATACAACCCCAATTTCAATGAAGTTGGAAAAAAGAAAACAAATAAACAGAATACGATGATCTGCAAATCCTTTTCAACCTATATTCAATTGAATACACTACAAAGACAAGATATTTAATGTTCAAACGGATAAACTTTATTGTTTTTTTGCAAATATTCACTCATTTTGAATTTGATGCCTGCAACACGTTCCAAAGAAGTTGGGACAGGGGCAACAAAAGACTGGGAAAGTTGAGGAATGCTCAAAAAACACCTGTTGGGAACATTCCACAGGTGAACAGGTTAATTGGAAACAGGTGAGTGTCATGATTGGGTATAAAGGGAGCGTCCCTGAAAGGCTCAGTCGTTCACAAGCAAGGACGGGCGAGGTTCACCACTTTGTGAACGACTGCGTGAGCAAATAGTCCAACAGTTTAAAAACAACGTTTCTCAACATGCAACTGCAAGGAATTTAGGGATTTCATCATCTACAGTCCATAATATCATCAAAAGATTCAGAGAATCTGGAGAAATCTCTGCAGGTAAGCAGCAAGGCAGAAGACCAGCACTGAATGCCCGTGACCTTCGACCCCTCAGGCAGCACTGCATTAAAAACCCACATCATTCTGTAACAGATATTCCCACATGGGCTCAGGAACACTTCGGAAAACCACTGTCAGTGAACTCAGTTCGTCGCTCCGTCTACAAGTGCAAGTTAAAACTCTGCCATGCAAAGCGAAGCCGCATATCAACACCACCCAGAAACGCCGCCGGCTTCTCTGGGCCGAGCTCATCTGAGATGGACTGAGTGGAAAAGTGTCCTGTGGTCTGACGCGTCCACATTTCACACTGTTTCTGGAAATCATGGACGTCGTGTCCTCCGGGCCAAAGAGGATGCCAAGCCACATTCTGCACGTGTTACAACAGAGTGGCTTCGTAGTAAAAGAGTGCAGGTACTAGACTGGCCTGCCTGCAGTCCAGACCGTCTCCCATTGAAAATGTGTGGCGCATTATGAAGCTCAAAATACGACAGCGGAGCCCCCCGGACTGCTGAGCAGCTGAAGCTGTACATCAAGCAGGAATGGGAAAGAATTCCACCTACAAAGCTTCAACAATCAGTGTCCTCAGTTCCCAAACGCTTACTGAGTGTTAAAGGAAAGGTGATGTAACACAGTGGGAAACACGCCCCTGTCCCAACTTCTCTGGAACGTGTTGCAGGCATCAAATTCAAAATGAGTGAATATTTGCAAAAAACAATAAAGTTTATCCGTTTGAACATTAAATATCTCGTCTTTGTAGTGTATTCAATTGAATATCGGTTGAAAAGGATTTGCAAATCATCGTATTCTGTTTTTATTTATGTTTTACACAACGTCCCAACTTCACTGGAATTGGGGTTGTACATTCATACATGCATACATTAATTAATTCATTCATTCTTTCTTGATCCTGAAGGAAATTTAGCTTTTGTTTTATACTTTAATACTTAATATAAGCTTACAGAAAAAAACCCGCAAAACCTGTACACAAAAGACAGCGCGACTGGAAAGGCCGCCACTCACAGCGGCGCCGGAAGTATATCAAGTATATAGATGGGGGGGGGCAGTTTTATTGCGTTGACATTATCGAAATCTCCCCCCCCCCCCAATTCTCGACAATTCATTCTTTAACTCTCTTTTTTCCAAGTATTAAATCGACTTACACATCCTGAGTTGAAATATTCTGCATGTGTGGATTTTGGATTTGTTTGATTACCTAGGCATATTATTCAATTATTAATCTTAATGCTCGGTTTTCAGTAAACACTGTAAATTATTCAGTGACTGCTGTGACACTAGTATGTAAGTTGTGCTTGTGAAGTGAGTTATTGAAGGGTGGGCTTTGAGAGTGGAAGGGTTAATTCCCTGCTTAGTTAAATCAGGCGTATTAAGAAGGAGACCACCAAAATATGTTGTTTCTTGGAGCATCTTGTTTCCAGCAATACTTGGGAGATCATGAAAGCTGTGCACAAGAACATGTTTCGTTTTCTTGACTGCACCCACTGCATGTAGTCTTAGTGTTTTACTGTGCTGAAATAATAAGTAGCCTATGATAAAAATTTCTTGTGTCTTGTAAAATTTTCGTCGATTGGCTTGAATCCAACGTGCTGTCGCAGTGAATGTTCAGTTGTATATTAGAACAATGTGAAGCCTCATTCAACACACTTCCAGTTCTTTAGTACAGCCACTGGTTCTGTTTACGGTTCTAAACAGAACAATTTTATTCTTTGCATGGTAAAATCATTCTTCAGATTGATGGAGAATGTGCTGTATATGGTTCTGTATACAGCCTTTTTGAAAATGGTTCTATAAAGCACCGAAAAAGGCTTTTCTACTGTTACAAGCTCGACATCATAACAATAGCAGAACCCCTTTGGTGCTTCGTATTGATTTTGCTAAAGAGCCCTTGAGGAATAGTGTTGTTTTTATATATAAAGTGAGTAGGTTTTATGTACACAGCTGCTCCTGGCATAAAGATCCATAGATGGTGCTTTATTTCTTCACCTATAAACAGATTGCGCAGCTCGATTGTGCCTCCCTCTGGAACTGTGTTGAATTGCAAGAGGGAGAGCAACAGTAAATGTGTTCATAGCTTGGACGTCTGTTGTGATTATCATATGTTGAAGTATATGCTGTAAATATATAGAGCAGTTTTTCTCCGCTCTCACACGAGTTTCTCCTGCGTCAGTAGGGAAACGGTGGTGATCAACGACAAAGACTGTGAACCTTTTGATCAATAATAGCCATAGTTTTCCGGATAACTTTAAGGAGCTCAAAGGTCACATAAAAATAAAGGCATGTCTCCAACTTTCACACGTGGTGGCTTGTTTCTGGAGAAGGAAACGGTAAAAGAATGTTTACTGAGTGGTCCTCAAGACTGCTCTGTATGTGACAGATGCTGTAGATGTTGATTAGGCCGTTCTTGTCCTGCAGGCTGAGCTGTTTAGAGTGAGGAGGAACAGAGTAGTTGCCATGGAATTAGTGATTATGCCTTCAGGATAAACGTTGTAAGACACAGTAGGAGCCTCGTCTTATTTCTCATAAACACCTGCTTCATATTTCCACTCACTGGCCACGTTATGAGAACCACTCACCTTATAGGTCCAACGGTGTTGCTGGAGTTTTTACACACGTCACTGGTACAGATATATCTAGCCAAGAGTGTCCAAGCACTAAAGAAAGGCTAGAGGATGACTGGCTTTCATGGAACCTTCCCTGCTTGAAACCTATATGAAAAAACATTTCACTTGAGTTGCATGATGTAAAACAACTCATTTGAAAGTGCTGCAACTGTTGCCAGCATCTCAACTTGTCAGGTTTCGTAAAACAGCCAATCAAAATGTTGATAAGACATCACATGTTCAAATCAAACAATTACATTTTAAACGATTGACAATGAAATAAAAACGTTTAATTGGGCAGTTGAAATGGTGTTTATTCTGGAGTTTATTCTGATTTTATACAAGTTTGACAGTTTTATTATGATAATTTCATTTTTTTACTCACTTCTTTTGCACTTCTATGGCTTAACTTGCCAGCATGGTAACTGTTTAAATGATTGCTTACTGTTTATTAGCCTGCTGTCATCGATATACACTCACCGGCCACTTTATTAGGTAAAGCTAGCAAGTAAAAGGCTGGACCCCCTTTTTCCTTCAGAACTGCCTTAATTCTTCGTGGCTCGCTTTCAACAAGGTGTTGGAAACGTTCCTCAGAGATTTTGGTTGGTTATTTGAGTTCCTGCTGCCTTTCTATCATCTGGAACCAGTCTGTCCGTTCTCCTCTGACCTCTCACATCAACAAGGCATTTTCGTCCACACAACTGACCGCTCACTGGATGTTTCCTCTTTTTCGGACCGTTCTCTGTAAACCCTAGAGATGGTTGTGCGTGAAAATCCCAGCAGATCAGCAGTTTCTGAAATACTCAGACCAGCCCGTCTGGCACCAACAACCACGCCACGTTCAAAGCCCCTTAAATCCCCTTTCTTCCCCGTTCTGATGCTCGGTCTGCACTTCAGCCAGTTGTCTTGACCACCTCTACAGGCCTAAATGCACTGAGCTGCGGCCGTGTGATTGGCTGATTAGCTATTGTGTTAACAAGCACGTGAACAGGTGTGTCTAATAAAGTGGCCAGAGAGTGTACATAGCTACATGTTTTTCATTACAGAAGGGGAGACTATCTAGAACTCGAGAGATACATGGCGAATACATAGAAATAGAAAGAAAAACGGACCCATGGACGGTGTGTTCAGTTAATAACACGTAACCTGTTGCATGGAAGTTTCACCGTGTAAAGCCAGCCTAAGACCGATTACTGCAGACAGATGTGCTGCAGTCTGTAACTGTTCACCAGCAAAGTAGATGTTCCTAAGAAAATGGGTTGTGAGTGTACTTGTAAAGTGGTACTTGGCTCTTTTCATGTTCTCAAAAAACAACAGCATGACTGTTTTGACACCACTTTGTATCTGACGTTTCCTAGACTGTGAAGTGGTACTTTCTGTCTGAGCCGAAACCTTGGCTCCATACCATCTCGTGATTACAGGATGATCCACTGGAAGCGCTCGGTTCAGCGTATGACATTTTTTTGGCTTTGTCTTGAAAACAAAATCAGACCCTGTTCATGCTCCAGGGAGCAAAATGTGCTTGTCGTCAGTGTCCCTGACTGAACTCGCCCGTTGCTGTCTTGCTTGTTTGCTTGCTGATGAGGCCGTGCCAAATATCTGCCAGTGGCAGCGGTTCCTGATTATTATTGCGCACATACACCAACACCGTTGGGGTGATTTAACAGTAGAACGGCCTGTAATCAGTTTATTTTTTAACTCTTTCAGTTTCTTTTAGTGCTGCTCCTCCCTCTGCCTTTCAGTTGTGGAAAGCAGGGAGGTGTACATGCATGATATTACATTAAAAATGTATCAGCATCAGAGAGATGTCCCAGTTTGTTCAATATTTCAAACCAATATTTGAAGATGAATTCATAGGTGCCAGTTGTGAGTGGGAGGTGGGGAGGCTTTGGGTCATTGGCCTCCTCAAAAATTGGAAGGGCCATTTCACGGTCTGATTTAATTGAATAATATGCCCCCCTGCATGTCCCCCACTGAATCAGGACATTATTGTTTGGCCTCGTCAGTGTTTGTGTACCTGTTTAGGCAGCACTAGGCTGCTGTGCTGAAATGTGCATTTTACATTTTACTACCAACTCTCTGCAGATATATCGCTGTTGTTGGAACGAAACCTCTGATCTCCAAAATGATAACCTTACAGGAGGCAACATGTACTGTACTTTAATTGTGAGTCAGTGTAAACACACAATATAAAGGGCAACAGGCATTTTGAAATGGTCAAAAATGTTTAAAAACGACAAAAATTGAGATGCAGTTATTTGTTTCCGACAGCAGTGATATGTTTGATTTCTCCGAAGTACTGGACGAAATTTCGAAATGTTTATGCATCGCCATCAGCAGATATGAGCATGGACAAATATCAGATATCGGCATCTGCCTACAACTCCTGCATCATTGCATCCCTATTTGAAAGTGGAGTGAGAAGCACTTGTGGATAACAGGTGGATGCAGAGCGTAAATCAGATTTGAATGGATGTCATTGTGTAACTCTTAATGGAGATAAGTATGTAATTATGTTTTGAATAGCAAAACTGTCTTATTACCTTCTACCCAGCTATGACATAAGTGTGAGGGAAATTAGTTTGCCTCTCTAATTACATAGAATGTATTTCATTCTCTTGACCACCCACTCACAGCTGAAGAACGCTTGTGTATAAGACAGAGATTAGTGGGAGAGAAGGTCTGTATATCATTCTATAGAAGATCAGTAGATTCCTCCGAGCATCAGCTCAGTGAGTTGGTATGCAGTGATTATTTCACGGCTATGCTTGAAGTGCATGTTGAAAGCCTGAAATAAATGTGACTGATTTTGTTTTCTGCCGTTCTTGATGCTGAGCTGGGGCAGATACGTTCTGCGCCTGTTATTTCTCCCTCTTTACCAGCTTGAGCATGCCTCCTTGTGGAGCTGTGCTGAACTGCACCCAGCACCTCAGTACATTGTGCAAGTGGAAGCAGTTCATTATCCCTCCATCCATCCATCTATCCATTTTCTAAGCTGCTTCTCTCTCAGGGTCGCGGGTGGGGGCGGCGCTGGAGCCTATCCCAGCGGTCATCGGGCGGAAGGCCGGAAACACCCTGGACAGGTCGCCAGTCCATCGCAGGGCGGACAGACAGACAGACAGACACAGACACTCGCATCCAGGGGCAATGTAACACGTCCAGTTGGTCCGACTGCATGTCTTTGGACTGTGGGAGGAGCCGTTCATTATAGCAGTTTTATTTGCTGTATTAAAGTTGCTTTGGACTGCTTTCTCATTCATCTGCAGGAATTTTCTAGCTCAATCCATGTGAGGTTAATTGCTGCTTAGGCTAAATAAAAACACTACTGTGCCAGGACCTGTTTGTTTATCACTGTGACAGGAAAGTCTTGTCATATCCTGATCTTGCCTTGCCTGAAAACATTCCATGGTAGTCAGTCAATCTGTTATGCATCCGGCTGTTTTATTTGAGGCAACACACTTGCAAGCATTAGACTACTGTTGAAAGTTAAGCAGATATCTTTTGGCACCCGTTTAGCTGCTGCCTGAACTTGTCTTTAAATTCTGTCATCAGTTTAGGGGTCAACAGTTTTTTCGTTTACTCTAACCATTAATCTCGCTGTTTTGAGTGGATTCACTGTATAATTAGCTGTCATTTTAACATCTTTTAAAGTTTTGAGTTTGAAGTTGGGCACCAGAGGCAAAAGAGTGCAGCTTGATTTTGGCCAGAGTGAACAAAACTAAATGCTTCTTCGAGCCTTCATATGAAAGAAATGTGATAGCGTTTTTACTGACATGTTGATTTGCGCAGGATTAATACAATCCGATGTTATTTCTACTGCTTGTTTTATAGAAAGTAAAAGGCGCTGGAATCTGACGTTGGAGCGCACCGTCTAAAAGTATTGACTTGACCCGATCGGGCGGGCCTAAAATCGCTGAGAAACACTAGTGAAAAATCACATCACCTCACCTCTTTGGGTTAAGCTCATTTATTTATTAACAGGTTCCAAGAAAAACGGTCATATGAAAAGTAAAAATGTTACATGATTGTCTTACAAGCTAAAAGTGAATGTGCACCGCTGTTAGCCTGGCACTGCAACTACCATAGGGGCTGAATCTTATAGCTGGCTGAAATGTAGTATTATTATGGCAGTTTTATAGTATTATTCAGATGCTTGCAATGAAAAATGAGTTACAAAGTGAAAGTTTCTAAGGTTATCCCTCTTTTAAATGACATATAACACAAAAGAAGTTCATGAACTCACTTGAATGTTACTCGCTTTGTTTTGTGTTGCTTGCGTCAACTAAGCTTATCACAAGTTATGTATAAACTTAACCTGCTTACTCTGCTTCACAGCTATAAATGCAGCTGAAGTAGCACTTTCCACATTTAAACAATGGAACTGAAAGGCTAAATTAAATTGCAGTGAAGACAGTGGTCCTTTGCTGCTTCAGTGTCCAGTTTTACAGTAAAGTGATACTTTTTAATCCCACAAACGGGGAAAATTCACCTCCGCGTTTAACCCATCCATGAAGTGGAACACCACATACACACTAGTGAATACACACACACTAGGGGGCGGTGAGCACACTTGCCTGGAGCGGTGGGCAGCCCTATCCACAGCGCCCGGGGAGCAGTTGGGGGTTAGGTGTCTTGCTCAAGGACACCTCAGTCATGGACTGTCGGCACTGGGGATCGAACCGGCAACCTTCCGGTCACGAGGCTGGATCCCTAACCTCCAGCCCACGACTGCCCCCAATTAATGATACAGGTCCCAAACTGATACCAACTAATGATACTGTAGTTTTCTCAGAATTTAACACTATATGCTGTGTAAAACTGTAAAACACACACAGTTCATTATTGCAGAACTAGAAAATTCTTTTCATGCCATGAATCTTACCTCAACACAAGATACACACATTTTGCTCAGAACCTTCAAGGCAGTTCATTTGCCCTTAGAGAATCCCAGACAGGCTCATAAACCCAGCCTTGATCAGCCCATGCTGAATAAGAGTATTTCTCAGACTCACAAAAATGTTTTATTCTACAACTCGGTTGTCATTTTGCAAGCATTTAAAATCATACTGCAATAATATTGAAGCATGGGTCTTGTTCCCAAATGTGCCTGATCGTAAAGTTTATTCAGTCTTTAGCAAACCATAGGATAGAATAAGACAAAGGAACATTAGAATCCATGACAGCTTGTTTTTGTCCATGGAACTGATGGGCACATAAGAAGTAACATAGCCTTCCCTGGGAATCCACAGAGAGCAGTAATACTGATGCTGCTGCTGGATGTCCGGGATACTCAGAGTGCTGCTGATGTTGAACAGTCCGCGTTGGTCTTTCACGATCTCGTCAGGGATGTCGGAGGTAATGTTCTGGGTGCTGTTGAACCAGTGCACTTCGCCTTTAGTGTAAACACCACTGAAACTGCATTGCACCTGATTACCCTCAACCTGCCCCAGCACTTGTACTTCGCAGTCTGCAGAATAATGAAAAAAGATGAAAAATTTGCGGAGAACTCATTTCAAACTCTTTCAAAGACTTTATTTCAGCTAAACTAGTGATTCTTGGCCTGTGGGGTGGTTCTTGAAAAAATGCAACTTTTATTTTTGATAACATTTTTAGAATGACCTATTCTTAATAGATAAATATGCTAAAAAGCGTACCAAAAGGTGCACGTATTGCTTCATTTGTGATGACTGTGATGACTAAAAGCTAAAAAAAGTGTTTATTTGTGTATGATTCACTAACTTAATTTAAATAATTTCAATAATTGTAACTGCTTTATACCTGATGTTTCACATTACTATCACAATCACCGCCACCTTACCATATTCTTAAGTACTTAAATCTGGTGTACATACTGTAAATTCTCTATATTGTCTTAAATTATTAGTAAAGTGTTTATTTTTACATAAATGGCTGCAACTGTAACAACTGCAATTTCCCCCTGGGATCAATAAAGGAATCTGAATCTGAATGATCAGCAATGCTGTGAACTTACATACATCTCTAAGGTTGTGCATTGGACCGACATCTCATGGAAATATGTCTGGCACTACATTACGACAATATTTTATAACCGGGGTGGTTTACTCTGCGCCAGATCTACTCGAATGTAGACTACTTTTACACTGCTTGATAACCTGTGAAGGATTTTTAGCTTGTGTGTAGTAATAGTTGCAGTTTGATTCCTTTATAACCCCGTAAATCCGAGCACGTAGTGACCATCGTGAAGAAAACGTGTTGACTTTGAATTGTTTTCCACCACAGTGGTAGTAGCAATTTTCAAAAGCGCTATTACAGAAAAGCAGACTAGACTGAGAGCTGCTCATTTGGGCATGTCGCAGACTACGGAAAGACGACGCGTCGTCAGAGGTCTGTACGTTTGGTGCACTCCTGGTCTGGAAGACAGTAGGAGTGACAGCAGTGGTAGCCGTGTAGCGTGCATTAACAAAAGAAGGTTCTACTCACCTCCTACTGTTACCGTCGAGCGTGCAAAGCCAAGACCTTCCTTCGCCTCTACAGTGCACGTATACTGGCCTGCGTCTGCTGGTGTAGCATGTGGAATCGTGTACGTTAGAGATTTGTTCTCTGTGTATTCACACTGCGGGTTGGAGGTAGTGTGGTTACAGGCTTTGTAAGCCATGCTTATGACTTCAACAGGCTGTGGTGAGGTGATGTTGCACTGTAGAACGACACGCTCCAAGCAGGTCACGTTCACGTTGCTGGCTGTGAGCTTTATTTCTGCAGAGATCATAGAAGATAATACACTGTGTGTCAAGATTTTTGGATATATTGTGTATATTTTGTAGTGTTGTGCGCTTACAGCATAATGCATGTAGGCTATATATTCATATAAATACTAAATCTGATTCTACGCTCTTAAAAAAAAAAGGTTTTGTATGATTAAATGGTTCTTTGCCTATCGAGAGGGTTCTTCACAACAGTAGTAGAACCCTAAAATCTGTGCTGTTAGACGACCTCACACCACTCAGTGCCTGCTGTCTGTAAATACAGCGAATCTCATACGCCAGGTAAATATGTAAATAGATACTTTTATACTTTTATTTCTCTTGCACTTTAACTTCTGTCTAGATTTATTTCTATTTTTCTGCATCGTTTATGTAAGTTTATGCGTAATTATATGTCTTGCTACTGAAGCACCGCAGTTTCCCTCCAGGACCAGTTTCTGTCTTTCTTTCTGTCTTTCATATTATAGTTATATTATAACTAGATCTTTCTTTCTTTCGGGTTCTATACAGAACCCCATCTACAGCACATTCTCCATCAATCTCAAGAACCCTTTCATGATGCAAAGAACCCTTTAATCGTTCAAAGGGTCCGTTGAGGATTCGTGTGTCCTTGTGGAACCATTTTCTTTTCTAAAGAACCCTTAAAGAACCCTTTTTTAGAGTGTATACCATTCAGAATATAATACAGTACATAAAGCCTTATGCTTTATATACTAAGTACAGCAGCATCTAAAGCCCTTCAACTGCTAACGTTATTTGTATATTTGCTCACCTTTACCAAAGACAGTTGTTGACATCCAGTAGATGATAAAATTAGCAGTGACCCGTCTCATTTTGGCTCGAATCTGGACAGACGTACGCGAAGTCGAGCCTGTTGAATAGCGTCAGTGGTTTCCTTCTAAAGTGATCACTCAGGCTGAGGAGAGAGACTTTTTGACTTTGTCTGTCTTGGATCTGCCCCGCGACCCTGAGGGAGGCTTAGGAAATAAAAAAGAACATCTAAAGTGGTTTAGTACAAGCCGCGACCTGCCTCAGGTATGCGCAGTCAAACATAACCACTGTGTGCAGGAAATACAGCTGGGGAAAATAAAAATAAGTCTCATTAGTGTAAAAATGTGAAAAATGATGTCACAGTACAATATACTATGCTTTTCTGAACATATGCGTATCATCAGTACTTGTGGACACTGACAAACTGCATGTTTCATTATAAAGAGAGCAAAATTAGGCCTGTTTAACTGGATTTAGTGCAACACATTATGCCAAATATAACATTAAAAAACAGTTTTTGATAGTATTTTTTAAGACAGCACCACTGGTTCTTTTTTCTCTGTTCTAACTGATCAGATATCCTGGGGGGGGGGGGGGGACCCTTTGGATTAAAAGCTCATCACAGTCTGCTATTTCAGCCAATTCTGTAATAGTTTAGATAGAATAAGCAGCGCTGGCTGAAGACGTGAGCTGCATTGCCTTAACTCTAAGGTTATCAGGGCTGCCTGTACACTAATGCACTCAGACCAGCTCGGACGTTTTTATCTTTTTTATTTTTATTTTTTAGCCCCATTTCCATACGAGAAAGTGCCTTATGTCACTAAGATTTTTTTGATGTGGTAACTAGGCAAGTTTAAAACTAATTAAACAGGACATTGTTTTAGTAAAGAATTCCCATTAGCGATTTTATCGCCAATCCCTCCAAATTACAGCTGTAGATCCTTTGTATTATATTTTTATTTATTTATTTACATTAATGGTTTTAGTCTATAATCCTACGGTAATACTGAGTAAGCAGCATCTTTTGAGAACTTGTATTTTAATAGACGTTACTGCAAACATGTCAGTTCATGAGCTTCTTCCGGTGCTGATTCATCGCGACTTGCAGCCAGGAGCACTCCCTGCTGGTTCTAGTGGCCTTGTGAGGTCCCACCAGAGTTCAGGTGTAGATGCCTTTGAAAAACCTGTGTTGTATGTTTTACTTAAGCCACACAAACACACACACACACTATTACAGCTATTTAACACAAATAGCTAATCAGCCAATCACACGGCTGCAACTCAGTGCATTTAGGCATGTAGAGGTGGTCAAGACGACTTGCTGAAGTGCAGACCGAGCATCAGAACGGGGAAGAAAGGGGATTTAAGGTGCTTTGAACGTGGCGTGGTTGTTGGTGCCAGACGGGCTGGTCTGAGTATTTCAGAAACTGCTGATCTGCTGGGATTTTCACGCTCAACCATCTCTAGGGTTCACAGAGAACGGTCAGAGAAAGAGGAAATATCCAGTGAGCGGTCAGTTGTGTGGACGAAAATGCCTTGTTGATGTGAGAGGTCAGAGGAGAACGGGCAGACTGGTTCCAGATGATAGAAAGGCAACAGGAACTCAAATAACCAACCAGAATCCCTGAGGAACGTTTCCAACACCTTGTTGAAAGTGTGCCATGAAGAATTAAGACAGTTCTGAAGGCAAAAGGGGGTCCAACCTTTTACTAGCAGGTGTACCTAATAAAGTGGCCGGTGAGTGTATACATGCACATACATACCATTTTGGAGGTACACAGTTTATGCATACACACTGTGTGATTGTTGTTGATGTTGTTGCAGTTTGTTAAATTGTCTCCATGGCTTTGTATGCGACTTTTGTCCACCTACAACATGTTACAATAGTAATACAAATAAATAAAATAAAATACAAGAAGAACATAGCATGTTGCACCTTTTCATGCTCACTGGCTCAATATCCATTTTACTCTAAATATTACCCATTCCCAGCATATGAATAAATATGTACTCAGCACTACCTCCAGTCGAGAACTCAATGGCGTTTAAATGAGCCCAGTGAGTTTAATTTCTCGTTGCAGCAGTTGGATGGAAATGAGCCTCCATTCAATCACAGAACTGTAATTAGACATCTCCGACTGTAATGGCTAACCTTGGCCTCAACCTAGAACCCATCAGCCCCCTGCAGGCTAATTTGAAACTTGGCGTTTTCAACATTGACCCAAGTTGATTTGTATTCTGAATCAGCGTCTTGTTACATGCTGCGAAGCTTTAGACCAGTTAGCCGTATTGATTGTTTTAATGAACGCATTGCCCTGCAGGCCTGAAGCACTGTAGGATGTCTGTAGATAACAGCAAGAGGATGTTTTTACTATGAATTCTTTTTGGGTGTTTCAAGTGTATCTAATAACGATGCGTTAAAAGAGTAAACAAGGCTTTTTTTGTTGATTTTCATACAGATACATTCATACAAGAAGTCACAACTATGAATCCAGTCACCAGCTTACGCCCCACCTTATGTATTTGTACAGTCACTTCCAGCACTGTTGGCATCCTACATGAAAATAAGCTAAAGTCAGTAAAAATAAATAAACAATAAATGCAACTGATTTTTAAATACATTGGTTTTAAAAGCGGCGGCACGGTGGCGTGGTGGGTAGCGCTGTCGCCTCATGGCAAGGTGGGCAAGGTGGGCCTGGGTTCGATTCCCCAGCCGGGCGACCGGGGTCCACTCTGTGTGGAGTTTGCATGTTCTCCCCGTGTCTGCGTGGGCTTCCTCCGGGTCCTCCGGTTTCCTCCCACAGTCCAATTGGACATGCTACATTGCCCCTGGGTGTGATTGTGTGTCTCTGTCTGTCTGCCCTGCGATGGACTGGCGACCTGTATATCCTGCCTTCCGCCCAATGACCGCTGGGATGGATGGATGGTTTTAAAAGCATTGGCACCTCATTATTAATATTTGGTCAAGTCAAGAATAACAGCTCTGAGCCTCTGTATCATTCTGGAATGTTTAACAAGCTTGGAGAACACTTGTTGAGGGATCTTGGCGCACTCCTCCATACAGAACATTTCCTTAATATACTTTTTTTTGCTTGTGGACTGTTGGGTTTAAATCTGAAGACTGGGGGGACCATCGCAAAAGCTTTGATTTAGTCTTCCCACAACTATTTCTGTGTGGATGTTAATATATGTTTGGCTCATTTCCCACAGCCATGTTTCAGCCTTCTGGCATAGGCACACAGATTATGGGCTAAAATCTTGTGGTCACTTTTTGTGGTCACCTTAAAGGTTTTTCCCTTCTTCCCTTGACTTTCCCACATATTTACTCACCTGTGCACTGTCCAGTTCAGTTCAGAGTACATTTAGTCCCAGAAAGGGCAATTCATTTGTGGCCTTCTTGTCCATACTCACGACTAATATATATATATATATATATATATATATATATATATATATATATATATATATATATACACACACACACACACACACACACACACACACACACACACACACACACAGACACACACACACTTATACTTTAACAATAAAAAAACCCTTACATACGTCTAACACCACATAGTGTATTATTTATTAATGTGTTTACCTAAGACAACGGATATAACAATCATTTAAAAAGACTGTTATCCGCATTTAATAGCTTGGTAGCAGAAGGAATAGCTGTCAGTATGCCGACATGCATTGTGGCCATACTGCTGCATATCATGATTGTGATAACCTTGCAGCTTGTTAAAGCACGTTGGGAAAACCTTGCTGTGCCGTCGTTAAAGACTGCCTGATTTTGACTGAAATGACTTCAAATTTGAAGAGCTTGAAGTTCCCACAAGGAACTTGAGAAGATTTGATATTAGCAAGCACAAAGCACCACAAGCTTAATTTGGAACTGATGAAATCCCAGAACCCTGAGTGTTGATAGACCTGGCAGCTAAACCGCTGGATCAGGTTCCTGAGCTCTTTGAAGGATGAACTGTCACAACAGTAATATGAGTGTTTGTGAGTGATTAACAGCGTTGATGTTTTCATATTTCGTGATGATGTCACAACTTACCTGAAGTTGAAAGTTATCGTACGCCTGCTCCGGCACGCTGTGACCGTGCGCTGCTTTTATACTTTTTAGCTGAATTTGGTCGTTTTGAATGTTTTATGCATCACAGGGCTCGTTTGTGTATTGCAGCCTTCTGTATTGTCAGTAATGCGAAAGGTTTAATGAAGAATAAAGTCTGTAGCCCCTGAAAAGACGTGCGGGGTGTGGACGCAAGTGTGAACATGTAGTTGGTTTTGTATTTAGTATTTACTCAGCTGCTGCCCTTAGAGACGCTTGTTGGTATTGCATGTGATGGCCCTGTGGAGTAAAACACTCTGAGAGAGAGGGCATGGAGTGTCAGGTGTGTAAGAGGGAGAAGATCTAGAGAAACTCAGCACTAGAAGAAGAGAAAGCACACTGCCATGAGTCTTTTTGATGTGTTATCTTTTTGACAGACTGCTAAGGTACTCAGCTTATCCCAAGCCTCAGCAGGAAGGAAAGTCAGGGGGGGGGGGTGAAATGAGAAGAAAGCCCATCATGTATAGCTGTGGCTTGAGGAGAGAGAATCTGTTCATGAACCAGTACAAAAAGCAAGCCGTGTTTTCTAACGTAGTCTTAAGTCTAGCAAAGTAATCCTCGTGTGAGTGATTTAGTGTTTGCTCGTTTTAAAATTTTTTATGCATTAAAAAAGAAAAACACTTTCAAAACATTTTAAACATCTTACTGCTTGGTGGACTAAGCTTTTTGCAGCAAAATCAGACATGTGTGCAAAACCTGTTTAAACTAAGTTTAAAACTAAGTTTAAACTGGCAGTTTAGGGGACGTTAACATGTACACACACACACACACACACACACACACACACACACACACACACACACACACACACACACACACACACACACACACACACACACACACACATATTTTCTAAGCCGCTTCTCCCCCAGGGTCGCGGGGGCGTGCTGGTGCCTGTCCCAGCGGTCATCAGACGGAAGGCAGGATACACCCTGGACAGGTCGCCAGTCCATTGCAGGGCAGTCATTAACATGTAAATATGCAAATTGTGTTTCTCTCCCTTATGGCATCAAATGTTTGGCTGCAGAAAACCTGCAGGTCAAATGGTCTGAACTTCATTGACAACTTCAATCTGTTTTTCGGGAAGAGAGAATTCTTCAAATGAGATGGACTACAAACTAACAAGAGGGCTGTCAGAAAACTTCATTTTCTCTCTGTATAACTTCTCTGTTTCCACTGGTGAAGACACGTCAGCGATAACACCCAAGGACACTGTCACCACTACAGAGACACAACATCCTCCCCTCAAAGAGGATGAGGAGTTATCAGATGGGAGCCATGTTGTGCTCTATCAGCTGCCTGAAACACCACAACTGAATAAACAATCCACACCATCCTCCATCTCTACCCCATCCTCCACCTCCACCTCTTCATCACCTCACCTGAACTTCCCAGAAACCATGGAGAAGCTCGTATCTGTAGGGACAAGACTGACGCTTTCACTGTCAGCGAGTCCTCAGATACAGCGGAAAATCACCTCAACTTCTCCACAGTCACCTACTGCCTCATGGACTCAGCAACCTCTCTCCTCACCACCACCACACACCCCAATCAAGGAGTTAGTGAAAGGGGCCAAAATTAAGCTCAGCCAAATTGATGATTTATTAAACAAATCTCCCCCACAACCTCAAAGGAAAAAACAAGCTCATAAACCATCAGATAGACAGCTCCGCTCACAAGCTCATCACCAGCAGGAGCTCCACCCACCCTCCACCACCGTAAAGGAACATCCACCCCATGTAATCCAGGAAATTGACATCTTTTGGGTCCGTGCTACTACAGTGATGATATCAGTGGTACATGTTTTCAAAACCAGCATGGACCCTGTGTCCCAATTATCTCTCCCATTCCAGTTCTTATCTGAAGCAGAAAGAACAAGGAGTTTAGGTCAGGTACTGTGAATACATCCAACCTGCAGTATGTTAGAAGTAACTCACAGTCTTTAAAACAAAGTGCACAGGTTATTAAGTTAGCTCTACTAAATATCAGATCTCTTACAAACAAGTCTTATATAATTAATGATTTAACTACAACTCACGGGCTTGATTTCATGCTTTTAACAGAGACATTAAACTCATATAGTGCTGATATTGTGTTAACTGAGACGGCTCCACCAAACTTTAACTTTTTAAATGTTTCACGCACCGGCAAGAAAGGTGGAAGTGTAGCAATGCTGTTTAATGATACTTTCCAATGCAAGCAGTTACCACTTGGTGATTTCACATCTTTTGAATATTTAGGTGCGATTTTAAAGGGGGCACAAAGAAGATTACTAGTAACTGTCTACAGACCTCCAAGGTACAATGCTAATTTTATTGATGACTTCACAGATATGTTATCTTTTATTTCTACTGAATTTGATCATTTTGTTATTGATGGTGATTTTAACATTCATATTGATAATCACAAGGATAATTACGCCAAAGAACTCTATGATGTATGTGGACTTCAATCCACAGCAGTGCCAGGCAAGTTAGGTTTAAGAAAAGACAGATAAATAACAGGACAGCTGCACTTTTTGTTACCAAAATGTGCTCTTCACCTTGCCAACCATCAGGCTCTGTTGATACTCTGCTGGAAAGTTTCAACTCAAAAACTGCCAGTGTTTTGGATCAGATTGCACCAGTTAGAGTTAAAACCATGCAATGCAAGCAGAAAGCTCCATGGAGAAATGATCCTGCAGTTCAGCACCAAAAGAGAGAATGCAGAAAGGCTGAGCGTAAAACCAACCTTCACATACATAAAGAGATTTTCAAAGATAGGCTGCGTGATTACAATAGAATAATGTGCAAAGCTAGACAATCCTTCTTCTCTAGCATTATTAACAATAATGTTAACAATAGCAAAGTGCTTTTCACGATGGTTGACAGACTAACAAACCCACCTACATATATGGCCCCTGAGCTAGTTTCAACTGAGAAATGTAATGAGTTTGCAAAATTTTTTAATACTAGAATCCACACCATCAGACAAGCTATCTGTACGCCTACATCTACCAACGAGACGATCTTCTCTCCAAAACCACGCAAAAGCATGTTCAACATGTCCCAGTTTAGTGTTATTAATGAAGAAGGTTTAATTGATACAGTGAGTCATCTCAAATCATCCACTCGCAGTCTTGATACATTACCAACCAAGTTTTTATAGAATGTCTTTTCCTCAATATTAGTGAACATTCTTCAAATAGTAAATGGCTCACTCATGTCAGGTGTATTTCCGAGTGCATTAAAAACTGCAGTTGTGAAGCCTCTCTTGAAAAAGAAAACTCTAGATACAAGCCTGTTAAATAATTATAGACCAATTTCTAATCTACCATTCATTGGAAAAATAATAGAAAAAATGGTCTTCAAGCAAATTATGCACTTTCTGTCCACAAATAGCTGTCTAGACACATTTTAGTCAGGCTTCCGACCTAATCATAGTACTGAGACTGCACTAATTAAGGTTATCAATGACATTCGCCTAAATACAGACTCAGGAAACATGTCTGCTCTACTACTGCTTGATCTCAGCGCTGCCTTTGACACCATTGACCACAAAATTCTCATAGATAGACTTGAGAACTGGGTTGGACTCTCAGGAACTGTCCTAAAATGGTTCAGTTCATACCTTCAAGGAAGGAACATCTTTGTGGAAATGGAAGGTAATGTTTCTGAGACTGTGCCAGTGACCTGTGGTGTACCCCAGGGTTCAATTCTTGGGCCACTCTTATTTAATTTATATAAGATTCCTCTAGGTGAAATCATGCATACTTATGGGATATCTTACCACAGCTATGCAGATGACACTCAGATCTACATGGCTCTCTGCCCAAATGACTACGGTCCCCTTGACTCATTGTGTAAATGCCTTGAGCACATAAACAAATGGATGAAACACAACTTTCTGCAGTTGAATAAAGATAAAACAGAGATTATTTTATTTGGGAATAGCAATGAAAGACACAGACTAGCTGCCTATCCAGATTCGAGAGGCCTAAAATCTAAAGAACTAGTACGTAACCTTGGTGTACAAACGGACTCTGATCTCACTTTTAACAGTCATGTCAAAGCTGTCACCAAACCAGCTTTCTATCACCTCAAAAACATCAACAAAATCAGAGATTTTCTGGCTAAAGCAGACCTGGAGAAACTCATCCACGCCTTTGTTTCTAGTAGGATTGATTACTGTAATGGGCTCCTAACTGGACTCCCAAAAAAGACAATCAAACAGCTTCAGCTGATTCAAAACGCAGCTGCCAGAGTCTCACTAGGAGTAAAAGAAGGGAGCACATCACTCCTATCCTTAAATCCCTACACTGGATACCAGTATGTTACAGGATAGACTTTAAAGTACTATTACTGGTCTATAAATGTCTTAATGGTGCAGGACCAGTATATTTATTAGATGTGCTCCAGCAATATGAGCCGGGCAGAACTCTCAGATCATCAGGAACTGGTCAGTTAGTGCAGCCTAAGGTAAAAACTAAACACGGAGAGGCGGCGTTTAGCTACGCTTCTCTGAAATGGAACCAGTTGCCAGAGAGCATCAGAAGAGCCCCAACACTCCACACTTTTAAATCCAGAATGAAGACCTTCCTGTGTGAGCCTTTAGCTCAGTTGAATCCACTTTTATCCTGTAACGGCCTCATTCATTTAACTTCTTTATATCTATTGTTTTAATCATGTTTCTTATTTTTATTCAAATTTTTAATCTCCTTCTTTTAAATTTGATTAACTTCTTTTAAATCTATTGTTTTAATTATGTTTTTTAAATTTTTTTAATTTACATCAATTTTATTTTATTTACATTAATTACATTTTTCTGTATTTTTTCATTTGTAAAGCACTTTGAATGACCGTTGTGTATGAAAGGTGCTATATAAATAAACTTGCCTTGCCTTATGAATATGTATTTAAGTGAGGATCGCCAAAACATGGGAGGATCAGGCAGAGAATGTACAGAAATGTGCAGATGCGGCTATTTACATACTCCATATATATACCAAAATATGAGCATCTATCTATCTATCTATCTATCTATCTATCTATCTATCTATCTATCTATCTATCTATCTATCTATCTATCTATCTATCTATCTATCTATCTATCTATCTATCTATCTATCTAACTCGTAACAACCATAGAAGACCTGGTAGACCACCAACAACTGTCACCGATAGATAAACAGATCTTCTGGGAGAAGGCAACTCAGTGCTATTGATATATAAACAAAAAATGTGTAGCTGTCAGAAAGTAATAAAGGAAAACCAAAACAAGAAAAAAAAAAAAAGCTGCTGGCGTTCTCAGAATAATGGACTGTCCACCCCGGAGTCCAGACCGCAACGTCACTGAATGTGTTTGGGATTACTTGGATTATGAACAGCAGAAAATACAACCAGCTTCTAAGACTGAACTTTGGAGGAGTGAAAAATTTCTCTCGAAAGTTTTCCATATATATATAAAGGAAAAGGAAATCAAATAAATGAAGTTTGGTCTCTCACTGTGGCCCAGAGCTGTATATGCTGTGTGTTTTCATTCAAATGGACAGTGAGTGTTGGTACAAAGAGGGTGTACATAGAGGGTGAACTGGTATACCAGCTGTTTTATAGAACTCTAAGTATGGTTTTTATATTGTTTTGTTCCTGTATGAATGTGCGGTCAGGTCACCTGCTCGCATGTCGCTGTAAAATCCTTTTCTCAGAAAATAATATAGAATATAAAGCCTTTTTTATTTCTTATCAATTCGCTCAATCAATTCTCGCCTCTTTCTTTCAGCAAGAGTGACGAGTGCAGATCGCACTGAAAAACTCCCCAATTAAAAGATTGATTGCAGAGCCGTCGTCTTAGCGCAGGGCCAGAGACTGGGGAAATCAAGCCTCTGCTTTTAGGAATTAGCTGAACTGTTTTTAGTCTCCCAGAGATACTCTGAGTGTGCTGAGTGTGTTCAGGCTTTGACTGAGGGCCTGATGGAGGAAGATGAAAAGATCAAGAGACACACTCACTCTCGTACAGTGATTGGTGTCCAAGTCAATAGCAGAAGTCAATACTTCAGTCAGTGAGTAGTTGGAACTTAATTATAGTTGATGAAAGCCTGTCCTCACATGACCTTCCCTTTATGCCCTTACATTAAGCGCAGGTGGCTGAGCCAGAGTGAGTGAGAGTCCTGTCTTTCTGTTAATAATTAAATAGTATAGAATCTGTCAGATTCAGTCAGATCCATATGGAAAGACCAGGGCTGTTAAATTAAGACCACTGCCAGGTGGAATTATACTTACTTGAATATGCCATTAATATAAGGCAACTGCTGGGACACAGTAGTGTGCTTATTATCTACTCTGTAGCGACAGACCTACAACCTTGCTTCATGTTTCATGGTTGTTAGGCACTTAATGGCCAATATCATTGAAGATTATATTCAATATAATCCTTATGCTTATATTTAAACCCTGCAAGTAGTGCACTGCTGCTTTTATTTTCGTTTTTAAGTTTTGGTTTTAAAAATAGGTTAAAATCTTGAAACACCCAACAAAAAGTCATCCAGTCAGAACTTGTTTTCTCTTCGGTGTGAGGTTAGATACAACCAAGTGAGCTCTCACATTGAATAGGACGTCCAGGACTGGACCGAAGGACCAGGTTAACCACTAACATGATAATGAACTGACGATGGAAGCAAGCAATCATGTCTTGTGTAAAAATGAATGTTAAATAAAAATAAAAATACAGGTATAATACAGCATCACTCTGACCTTCATCATGGCATTGTTTATTTCTAGGCTCTTATCTAAATTAAATGAAGTAAGCACAAGTCCAGGGGTGAAGCTAGAACCTTATTAATGGGGTGGCCTGGTTAGACCTAGCGATTTTATGGGGGTGGCCAAGTGCTAGGGGAAGAAAAGGTGGGAAGGAACGTATTTGGCCAGGTAAGAAGCTGACCTGCTGTAGCACTGCATTCACCTCAGATGAAATCTAGTCTGCATCATTTAACATGCATAACAAGTATTTAGCTTGTGTGACAGATGATAGATGGTAATATATTCTTCTTCTTTCGGCTGCTCCCTTTAGGGGTCGCCACAGCGGATCATCTGCCTCCATCTTGCCCTATCCACTGCCTCCTCTACTTTCACACCGACCATCTCCATGTCCACCTTCACTACATCCATAAACCTTCTCTGAGGTCTACCTCTTCTCCTTCTGCCCGGCAGCTCCATCTCCAACATTCTTTGCCCAGTATATCCACTGTTCCTCCTCAACACATGTCCAAACCATCTCAACCTGGCCTCTCTGGCTTTATCTCCAAACTGCTCCACCTTCACCGTCCCTCTGATCTGCTCATTTCTAATCTTGTCCAGCCTGGTCACTCCCAACGAAAATCTCAGTATCTTCATCTCCGCCACCTCCAGCTCAGCCTCCTGTCTTTTAGACAGAGCCACAGTCTCCAAACCAGACATCATAGCAGGACCACTACTGTCTTGTAAACCTTCCCTTTCACTCTTGCTGCTGTCCTTCTGTCACACATCAGCCCTGACACCCGTCTCCACCCACTCCATCCTGCCTGCACCCTCTTCTTCACCTCTTTTCTACACTGTCCATTGCTCTGGATGGTTGACCCAAGATATTTGAAGACATCCACCTTTACGACCTCTACTCCTTGTATCTTCACCTTTCCACCTGCCTCCCTCTCTTTCTCATTATAGATGGTAATATATGATAGTAAATATTGATAGTTACAAATTTTTGATAGCCAACCTTTTATATTGTTGCTCACAGAGCAGCCCTGTTGAGGTGTACTGGGCAAATTATTAGTGTGGTCATAATTCTATGAATTTTGACAAAATAATAGTTATTGCCCAGTTAACTGCATTTTTCAAAAAGAATTTCGCTCTAGAAAACGGACGTTTTTCATAACGTGGTGTGGAATATTGTATGTTTTGTTTCCTGTATTATTTCTACTCTCTACTCATACAGCACAATGTGTACTGTAACACACTGTTGTAGAGATTTATTTAGGTGCTTTTAAATGTTTTCCTCATGTAAAAAGGTTTTTAGCAGCACTTATACGCTGACTATTGATTTTCACAGGCAAACCTTTCACACGAAGCAGTGGATCTTTTCTGTGGTGATCGCTTCATTGATCATAGCTGGCTGTCTCATATTGTTTAGCTGGGGTGGCCAGAGGGGGGGTGGGGGGGTGGGGTGCCCACGCTTCACGCTTCACGCCACCCCCTGGCTATGCCCCTGCACAAGTCAGCTGACCTGGACAGAAGATACCACCTAAGATGCTGGCTGCTTGCTGGTTTGGGGAACGTTAAAGGACTGAAACGGCTGTTAGAGTAAGTGAGTGTAAATGACAGACAGACTCCAGCATATTAAATAAACACAAACCATTGCATTTAGTTGTACCAGCAGTTCAGATAAGAGGTGTTTTTGCTGAATAATTTGAATGTTTTTACATCTTTAGAGGATTTTATTTAATTATATAAGGTTATAATAATGAGGTGCTAATCATATAAGAATGTTTCAGCGAAATCACCGATACCAAGAAAGCGCAGAGAGTGAGTAAACTAATAGCTTCAGGTCTGGAAGTGCGTATGAAACTGAATGTATAAACTGTGGTTTAATCACAGATTGAGCTTCTTCGTCACAAACGCTGATTTTAATGCTCTTAATTACCTTCTAAGAGCTTTGCCAAAGCTTTGGCCTGTCTATCATTACAATGATCTGCATTGATTAATACAGCATTGGTGTTCTTGTAGCCCTGGACCATCTCCTTTACATGGGAATACTGCAAGATTCCCACTACTGCTTTAGAGCCACTTAAAAACAAATATTCTTCATCTATGGTCAGTTATTGGACCACCAGGTGAAACGATCTAACTCTGTGCCCATGACCCTTAACGGTTCCTTAGCAATTTTATTCTTGGACCTTCCTGTCAGCTCCACCAGGGAGGCACTTAGAGCTTTTACTCGTTACTGAGAGGAGGAAAGCAAAAGCTTCCGACGCTCAGAGTGATTCAGTTAGATTAGATTTGGCCAGATGGCCATCTCTCTGCTCATCTCTGCAAAAATGAATGTACTCCCTTGCCGCAAGCGCAAGTTCTCTATGATTGCCTTTATGCCTCTAACAGTTTACTTTAAAAGACGCTGATCTTCTGCCCAAACTTCAGTTTTTCTGCATCATAAAAATCAAGAAAGCAACACTATGAGACTGAATTGTGCTACTGGGGCTTTCAGATGTGAGTTATGTAAGTCGCAGTAAAAGAGAAATGTTCTATCCTCGGTGATACATTGAGACTAAAGCTGTTACTAAATCTGCTATGATTACATCACAACTCCTTAGTTTCTACCTAATTACTCTGGCTGTGCCCCTAGTAAGTCTGACATCATAGTGAATCACTATCACTTGAAATGCTGCTTTGGGTGTTTTAAAAATGACTAAATTCACTCTTCTGTATTTTCTGCATGAATTCAGCATAATTTAGAATATACAGTATCTCACAAAAGTGAGTACACCCCTCACATTTCATGTAAATATTATATTATACACAACACTATACACAACAGTGTGCAGCTTGTATAGCAGTGCAGATTTACTGTCCTCTGAAAAGAACTCAACACACAGACATTAATGTCTAAACAGCTGGCAACACACACACACACACACACACACACACACACACACACACACACACACACACACACACATATATATATATATATATATATATATATATATATATATATATATATATATATATATATATATATATATATATATATATATATTAGTGTGGGGAAAAAGATGGTAGATTTATGTATGGAAAATACAGTAGATTTACAGTATATACAGCATGCTGCCCTGCGGTCTTTGGGCAGAATGCTCATGAACTCCTCCTTTTGAATCTGCCTTTGTGTTATACCCTTAAGGGCTGTGCTACCAAGGCAGAAAGCGCCTTGAGCCCATCCCTTTGCTGCCAGGCTCAAACATGAAATGGATCTGCAAAAGCAGCCAGACAGCTGATGTTCTACTCCTCCGGCCTCCTCTGGGACAGCCTTTGAAGTTGGAGCAAAACTAGAGTGGCATCTGAGAGAGGAGAAAGTGAAGCTGAGGGAAAGCCAGGTTGGAAAGGGCTCTTAAGGTGTGTGAGAGTGGACACGCGCGCATGCCCACACAGATGCTGGTTTGCTTTCATGCAACGTTGGGACATGGGATAATTCATATGTCCCATTATACGATACCAGTCAAAAGTTTGGGCACACTTGATTGTCTGTTTTTGTATGATTTTGGGGACATTTTGATCTATAAGTGTACGCTGAAAAGTTTAAAGTTGTTCGTATAAATATTCTGATATATTCCTATGTATCATTTCATGTCCTAAATAACAGCAATAAATAAACAGTACACTTTTATATATATATATATTTAGCAGTTTTATTTAGGACTCGAAAATGTGGAGCAGGCGAATGTGGATTTCTAACATTGAAGGTTAATTAGTGGAATGTCTGTCCTCGTTGGTGCATTTTAGCCAGTCATTTTAAAGTAGGGTCTAAATAATGTTATTTGGAGGAGGCCAGTATTTCTAACTGAATGAATTCCGTATGAATAGTTTTACAATTTTGACTCCTTAATGTGCTACAACGTGGAAACTGGTCGTGTCGGAACAGAACCTTGCAACTCCAGAGTGATAACAGAAAAACCTCCGACATTTGGGGACATTTTACTGAAGGACACTATTTTTGGGAGATGAACTCCTGTTCTCAGAGATTAAGATGGATTAGTCCTGAGAGAGAGGCAGCGCTAAAAGTTAGTAAAAGTTCCTAAATGGTTCTTTGATCTTTTAAAAAAGGTTCTTTATACTCACACATCGCATTTATAAAAATCGAAGAATATTTATACGGTGTGTTTCACAGCAGGCGTGGTCACAAAGCAGCTTTACAGGAAAACACATCCGGGTCCAAGCCCCCAGTGAGCAAGACGAGCGCCATAAGAGCGAGAGGAAGAACCCCTGAGAGGAACCAAGACTCAAAAGGGGAACCCGTCCTCCTCTGGATAGAACGCTTACGAACAGTGCGCACCTGATCAAGGCAGATGAAGCAACACAATCAGGCCACTTAGGATGGGCTGTTGTTCAGTTTGGCAAAGAAACACACAGGCAGTTTGTTTTCTAGAAACTCTGACATAGTTTTTTAGGGGACCTGACAACCGTGGACTGTCTGGGGGCCCTGAGGTCCAGTTTGAGATCCACTGCTTTAGGCAACTGAGCGAGATTTTTCAGTGGCGTCACTCGAAAGGACGCTTTTGACACCTGTACTTTAAAGGGTATGCATGGAGAATAATCTGTCGTGGCAGCTGCTGCTATTAGATTGTGTTTGTGCCTTGTAGGTGCCAGTTATTGTGATGGGACACACTCACATACACAATCAGTACAGCAACTTTAGTGAAGGTCATTTGTGTAGCTGTGCTACAGTCAGATGAGAAAGATTAAGCCAACTGGCATACCAGTGTATGACGGACTTTAGGAAATGAGTGATTTAGGAAAAAGAAAGCCAAACATGTTTAAGTGGGTTATTAAAAGTAGATCAGTGTATATATAAAATCTTTAAGTTCAGCCGGGGTCAGAAAGCACCTTCAGTTGATGGGAGATTTAAGAAAAACAAGAAATTTGTATGATATGATTATCCATGGTTAATATGACCAGTAAAAGGTTTTATTTTGGTTTCAGCTTGACTTTAAATGTGAACTCTTGCAGTTCTAGAAGAAGAAGAAGAAAAAAAAACTTTCCAGTTCGTTTTCCAGACAGGAGTTAAGCCTCGGATCAAACGTCATTCTGAAAGGAGATTCACCACTGAAAGCAAACTGTAGCCAAGACTAGGCCGAATCACGGTCTTTGAAATTGATTCTTAATGGTTGAAACATTCAACCTAGAATCTTTAAAGAAGCTTCACAGATTAGGCCCGTCCAGATCACAGTTCTGGCGAAATGTGCGGTGACCACATTAGCTGAAGGGAATTTTGGGTCAAGTTCAAAATAATCCACAACAGGCAGAATGGCCGAGATTCAAGATGTTGAATATTTATGATGGTTCATGAAGTATTTTTAAATGTTATTTATTTATTTACTTCCTATCCCCGAGTCCTAAATAACGAGGCTACAACAGCTTTTAAGACCGTTTGAGCAAAGAAGTTGACCTTGCCACAGTGGAGCAGTGGGCTAGGATTTTTCTGAATATTACAGGAATGTCTAGGGATCCCTAGGGATGCTGTTGGTCCTTCTGCAGTCTTAGCTCCTTTGCTGCCTGTCTACCATCTGTGCCCAGTCCGAGGAACAGTGCAGCTGATGGGCGCCTTGCCCAAGGGCACAACCAGGAAAACCCGGTCAGTTCTGGGATTTGAACCCACAACCTTCTGGTTGATAGCTTATTTAAAAAGCAGTAAAAATAGTCTTTTATAGAGAAGCTTTGCATTCTGTGGCGAATCTTTGAACTTTAAAATGTTTTTCACACTCCCATCTCACAAAAATGCTTCTTCTTTAAGAATCTATCGAAAGATTCTTTAGGGGACCGAAAGCTGTTCTTCCAGTTGCACTCTCCATACAGAAGATTCAAAATTTGAAAGATGGACAGAAAGCCTCGTGGTTTCTAAATTCCAAGTGTACCAGTGCTGAAAGAGAAAAGAGATCCCAGCAGGTGGAGCTGTTGCTTCCTTTTGCAGCAAAGCGGTACAAGCGGTAGTAAAATGATTTGACCACGGTTCTGAAAGTTCCCTTGCACAGACCCTCAGCATATTTAGACCTGTGCAGTATGTGTTGATTCATTTCTATTCCAGGCATTGGCTCTCACATCGCTTCAAACCTCATGTCGTTTACTCCTCAGTCTGTCTCATAGATAATGCTGGGGGCCAGAACAGTGATGGATAGCATGATTCTTCAGCGTACACCTCTGCCAACAGTCCTTTGATTTCTGCTGTCGGAGAGGAACTTGGAGCTGGTTTGACACGGAGGAGTGAAAGGAATACCGCTGCAGTTTTCTCTGTAAACTGAAAAAAACTGAAAATCAGTAGAATCATTTATAATAGATATGCTGTGGGCCGTACCTGTCCAGGGTGTATCCTGCCTTCCGCCCGAAGACTGCTGGGATAGGCTCCAGCACCCACCCACCCCCCCCCCCCCCCCCCCCCCCCCCCCCGCCCCCCGCGACCCTGACGGAGAAGCGGCTTAGAAAATGGATGGATGGATGGATGGATGCTGTGGGCCGTTGCCCAATGGCGATTGTATGGTCAATGCCATTGGTTAAAATTAAACAGTTAATTTAATTTGGCTTTTTTGATAACAGAAAAACCTCCGATATTTGGGGACATTTTACTGAAGGACACTATTTTTGGACTCTGTTCTCAGAGATTAAGATGGATTAGTCCTGAGAGAGAGGCAGCGCTAAAAGTTAGTAAAAGTTCCTAAATGGTTCTTTGATCTTTTAAAAAAGGTTCTTTATACTCACACATCGCATTTATAAAAATCGAAGAATATTTATACGGTGTGTTTCACAGCAGGCGTGGTCACAAAGCAGCTTTACAGGAAAACACATCCGGGTCCAAGCCCCCAGTGAGCAAGACGAGCGCCCTAAGAGCGAGAGGAAGAACCCCTGAGAGGAACCAAGACTCAAAAGTGGAACCCGTCCTCCTCTGGATAGAACGCTTACGAACAGTGCGCACCTGATCAAGGCAGATGAAGCAACACAATCAGGCCACTTAGGATGGGCTGTTGTTCAGTTTGGCAAAGAAACACACAGGCAGTTTGTTTTCTAGAAACTCTGACATAGTTTTTTAGGGGACCTGACAACCGTGGACTGTCTGGGGCTGATTTGACTCTTGCTCTAGTAAACAACAGTAAAAGCACTGAATTATATTTTTCAATTTTGCAGCAACGCTCTGTCACAGAATAGGTGCACAAGAAACTTCCCTCATACTACCAGCATGTTGAAGGCATGGCCGGAAGTCACAGACACATTTTCACTGATTCCATAAGCTTTTCTAATGCAACAGAAACATTTAAAGGGGAATTCGTGATGTTTCTAAACGTCTGTCATCGCGGTATAAACAAAGTCATTTAGTGGTTTCATATAAAATGGCTTATTGTAGAGAAAGTTGCGGACTTGGAACAACGTGCCTATTATTATTATTATTATTATTATTATTATTACTTTTGTTGTTAAATTTGTTCTGAAATTTATGACTGTAGTATGTACTAATGTGTGTAATGTTTGTATGTTTATAAAATAATATACAATATATATAAAAATAAAATACTATTATGCATCCTACATAGAACAAAAATGAAATAATTGAAAAAATGACTTATTTATTAGAATCTTGGCTAAAAATAATGTTACATTTTAAAATCCCCTTATAAATATTTAAAAGTAAAAGATCTATTTAAAAATGATTAGGTACAATTTAAAAATACATATTGTGCATCCTACATCTTGAGACATCTTGGGATGTCATTATAGAAAAGACATCTTAGGATCCGTGTCTATAGACATGTCTTCATTTCTTAAGACATGCCTCAAGACGTCTTCATAACGTGTCTATAGACATGTCTTAAAGACATCCCAGGACATGGTGATGGCTGGATATGTTCTTGTTTGATTTGGGGGTCTGTTGGTGGGGAACGACACCAGTGTACCATATCAAAAGCAAATGTCTTAAAGCAATAAGACATACAACTGTGTCCTCCCAGTTCTCTGAGGGAAGGTGTGAGCCAAGGCAGTGTGAGGTGTTCACACATGGCCATGCAGAATGATGGCTTTTATGGCGATGGCTTTTATCGAGCAGTTTTTTGGGAACACCTGTACATCTACTCATTCATGCAATTATCAAATCAGCCAATCACGTGGCAGCAGTGCAGTACTTAAAACCATGCGGACGTTGGCCAGATGCTTTAGGTAATGTTTGCATCAACATCAGAATGAGGCTGAAATATCATCTCAGTGATTTTGACCTTGGCCTTTTTGTTGGTGCCAGACAAGCTGATTTGTATATAACTGGTAATGTCCTGGGATTTTCAGTTTCAGTTCTCCTGGGAATTGTGTGGATGGAAACCGCTTGTTGATGAGAGAGGTCAGCAGAGAATGGCCAGGGTCGAGCTGACATGAAGGCTGCAGTAACTCAGATACTCTTGAGGTGGATGGGCTACAACACCAAACAGTGAGGCAAAGTACTTGGTGACCGTATACACTTAGGTCCGGCCCCACCTCTCCGTACTATGTTCATCAAGGAATTTCTCGGGGCATTAGTACAAAGTTCAGCTGATGTGCTTGTAAGCTTGTGTACATCAGATATTTTACAAGATCTTTGAACACAGCTCAGCTAATCAGATTTCGCAATGAGAACTACACACACACACACACACACACACCTTCTAAGCTGCTTATCCTTCTGGGTCATGGGGGAAGCTGGAGCCTATCCCAGCAGTCATTGGGTGGAAGGCACAATGAAAACTCTATATTTTATAATTGTTATTTTGAAAGATTGCATTCTTATTTTGGGCTTGTCAGTTAAAGATTAATTGCTGACTATTGATGCTCAATTATTGGTCCAAATTTTTTGCCAGGCTTTTCTGTTATAAGTGAATTTTTAATTGACATATTGATAGTAAACATATTGAAATTGTCACAGACGCAACTGCATGTTGTCACGATTGGCCCCTCCCAGTCTGCTCATGTGCTTATGTTTACCTTTTAGTCCTGTCATGTGCTTTTGTTTTGATTTCTTCCCAGTCCGGCCCCCTTGTTTTGTCACTCCACCCCTCATTGTTCCCACCTGTTTTCCACCTGTGTCCGGTTTTCCCTCGTTATCCCTGTTTGTATATAAGCCCTGTGTTTTCCTGAGTTTCTTGTTGGTCTTTGTATGTTTGTTTGGTGTTTGTTGGATTTGCTGTTCGAAGTGTGTGTATTGTGTGAAGAGTTTTGTTTATTTCTGGTCTGTTTTGAGTTCTGTTGTTGTTATTATTTTAGCTGTCTACCACAGCATATTGGTAAAGCTAAACATTCAGCTTTCATTTGAGGGTATTTACATCTGAATCAGGTGAACAGTGTAGGAATTACAACCATTTTCATATTAGCCCACACATTTTTAGGGGCTCTATGGTAACTGGACAATTGGCTGTTCAGCTGTTCCACCACCTATCCAAGCAAATCGAAGGTCCAGAGTTGATTCCAAGCATGGCATTTGCATTTGGATTCTATTGCTGTTAACTCAATATGACGTTCAATGAGTTATCACTGCCAGTGAAGCAGCAGTCATTAGGCAGAAAAATCAAAACAGACCCATCAGCGAGATAAAATATTAAGTGTGCATTCTTGTTTTCTTGTGCATTCAAGAAAGAATGATGGCTCTTATGAGCTCAGGAACACCAAAAGGCCCAGAAGACCATGGGAAACAACTGGTGGGTGTCACTGGATGTGGAGAAGTCATGCTTTGGTCTTCTCAGCCGTGTTTTTTCTGATCGACTGAACATGTTTCTTTTTTTTTTAACATGATTTTTTATCCGTGGGTCTACGCAGATACATTATTACAGTCATTTACGTATGTTCCACATTTTACATCATAACCAGAAGTAAAAACAATATTTGAGAAAAGAAAATAAAAAAACTGAACACATTTCTTGAACCATGTCTCATATTCTAGCTGCAGAGTTGTTTACTGGAAGTGGAAATATCTGTCAGAATCGAATCTAATTTTTTAAAAAAAGTGCCACAGATTCTTTTCCCTGACATAGAATTAAAAGGCTCTTTGGGGTGCTACTGAAAATCACTGGTGTTTTCAGGGAGCTTCTGTTAAATGGAAGAGCGTTTGAAAACAGCAGGACTAAGATTTGCATTCTGGCTGTTGGCATCGTCTAGCGAGGAAAGGAGCTGTTTTGTAGTTTCTTGTTAAATGAGCTTCAGGTGCTTTTTTTGTATCACAAATTGTCTGCTCTAGTATTCATGCAGTGGGGCGGGGGAGGTGGGGGGGGGGGGGGGGGGAGAACAGGCAGCTTGGAGATGCTGGCCAAGCCAAATTTCAAAAGAGCTCATTTTCCATTTGCCGTCTGTTGACACCAAAATGAAGTCGTCACATGGTGAGTCAGTCAAAATAGAGACGGTTCATTTAGTGGCCTGTGAAGAGCGCTCTCCATGAGCTCTGCAGAAGCCAGGCCATTGATATGTACAGTGCACGGCTGCCAGATGAGGAGTCCTGAGCATGATGCTGAAAGCGTGGTTGAATAGCTTATGTAAAAGCAGGTGAAATGGAAGCCACATGTGATGGTGAATCTTGGTAGTGAATATGAGCAACTTGAAGTGCTGGATGCCAGTGAAGGGCATTTTAACCATCTTTTCTATTTGAATATACAGAAACACTTTATTTGAAGGACTTCAAAGCACATTTATAAGCAATGAATGACATTTACACTCACCAGCCACTTTATTAGGTATTAGGTATTCAGTTGCTTGTTAACACAAATAGCTAATCAGCCAATCACACGGCCACAGCTCACTGCATTTAGGCATGTAGAGGTGGTCAAGACGACTTGCTGAAGTGCAGACCGAGCATCAGAACGGGGAAGAAAGGGGATTTAAGGGGCTTTGAACGTGGCGTGGTTGTTGGTGCCAGACGGGCTGGTCTGAGTATTTCAGAAACTGCTGATCTGCTGGGATTTTCACGCACAACCATCTCTAGGGTTTACAGAGAACGGTCCGAAAAAGAGGAAATATCCAGTGAGCGGTCAGTTGTGTGGACGAAAATGCCTTGTTGATGTGAGAGGTCAGAGGAGAATGGGCAGACTGGTTCCAGATGATAGAAAGGCAGCAGGAACTCAAATAACCAACCAGAATCTCTGAGGAACGTTTCCAACACCTTGTTGAAAGGGTGGCACGAAGAATTAAGTCAGTTCTGAAGGAAAAAGGGGGTCCAACCTTTTAAACCTAATAAAGTGGCCGGTGAGTGTATATTTGCAAGATTCGCTTTGGGTTTAGTGTTTTTTCCCTTTGAGTTTTGGGCAGATATGATGTATCATACTACCAGCTGACAGACAGAACAATAACTAAAGTTATACAGTATTAATTTGTTGTTTTGTTTGAAATATTTCAATATGTAGCTCAGCTTTTACGTCACTATCGTGATTAATGTAAGCGGCAGTATGAGCTGCTTGTGTCACAGCGGCTCAGTGTTGCTCGCTCAGTAGAAAAAAAAAATCACACATTATTTATTTATATTCTTTTTCTTATGAATATTTTATCCCCAGATCTAATGCTCAATTAAGTAAATAAATCTGAGGATTCCTTGAGATGTCTCTATGCTCCTGTGCGGAACAATTACTGAGCTGGACCTCCAATCCTGGCCATTAATGTCAAAACTCTGTCGGAAAAGCAGGAGGGTGGGCATCACTGTACTAACATTATGAAACTAATTAATGTTAACTGAACCAGGCTGTTCGGTAAAGTCTCGCCGCTTCCAATGACCTGTTGGTGATTTAAAGCAGGAAATCAAATGCTGCTTGTTTTATCGCAGTTGCGGCGCACAGTCTTCTCTCTCGAGCTCTCGACTCTGAACTTGTTGGAAAATGTAAGGGGCATTTTTGAATCGTGCACCATGTGTAGCCTCCCACGCACCAGCCAAAAGGTACACAAGCCAGTCTCATCACTGCCAATATCACTCCATCTGTTTCGCTCTCTCCACCTCTATCCTCCTGCCACTTCAGTGTGAGAAAGTGGTTTGTAGCAGCAGACTCGGCGGAGTTGAGGGAGAGCCTGTAGACAGGTGTCTGTTGCAGATGGGTTTGTGATGATGCAGGTCTCTTGGTTATACGAGGGTCAGTAAGTAGGGGCCCAGTGGGTTGTGAGAGGAAAGTTGTTAAGTGGGACGTTACAGAGGTGGACGTTTCAAAGAAGTCTGAGGATTTCCGTCTGAACCTGAAGTCACGGTGTCGAATAATTTGTCCGGTCTACCGAAGAAACGTTCAAGAAAAACAAAGTGGCATTTCCTGCTGTAGTGTAAGAGATGCTTAACTGTTTTGTTTCAGATGCTACAATATATTATTGTCATGCTTCATTCCTTGCCACTGTACACTGACCGGTCACGCAACCCTCTTTAACCAAAATGCTGCAAGCACTACTGGATTCTGTGGTTGGGAAGTTTAAAACCAAACCGATTCTTTTAAGCTAAACGAATCGATGGTTAGATTTGAGCGATTTGTTAAGGGGATGTGGGTGGAGGTAGAATCTGAGGGAGGGGTATCGGGAATTGTGCTAGTGACTATCTATGAACACAGGACTACTGCCTATTCAAACATTAAGGTCTAGATCAAGAGCGGTGGACACATAGCGACACAGTTTATGCTGCATAATTAATTCGGTTTTGTAGTTGACTTTATTGTGGAATGCACTGTGTATTGTAGTTTACTGGTGTTGTGTTGTTTTGCGTTGAACGGCACAGAGTTCTGTGTTCAACTCTGCTCCTTTTCTCTCTGTATCTACAGTGACTCTAGTTTCTAGCCGTATCTGAGCTCAGGACCGTCTTTCTCTCTAACCTACTGGTAACTAAGAAAGACACTTTCTCTAGACAGACAAAGCTCTTCTTGTAATTCGCTCTGGATCAGAGCGTCTGCTAAACGCTGTAAATGTAAATGTATTTTCAACAACTTTGATGAGAAAACTAGAAATACATCCTTACCCATTGTATTTACTGATATTGTTGAGATCCAAGGCTGTCTAATGCGCTCGGATGAAGAATTTGACAGAGCGACACTGGTTGCTGTTCACATGCTCTCGACAACTGTGCTATATTCTATATTGTTTGTGTTTATTTTGTTTTGTCTTCATTAGAGTAAGACCACCACTTAGGATTCATTGTAAATCTCTAGTATACAGAGATAAAAAAGTTACGGGAATATCTGATTAAAGCTTTAAACGTCACTTTTTTAAGCCAAAGCTTTACTAATGTTTGCCGCAAACGCAACTTAGAAAATCCCGTAGAGCAAGGCTACACAACTGCAGTACTCCAGCACAGTTTGGTGGTTTTTCTCCCCAAATACACCTGATTCAACCGAATTGTTCAACGCTACACTCTCAGCAAAAAAGCCACGACACTGTCACTGGGGCAGTACCACTCTCGTCACTGGGGTGGTGCCCTCAGGGGTGCATCCCGGTACCTTTAGTCAGGGAACATAACTGAACCATAATCCACTGAAATGATCTGTTCTAAGCTGTACTGACTCCACACACCCCGCCTCGCCTCGCCTCCAGGCTTTTATTCTACTGCTCTGATATAAAAAATTTGGTTATTAAAAGATACAAATATCTACTTCTCCACTGGGAAAAACTCGTGCAAGGTCCACCACTGGACCTTAAAACCACTGCTGTACCTTTGAGGGTGCACTTACATTGTTTGGACCTTGATGAATGAATCATGTACGTTTATTTCTAACAGTGTATGTTGAGTCGGTGTGTTTAAATAGGGGAACTGCCAATCTGTACTGTGCCGTCCATCCAGCTCCCCAGCCATAGAGGTAGCAGGAGTCAACACTGTGCTAGGCGTAAAGGAATAAACAAAGGTTTTTGTCCATTTTACAAAGAAAAGCACCTGCTAAATATGTAAATGAAAGGACAAAGTGTTTAATGACAACTTCAGTTTTATTTTTGGATAAAAAGATTGAAGTTAGATGAACAAAGTGTGAACTTTGTTAGATGAAAAGAGGATTTTTGGGAAGAAGAATCTGCAGACAGAAGTAATAAATCACAGTACATTCCTCTCTGTCACATCAAAATACTTAGAATATCACACATCTTCAAGTATTGCAATAGAATTGAATTGTGGTTCAAGTATTGTGATAATATTGCATAATGGGGCCTATCTGCAATTTCCGTCTGGGATCAATAAAGTTCCATCCATCCATCCATCCATCCATCCAGCCATCCATCCATCCATCCAGCCAGCCAGCCAGCCAGCCAGCCAGCCAGCCAGCCAGCCAGCCAGCCATCCAGCCAGCCATCCAGCCAGCCATCCATCCATCCATCCATCCATCCATCTATAGCACCACCCATAGCTGTCTGCTGCCAATAACCCAAACAATAGAAACATTTATTTTTTTATCTCTGACTTTTTTGGAACATTTCAAGTTTTTGGGATCAAACCCAGCTGGGTAGTCAATCTTTCCTTAGCCTGTAATCGAAACATCACCACAGAAGAAAACCTGAGCTGCGGTAGGCAGTCTGCAGAAACGTAGGCAGCGTTGCTATCTAGCAAATGCCCAATATGGCAATATGTGAGCCAATCAGAACAAATTTAATTTACATATCTCAGTCTTAAAGGCATAGCAACCGCTTGGGATTCATTAAACCACTCAAACGGTGTGAACAGACTGTAGGGAAAACAGTATTGACCGTTTTTCAGGGCAGGACTTATTGACGTTCTTTTCAGAGTTTCTACGAAAACGGAGCTTTAACCTTAAGCGCTGAACTGTATATGCTGTACTATTGAAATGCAGTGATAATAACAATGTAAAAGATCCCTGCAGCATTTCAAGGGTGGTAGAGGGGATACTTGGCAAGACCTTAAAAATAAGTAAATAAATACAGAAATAAATAACTAATGTAGGCCTTGTTCCACGCAGCAGCCGAATCGCTCAGAATGTAAGTCGCCGAGTTCACCAACCACAGCCCAAGGCAAACGAACGAACTGATAGAGCTCGTCATCGAAATTTCTGTTAACGCAGAAAATCGCATTATAAGTCCTAGATGTACTTGGAAAAGTAGTGTAGCCGGTAGCTTTATCTTTTTAAGTAAGAACAACACAACTTCTTTATTTCTTATTGGAGCACTGGCGAGGAGCGACTGCATTTCAGCAGAGATAACTTGGCATGCCAGAATTCTTCAAGGCCTAATTTGATTTACCAGGAGAATTCATAATGCCCAATCTTATCTAAGGAGCCAGTTTGCTGAGATAAAGCCTACTGTTTAACTCCAAAGGAGTAGTCAGTTTATGAGATGTGTCTGAATCGTTAATTCCGATTAAGCTCATTTGGGAATTGCACTTTAAAATGCTGTTAGCTGTGTTTTGTTTTGTTTGTTTGTTTTGTTACTGGTAGATTTAGTTGGAGGAGTAGTATCACTGTGAGTTTCTCTCCTGTTGAAAGCAGGGTCTGTTTGTAAATCCACCAAAGTGTGATTCCTCAGTCCTGGTAAGTGATGGATAATCTTGGTATAAAGTAGTGGGTGAAGTTAGGCAGAGAGAGAGAGAGAGAGAGAGAGAGAGAGAGAGAGAGAGAGGTATAGTGGCTGATGAATGAAGCACTCATGAGCTTCACAGCGGCCGGGTCTTGCTCATTAAACACGGTTTGATGCGTGGCGAGAGAAGAGCCTCTGTTCCATTCTTCAGATTGTGCACTTTGTCTTCAGTATGCACACCTGCAGACTCTCTCTCAGTGTCTCGTTCACTCTCTCTCTCTCTCTCACTATCTCTCTCTCTATCTCTTTGTCTCTGTCCATCTCTCTTGCTCACCCGCTGTCGGTCTCGGTCCTTCTTTTTCTCTCTCTCTTTATTTTTCTCTTCCACTCTCTTTCATCCCCTCCTTCCTCCTTTTTCACCTACCCTCTCTTTTATTTGTATTCTCTGTCTTAATCCCCTTCTCTCTCCCTTTATCTTCCTCCTTTTCTCTTTCTCCCCTCATTCATTTTCCCTCTTTTTCTATCTCTCTGCCCATTTATTTCTCTTTCATTCCCTTTTTCTCTATAAGAGTTCGGTCTCTTTCTCTAACGCTCTTTTCTGAATCTCCTTTTGTCCTATTCCTTCTTTCTCTCTCTCTGTCTTTGTTTTTTCTCATCTTCCTCGCTTTTGTCTCTTGTTAATTCTCTTTCTTTCTCTCGCTACGCAGTTTTTTCTTGTCTGTTACTCCTCTCTCTCTCTCTCTCTCTCTCTCTCTCTCTCTCTCTCTCTCTCTCTGTACTAGGAACTCAGATGCTTGGTTTAAGGGGCTGAGAATTGTGTGGACAGAGTTTATGTTTTTGGGCAAAAATGCACGATATTTCTAAAAGTATTCTCTCACCCATCCACATCACTGAATTCAGGTGTTCCAGTCACTTCCATGGCCACAGGTGTATAAAGCCGAGCCCCTAGGCCTGCAGACTGCTTCTACAGACATTAGTGAAAGAATGGGTCGCTCTCAGGAGCTCAGTGAATTCCAGCGTGGTGCCGTGATCGGACGCCACCTGTGCAGCAAGTCCAGTCGTGAAATTTCCTCACTACTAAATATTCCACAGTCCACTGTCAGTGGGATTATAACAAAGTGGAAGCGATTGGGAACGACAGCAACTCAGCCACGAAGTGGTGGGCCACGTAAAATGACAGAGCGGTCAGCGGATACTGAGGGGCATAGTGCGCAGAGGTCACCGACTTTCTGCAGAGTCAATCACTACAGACCTCATAACTTCATGTGGCCTTCAGATCAGCTCAAGAACAGCGTAGAGAGCTTCATGGAATGGGTTTCCATGGCCGAGCAGCTGCATCCAAGCCTCACATCACCAAGCGCAATGCAAAGCGTGGAATGCAGTGGTGTAAAGCGCCGCCACTGGACTCTAGAGCAGTGGAGACGAGTTCTCTGGAGTGACCAATCATGCTTCTCCATCTGGAAATCTGATGGACGAGTCTGGGTTTGGTGGTTGCCAGGAGACGGTACTTGTCTGACTGTATTGTGCCAAATGTAAAGTTTGGTGGAGGGGGGATCATGGTGTGCCGGTGTTTTTCAGGAGTTGGGCTCGGCCCCTTAGTTCCAGTGAAAGGAACTCTTAAAGCTTCAGCACCAAGAGATTTTGGACAATTTCACGCTCCCAACTTTGTGGGAACAGTTTGGGGACGGCCCCTTCCTGTTCCAACATGACTGCACACCAGTGCACAAAGCAGGTCCATAAAGACGCGGATGAGCCAGTTTGGTGTGGAAGAACTTGACTGGCCTGCACAGAGTCCTGACCTCAACCCCATAGAACACCTTTGGGATGAATTAGAGTGGAGACTGTGAGCCAGGCCTTCTCGTCCAGCATCAGTGTCTGACCTCACAAATGTGCTTCTGGAAGAACGGCCAGAAATTCCCATAAACACACTCCTAACCCTTGTGGAAAGCCTTCCCAGAAGAGTTGAAGCTGGATTAAGAATGGGATGTCACTCAATTTCATATGCATGTGAAGATGAGCAAATACTTTTGGCAATATAGTGTCTGTAGCTGCACAGAGGGAAACGGTCCTGTACAGGTGCTAAAATGCCAGGGTGGCTATTGGGCTCAAGGTTCAGTTAGTGTATTATAAAGTGACTCACAGGCTGCAGGATTTCTGTCAGGTGCTGAAACACAGAGACGTTTTGAGTAATCATTATAAAGTAGACTTGCTTTTCTTGATTTTTGCACTACTGTACTTACTACATGGTGTGGATTAAATTAAGTACTCAGTGCTTTTCTGGATTGTGTATTGTGACAAAGGGTGTTTTTAAAGCTCTCTCTCTCTCTCTATATATATATATATATATATATATATATATATATATAGTATGCAGGGGAGTTGAGATGGTTACAGTGGTGTCTGTAAATGAGTTGTTCTCTGCTGCACTACTGAGCTGATCTGCTGATTCTCCTCTGTTCACTCACACCAACTTCTTTCACTGCAGGCCTCACTCAGCTAGTGTTGAGATTCATTTTTAATCATGAGAAAGTGCCAGACTTGTCGTGTGGACTTCAACATGTAGCCTGCTTGTGTGTGTGTGTGTGTGTATGTGTGTGTGTGGACAGAAAATACAATGGTAAATCTAAGCATCACCTGTTACCTGTAATACACTCAAATCTCTACATATCATCACACTCATAAGAAGTTCATTTAACCTTTTAACTGTCACCATATTTTTGCCTGAAACGTACCCAGAGTAAAAGGAACACTATCCCCACATACTTTGGGCTACAGTCATGATCTTGGTCTCGGTTGTAAGATAATGCCTATATTAATGATCGTTGCTGCTGTGAAAACACTTTCACAGCATTAATGGATCATAATGTGAAATATAATAAAACACTTGCAGCAATCAAGTCGAGACATTAAGCTTTATAACGGTATACTGCATCACCACCCTGCTGGACTTACTGATGCATAAAAATGATCACCTCCACGGAAGTGTGCCAGTACTATTAGAGTGGTCTAGAAAGGATAAAGGGGTCATTTTGTCCTTGTTTCGTTTCTTTTATCCCCCTTTATGTCCACTTATAAGTTTAAGTACCAAAAACAGTTATAATTCATTTTTACATGACATGGTTAAACAGTGTTTTTGCTACTGTGCCTACATATGTAATAGATCTGTGTTCTGACTTGCTGTGTACTGTACCCATCTAAAAAGCAATGCCCTGAACAAACTGTAAAGTATTAAATACGTTCATGTTTGTGAAAATATTGAACAGCCCATTGAATTCACTTTGAATGCTGTTTTTGCAGCATAGTTTCTATGTAAGAACTATCCTGACTGAGGAGTGGATGGTACATTGTGAAACTTTAACAGTGTTCATATAGCACATAGCCTTGATATTCCAGACATGATGTCCATCCATCCATCCATCCATCCATTCTCTAAGCCTCTTCTCCGCCAGGGTCGCGGGGGGGTGGGGGGGTGCTGGAGCCTATCCTGGACAGGTTGCCAGTCCATCGCAGGACAGACAGACAGACACAGACAGTCACTCACACCCAGGGGTAATTTAGCATGTCCAGTTGGCCTGACTGCATGTCTTCTGGACTATGGGAGGAAACCAGAGAACCCAGAGGAACCCCACGCAGACACTGGGAGAACATGCAAACTCCACACAGAGAGGACCCCGGTCACCCGGCCGGGGAATCGAACCCAGGCCCTCCTCGCTGTGAGGCGACAGCGCTCAGACATGATGTTGTAATGAGAATACATATCTAACATGTTGGAAGTGTATGGCAGCCAGAACCATGGCTAACAAGGCAGTGCGCACAGGCTTTCTTTCTAAAGCCCGTATGTAATAGTAACAAGATTAAAGTTACATTGTGTACAATGTTGGTGTAGATGGCTCTAGTATGTAGGTAATTATGTAAAAAAGTCTGTTACAAATTACTGGTTATTTTTCACAAAATGTAATGGAGTTACATTACTTAGTATTTCCTGGAAAAGTAATCTCACTACTCATTACTTTACTTCTGCATTACTATGTACCAAATTATCTCAGTACATTCCTGAAAAAGCATATATAGTGAGAATTCACTTAATATACTCAAACAAGCAAAAAAATTTTTAGTTCATGCCAGTTAAACAATCTTCTAACGGAACCATCTCAGAATGAGAAATATTAAATATATTCACTTGATATAAGATTCTTTCACTTGTTAAGACATTTTTTTACAGTGTAGATGGATGCGCCACTCAAGAGCCCAGAGCCTTCAACTAATTTAAAAATGTGCACCCAGGGGTCTCCATTGCCGTCCCACAGTGTCAGGTTTCAGGCATCAAACAAAACAGCTTTGGGGAAAAACACTCTCATGTTAAGTTAAGTGATACTTTTTTAATCCCACAAACGGGGAAATTCCACCTCCGCATTTAACCCATCCGTGAAGTGAAACACCACACACACACTAGTGAACACACACTAGGGGGCAGTGAGCACACTTGCCCAGAGCAGTGGGCAGCCCAATCCACAGCGTCCGAGGAGCAGTTGGGGGTTAGGTGTCTTGCTCAAGGACACCTCAGTCATGTGCTGTCGGCCCTGGGGATCGAACCGGCGCTGACAGTCCATGACTGAGCTGTCTCAGCTTTCAAACAATTGGCCTGTGACAAGGCATCCAGCTTAGTGGCCACAAACTCCACAACCTTGCATGGTAAGGTTTGTCTTATTCTCAGTTCTTCTCTTTATTAAAAGATTATTTCCGCTTCTGTGGCCAAAAATGATGCCAGAATAATACGACCAGAGCTTATACTGAGCTGCGCTTTTATTATGTTTTTTAATTTCACAATTAAAAGCAAGACACCTAACCCCCAACTGCTCCCCGGGCGCTGCGGATTGGGCTGCCCACTGCTCTGGGCAAGTGTGCTCACTGCCCCCTAGTGTGTGTTCACTAGTGTGTATGTGGTGTGGTGAACTTCAACTCGCACACTATCCGTGTTCGCTGCTGTGGTGTCATCCGTGTTAGGAACCCGTCTCAAAATCACCAGAAGAAAAAGTATGTAATGAGTCAAACAATACCCCCTCCCCCAGTCGTAGAGTCTCATTTGCTGTCAATATTTTCCATGTAGTTACCCCAGTAAGTGGTTTCTGCTCTCAGCACAGCAGCCAGTTCTTTCTTACATTTATGGCATTTGGCAGACGCTCTTATCCAGAACAACTTACAATTGGATCGTTTTACACAGGTGGGCGAAGGTGGTGTTAAGAGTCTTGCCCAAGGACTCTTATTGGTATAATATAGAGTGTTTGTCCAGGCAGGGAATGAACCCCAGTCTACAGCGTAGAAGGCAGAGGTGTATCCACTACACTGTCCAACCACTATTGCGTTTCTCAATTGCATTTGGACACATTTAGCCGTCAGCAACTGGCTGTTAATGTTTACTAGGATATCTTAGACTCTAAGCTCTGTTTTATCCCACATGTAAACAGTCACTAAAGCAGCTTTTGAGAAATATTAATAAAGTTCAGCCTTTTCTATCTTAGAGTGATGCAGAGAGACTTGTTCATGTGCTTGGTACAAGTAGAGTTGATTACTGTAATGCTCTTCTTACTGGGCTTCCAAAGAAAATGCATCCTCTTTAACTCAAAACACAGCAGCGCAGATCCTCACAAAAACGAAAGAGAGAGATCACATCACTCCTGATTTGCACTTTAAAACTTGGAAGTCCTGTTACAAGTTCTGTTAGCTCTAAATGACTCTAAAGCACCAGCAGACCTCAAAAAAATGTCTGTTCCAACCTGTGATGTTCAGATCTGCAGATACGGGCCTTCTGCAAATATCTTCAGTAAAATACAGAAAACAAAATCTTTCTTATTTTGCTTCTAATTCCACCTTCTATTACACAGTCAATCTCTTTTACTTATTCACTTAATTAAAATCGTATGCCTCTTTTAGCGTTTATATTTCCTGTCTGATCTGTGTCCTTGCTTCATATGATTTAAAATGAATACATATCATTTCTTCTATTACTGTTCAGCCTTATTACCTGTCTGTAAAGCACTCTGAGCTGCCGCTGTGAGAAAAGTGTTCTATAAATTATAAAGATATTATTATCATCATTACTACCTGTCCAGTGATGTCTTCTGCAGTGGACTCTGGTTTAACAGGATGGCTTTCCTTGGCAAGATTACATGGTTATTTCTAATGCGTGTAAAGTGTTGTCTATTTTTTTAGTATTTATTATTATCACTATTACATTACTTGCTCCTTTTTCTGTCATGCTAGCTTACATCCATGTACTAAAGACAAGCTTTGTGCTCTTCCAAGACCTGCCTATTATTTGGACTGATTCCAAATTTTTAAGCTGACCTTGACCAATGTTTCACACGCGTTAGATGGACACAGTCCAGCCAGAGTGTGAAAGGGGTGCATTTTCAAGAGCTGAAAGCAGCCGTATTCATTGAGAGACATCATGGGGTCTTATGGAAACAGCAGCCGTTATAACTGCAGGTGCAGTAACACCTTTAGGGGGCAGCGGTGAGCAGTGTTTGTTTATTTGAGCTAGAACTGTTTCTGTTGTTAGTTGGAAGTTACTATATCGCTGCTGTCAGGACGAAACGTTGTATCTCCATATTTGTTGCTTTTCAGCAGTCCACATACACTATATTTCCAAAAGTATTCACTCGTCTGGCTTCACACGTATATGAACTTCAGTGACATCCCATTCTTAATCCATAGGGTTTAATATGATGTTGGCCCACCCTTTGCAGCTATAACAGCTTCAACTCTTCTGGGAAGGCTTTCCACAAGGGTTAGGAGTGTGTTTATGGGAATTTCTGGCCGTTCTTCCAGAAGCACATTTGTGAGGTCAGACACTGGTGTTGGACGAGAAGGCCTGGCTCACAGTCTCCGCTCTAATTCATCCCAAAGGTGTTCTATGGGGTTGAGGTCAGGACTCTGTGCAGGCCGGTCAAGTTCTTCCACACCAAACTGGCTCATCTGTGTCTTTATGGACCTGCTTTGTGCACTGGTGGGCAGTCATGTTGGAACAGGAAGGGGCCGTCCCCTTGGGAGCATGAAATTGTCCAAAATCTCTTGGTGCTGAAGAATTCCTTTCACTGGAACTAAGGGGCCGAGCCCAACTCCTGAAACACAACCCCACACCATGATCCCCCCTCCACCAAGCTTTACACTCGGCACAATGCAGTCAGACAAGTACCGTCTCCTGGCAACCGCCAAACCCAGACTCGTCCATCGGATTTCCAGACGGAGAAGTGTGATTGGTCACTCCAGAGAACACGTCTCCACTGCTCTAGAGTCCAGTGGCGGCGCTTTACACCACTGCATTCCACGCTTTGCAATGCGCTTGGTGATGTAAGGCTTGGATGCAGCTGCTCGGCCATGGAAACCCATTCCATGAAGCTCTCTACGCTGTTCTTGAGCTGATCTGAAGGCCACATGAAGTTTGGAAGTCTGTAGTGATTGACTCTGCAGAAAGTCGGTGACTGAAGTTTTCTCTTTCTCCTGTAAAGTTGTAATTTTGAAGTTACGATTTTTTTCCCTTCTAATTGTAATTAGTTATGTGGCAAAATGTCATGGTCCTGGCTGGTCTAGCTCCATTCTAATAGGTGTGCGCTCCCACCCACATCTTCCAATTCACTCAGTCTCCGCATGTTTTCTTGTTATGAGATCACAGATACCCCCATTAGACTAACATAATGCATGAAAGTTTCATTTAAAAGAATAAGTAAAATGTTGTTCCCTGTGTCTTTACTGAAAGATCTCAGATTTCGAGGTGGGATAAATTCTTTGCTTCAGCAATGAAATGCGAACCACAGCTTGTTTACAAATGAATGGTTTATACAGAGCACTGGGGGCTTGTTATAAAACAGGTTTAATATAAGGTTGAATGGAAATGACAAGCTGTAGTCTTTGCTGCAGGTCTTGTCTGTGTTCCCTGGTGAGGTCACTGTGTCAGTACAGGTAGAATAATGTTTCATAGATGTGCTTCTTAATGCATAAAACATGCAGCAGGAATGTGAAATGTGAGTGTTTGGAATTTAAGATTTCTGTGTGAATTCCATATAGCCAGAGCATGGAGCACTCATGAGTTTTCCTGGTAGCTGTATCTTCTCAGAACTGTGTTTTGAGAAGAGTCTGTGCTTCGTCTTAAAGCAGATTTTATCGTAGGCGATGTTTCTTTGATGTGCCATGTCAGCCACTAGCTGTGAAGACGTCTAGCAAAACAATATAATACAGAGAAGTAAAATATAGTAGACCTCTGCATTGGGGCGTCGCCTTATGCCAGCCAAAAAGACAAAAACCAACCTTCTGCTGCTGCTGAAACAAACTCAGACAAGGAATTTCAATTCATCATGCCTGGAGAGAAGCAGCCAATTCCACAGACCTCTCTGATGGCCACAAGCACAAATGCCATGCATATGCCCTACTCGGACATATATTTATGACCTTCTAAGACGATGGACATACGTTTCGCATTACCTAAACCTGGTTACACAATGTGGATTGTTAAGGTTTGCAAGGCTCGCCCCTTCCAGAAACTATGGGCCCTTAGATGCCTAAAGTTCCTTGATGGTACAGAGACTGCCATGTATGGCCTTCCATACTGTTCCCCAATGCAGAACAGAGCCTGAAGCCTGATGCTCGGCTCCAGCTCTAAGGTTGACACACTGGAGATGCTTGTGCCCCTGCGTTCACACTACTACTTCCGAGACATTGCTCTCTTGGAACGTACAAAGGCCAGTATAAACAAGGCCCGGATGAGAGCGATAGCATCACGGCTGAGCACTGAGAGAACTGTTGAATATAATGAAACATCAGAGGTCTCATATGGTGTGTGAACTCTCTTCTTTGTTTATTGTTAGCACTATTATTCGTTTGCAAATGATCCACCACCCAGTTAATATGCGGTAAACAGTGGTCCTGAGGTCAGAACCCGACCAGTGATGGAGAAGAGCTTGAAATATTTGTCCTGATCTATCTGCTCATGTTGGGCTCAGGTCAGGTTGCCGATTTTACTCTCAGTCTCTCATAACCCACCTCAGACTTTTAACAGATTTTCCCCTGCATCCCCCCCGCTTTAGTTTCGTCCTTATTTTATTTGACCTGTCGAATTTCTTTACCTTTACAGTTTTGAAAATGGCATGCTGAAGTCAGCCACTTGCTCTTGTTGATGGAATTTAGCATCAAGGCCCACACTTGTGAGAAAATTAATGCAGAGAATTAAATCAGCTAATCGATTCATTAGAGTAGGGCTGCTTTGCTGCATCAGCACCGCATTGTGGAAGGTTTATCCAGACTAAAGAACTTGGGGATGCTGTTTGAAAGCTTTACTTGATGCGTTTATTTGTTACAGCGGGATTTCAGTGTAATTTTTACAGCTGTTTATTTTATGGCGTCATTATTTTATAGGATCTTTTTTTATTCACCATTAGTGTTAAATTTGTTTTAGCTCTTTGTGTGATGTGCTCTTTGCCATCCTTTGCTGTTATTATCATTTCATATTTTTTAAAGTACTTATCATGCAGGTAGAATAAGGAATGAATCTGGTGTAAGAAGAGAGATCAATACAAGGGAGCTTTTCTAAAAAAAAAGGTAATGTGTTGGAGTCGAGGCAGACGTGTTTCGCTTAGTCTTATCTGGCTTTTTTCTGCCTAGCTTTTCAAAATGTTTTTACACGGATAAGAATGGTTTGCAGTAGCTTATTAAATTGAGAGCTGTTCAGGTGCAATTTTCCCTGCAAAAATGCAAAACTGAAAGAGTAAGTGGCAGAAGTACTGGGGGAATAATGCCATAATGCCATACCACACGCATTTCATTTTATCAGCGTTCAAATATTTAATGTGGTTAATCCGGCTTTGGACCAAAGAGCTTTCACCCTGTGTTTGAACAACAGTTTGGAAAAGAAAACAGGCAAATCATCACTTAGAAAAAAAAAACGTACTCCTCTTACTGAGGAAGACGCATTGATGAACTGTCAGGGTCTCTTCAGATAGACTCCGCCTCTTTCACCCTCCAGCTCAGGGAGTTAAGCCATACTTTTTAATCCCACCTCTGACACCACATACACACTAGTGAGCACACACACAGTAGTGGGCGGTGAGCACACTTGCCCGGAGCGCTGGGCAGCCCTATCAGCAGCGCCCAGGGAGCAGTTGGGGGTTAGGTGTCTTGCTCAAGGACACCTCAGTCATGGACTGTCAGCGCTGGGGATCGAACCGGCAACCTTCCGGTCACAGGGCCAGTTCCCTAACCTCCAGCTCACTGCCACTGCCACTAATGCAGTAGTTTGCTACCTAAAGTCCAGTTTGAACATGGCAAAGCAAATGTTAAACGTATTTCATCCATGTGGCTTATTATAAACAGCTTTCTTTGCTTTGAAAAGGGAAAGGTGTCAGGTCACAGTGACTTCTGCTGCTGAAGTCAACAGCAGACTGTGGACTCGATGCCTCAGTTGTTCAGTGGCTCATCTCATAAACTTCATTTGAGCTTCTCTGGTGAGGGGAACTCCACAGATGGTTCAGAAATGCTGCATCGTTAAATGATTAAACGCTGTTCTACAGAAACGTATTGAGGCAGAGATGTTCACACTGGTGGTGATGGGAACCAGATGTCCACCTCTATAAAGGACCGTCAGAGAAAATAGTTCATTTAAATGGTTATGAATACGCTGCCTGATGTCTGACTGATTGCTTTATGATAGTTTTGGCTTAAAATAATAAAATGTATTTTAATCCATTCATGAAGGAGGGGGTACACTCGGGGGGTTGTGAGGCAAGATTTTCCCCAATGAAACCTTATCATTTTCAGTTTTATGACTGTTTTACCATCAATATTACACATAACAGCTCAGAAGGCGTGTGTTCACTGGTGGTTTTGGATAGTAAATCAAATTGCTATAGACCGATCAGACGTAACATTATGTTTCTACGCTCATTGTCCATCTTATCAGCTCCACTGACCGTATAGCTGCACTCTGTAGTTCTACAGTTACAGACTGTAGTCCATCTGTTTCTCTGATACTCTGTTACCCTGTTCTTCAGTGGTCAGGACGCCCATGGACCCTCGCAGAGCAGGGACTATTTGGGTGGTGGGTCATTCTCAGCACTGCAGTGACACTGATGTGGTGGTGGTGTGTTAGTGTGTGTTGCGCTGGTCAGAGTGGATCAGACACAGCAGCATGGTCTAACATATCTAAGATAGTGTGTCTTGTATTAAACCTACAGTTTAATTGTTGTCGTCCGACTAACGTATAGTCGGCCCAAGCTTAGCGGCACTGACACGTTTCCTTCTTCCGTTGGTTCGTCCTGTTTTCCTTCAAGTACTTTGAGTGTTGTCCCCTGGTTTTGTGCTCCAAAATCACATTATCTACTCTCTTTCATCACAAGCCAAATGATTGATCTCTGTTAAACTTAGATGTAACAAAGGTTCAGGACGTCCTATACAACATTAATGCAAATGAAATTATCAGCTGATTTTACTTTTGTTATTCCTTTCTAGGTTTCAATGAGAAAAGCCCAGATTTTCAAGGTGGTCTTTTGGGCCCCACTGTGCCTCTCATTCTGTCTAATAGCATAAAATGCCTAAATAGAAACTTTTACTGTGTGGTTTAAAAAATATAAAAACTTGCCTGATTAAACTTTCTTGAGTTAGGGAGGTGCCTCAAAGACTATACAAAGCATTCAGCATGACTGTTTATATACACTCCCCTCCCATCGTGGCAGAAAATGACCCTGCGACCCCTGACCAGTCTTGTGCTCCCCTTCTGAATCGCCGTTTTATATGACAAATATTTCATACTTAATTAAAAATGTAAGAGTGAAAATGGAAAAAATCATTTGGAAAACTTCAAAACGTTCAAACTGTTCCTTGTTCACTGTAAACGCAGATGTTTGGATGATTCGCGGTGTGCAGTGATGATGGCCAGTCTTCACTGGCACAGCTTCCAGATGCTGCCTTCAGGAGTGTTTGAACAGGATTCAGTGGAGAGTGTTGCAGCTCCGTGTGTAGCCGTAAGAGCGTTTGAGGATGCGGCAGCACGCTGAGCTGTGGGATTTGGCTCAGGAGGAAGCGTGGTACATCACACTGCAATTACATCCCCTTTTCCTCCGCGAAATCCTCACCCGCAAATCATCTCAAGGAATGGCAGAGGATTTTGTCTAATCCATGCAGCGTAGCCACAGCAAAGGCTTAAAACAGAAAAAAATCAATAACAGAGTTTGACATAAAACAAGAGCAATAAAGTCACTGTGATCTGACTGAGAGAACACTGATATTGATGGAAATGTGAAATGCTCTGAACGTGCCATCAACTTTACGGAGGTTTTGAGATCGCCGCTGCAGATTTTAATGCAATACAAATTGTGTGTGTGTGTGTGTGTGTGTGCGTGCGTGTGTGTGTGTGTGTGTGTGTGAGAGAGAGAGAGAGAGAGAGAGAGAGAGAATGAGTGATGGTGTTGTCTCAACTGCGGTACGTTGTTGTACGGTGGTGAGTATGTGTGTGTTGATGTGTGAGTTTGTGTGTGTGTGTGTATGTGTGTGTTGGTATGTGTGTGTGTGTTGGGGTGTGTGTGTGTGTTGGGGTGTGTGTGTGTGGTGAGTATGTGTGTGTTGATGTGTGAGTTTGTGTGTGTGTGTGTGTGTGTATGTGTGTGTATGTGTGTGTTGGTGTGTGTGTATTTGTGAGAGTGTGTGTGTATGTGTGTGTTGGGGTGTGTTTGTGAGTGTGTGTATGTGTGTGTGGTGAGTATGTGTGTGTTGATGTGTGAGTTTGTGTGTGTGTATGTGTGTGTTGGTGTGTGTTGGTGTGTGTGTGTGTGTCTGCTTGTAAGTAGTTATGAAAAATCTAGTATTAGATACAGCCCCCCCGGGTTTCTTCCTGCTAGACTCTCTCTCTCTCTCTCTCTCTCTCTCTCTCTCTGTCTCTCTCTCTCTCTCTCTCTCTCTCTCTCACTTTCTTCCTCTCTCTCTCTCTCTCTCTTCCCCCCTCTCTCGCTCTTTTTCTTTTTTGTCTCTCCTTCTCTTTTGTCTCCCTCTTCCTCTCTCTGTTTCTCTTTGTCTCTGTCTCTATATCTCTCTCAATGCCCCTGTCTCTCTCTCACTCCCTCTCTCTTTTGTTGCTCTCTTTTTTTCCTTCACCCTCTTTCTCTCAGTCTTTCCTATGGAAGTCCGGAGAGGGCCATGAGGTAGTAATAATTTTCCGTATTGTTATCTTGAAATAACGAGTGAATTGTCTTGTCTTGAGATAACAAAATTCTTCTCATGAGATGATGAGTTCATTATCTTGTGATCTCAACATAAGTTTTCTTATATAATTGTCTTTTATTCATCCTCTCTCCTTTTCTCTGGCCTTCTGTCCTTTTTTCCCCTTCTCTGTTTCTCCTCCTTGCACACAGAGCTACGCAGGAAAAAGGCACCCAGCCAGCAGTGCTGTGAGAAGCTGGCCCTCTCCCAGAGTGATTATTATTTTTATTTCTTTTATAAAATAAAGCAACGTTGATATCAGCTCATCTCTCTGTGGTCCTGCGGCAGGGACTAACATGGATTAGCACTGCATTTTGGGATTAGCCTATTCAGCTCTTAAACAAGTTCTTAATAGATCTTTTGGCCTCTTTCTCTCTCGGCCTTCTTAGCTGTACAGATATCGATCAACCCCCCCCCCCCCCCACCCACCCACCCATATTTAAGCACCATTCAGCTGTGAAATGGGTCGGAGATGCTGGGAGAGTAAAACACACTTCTCCTTCGCTCTCAGAAATCTCACTTTTAGCCAGAAGCTGTCAGAGGCACGTCTCCAGAGTCAGGACGGAAAGAGCTGCAGTCACCATGATGACCGCTGAGATCCAGGAACGGCGATATTTAAAGAACTGTGCAGGCAGCGGTGTGAGCTGTGAGAGTGTGACAGTCACGCAGCTGTAAATTGCCTGAAACTCAGTGCATGTGAAGTTGTAGGTCCAGATCCCGTCTAGACCAGAGAAAGACAATTACATTGTAGAAAGCTGCAGGTGTTAATATCTCTGCCCTTTTACTGCAGCCTTAGGCGGCACTGATGAAACCTCTGCTGAAAGTCGCCGTTTCAGGTTAGCAGTTAAGAGAGAAATGCAGCTTGTCGTGTCTCTGTGTAGAAGTTCTTCCCCTGGCAGCTGTAGGGACTGACCAATGGCTACTGTTAACCAAGTTGCCATGGTAACAGCCCCAAGCGATTGTAAAAAACGTTCATGTGTTGATTTATTTCATGCGTGCTATAGCAGGACACCGTCACGACCGGGCAGGGAGAAGACAAGCGCGGGCAGATAAACGAGGCTTTATTTAAAGGGGCAAACCCAAAAGAGCGGTCAAAAACGGGCCAGAATCCAATGTCAGATTGATCACCGCGTCCATTTTACTAAACTCAGACTCTCGAATATATATAACGACATTGATCCGACCTCTGGTACATGCACACCATTTGCATTCTTTTTGGTCCTGTCCCTCACTGCAGTCATTTCGGTCTGAGGTTTTTCAGTCTTTATCTGATATACTGGGACGAACTCTTGAACCAGATGTCTTCATCATCTTGTTTAGTGTTTTCTCCGAACCACCCACTTTGAGATCTATGGAGGTAGATTTTGTGTCTATGGCCGCTCTCCTTGCTAGGAAACGTATACTTTTGAGGTGGAAATCTCCCGTCCCCGCTTCTCCCTCTATGTTGCTCACTCACGTGGTCCAACGGTAGCGCCGTGGACCGCGGACCGTGGACCGTTGACCATAACAGCAGCAGCCCGGACCGGACAGTGGCCACTGTGTTTCCCGTTATGGGCAGTCGTGGGCTGGAGGTTAGGGAGCTGGCCCTGTGACCGGAGGGTTGCCGGTTTGATCCCCAGGGACGACAGTCCATGACTGAGGTGTCCTTGAGCAAGACACCCAACCCCCAACTGCTCCCCGGGTGCCGTGGATAGGGCTGCCCACCGCTCTGGGCAAGTGTGCTCACTGCCCCCTAGTGTGTGTGTACTCACTAGAGTGTATGTGGCGTTTCACTTCACGGATGGGTTAAATGCGGAGGTGGAATTTCCCTGTTTGTGGGATTTAAAAAAAAGTATAACTTAAAGTAATATCTCAGGGTTTAAAGTAATTACTACAAATTTTTTATACATATTTATGTATCACTGTTTCTTATAAGTTTAATATCCTTTTCAAGTTGCTTTGAATGACTGACGCTGGTATTAGATTTTTTTTATTTCTTTGTTTTTCCTTTTTTAACAACGGTCTTGTTTTGTCCTTTGTCTTTTCGCTGTTGTTGTGTGTGATTTGTCTTGTTATAAACCCAATAAAAAGATTATTAACAAAAAAAAAAAAATGGGCCAGGGTCTCAAAGTTAGGTAAACAAGCAAAATACAGAACATTCCAGAGTGGTTAAACAGTCCAGGGGTCAAAGCACGGCAGATCAACATCAGAGGGAAGGCAAAAATCATAAATGGAGAAACGGGCAAGAAGGTCATACACGGAGAACACACAATCATAAGAAGGACGCTTTGTAGAGTTGGGACGGAACCACAAACAATACTCAGCGAGTAAAACAGGGAACAAAGGGGTAAAAATACTAGGGAGACCAGGTGAAGGCAATCTAGAACTCAGGTGACTGAGACCTGGTTAGAGTCATGTGATGCAAGAGTCCTGGGCATTATGGGAGTTTTAGTCGGGTGAGCATGTTCTCACCATCAGAGACGGGAGCGCCAGAAACAACTGATGTGACAGACACTAGTATTCCCACACATTAACATAGGCATAACTGAACTTATAAACATGTTGAGTGACTGTCACTGTACCTACCATAGGTGTTATACTGTAAATGAGACTGTTGCACTGAGCTTGTTGACACCAGGCCTGTACATGATACAGGACATCCTCAGACCAATTCATCGGGTTTCAGAAATCAGACAAAACAGCTTCAGGTCTTGGGAGAAAACACGTGCAAATGAAGCCATTAAACTCGATGTTTAAAAGCCATTAGGTGACAGCAGAGTAAATTCTCCACCCTCTCTGCTGCAGTCTTCCTACAGTGTCTCAAATTTGCAGGACTTTCTGTACATCTAAAAGTCTCAAAATACACTATATGGACAAAAGTATTAGTAAAAATTAAGCGCACAGCCTTGCAGTGTCCATAGACAAACACTGGCAGTAGAATGAGTTGCGCTGATGAGCTCAGTGACTTTAAACATGGCACTGTGATAGGATGCCACCTCTGTCACAAGTCAGTTGAAACAAGTGAAATTTCTGTCCTGCTAGAACTGCCCCAGACAACTGTAAGTGCTGTTATTGTAAAATAGAATCCACAAAGTGGTAGACCACATAACCTCACAGAAAAGGGCCAGTGAGTGCTGGAACAGATTTTGAAAGATTCAAACTTCTGTACTTTTTAATTCCAGCGCAGGTGAATATACAATCCTCTCCTCTCTTCTCCTGAAATGTGCTGAATGTGTGCAAAATGAAGGAGCTGCTCCTTTTACTGAGCCACATCTCTCTGCTCAGCCATCAGGAGATGGGAGGTGGTGAGGAGAAGTGACAGAGGCTGTCTCCTCTAATCTCACCTGCCTTTCCAGACTTCTCCTCATGAGTGCAGGGTCCAGTCCTGCTCAGTGTGTTAATGTGCTAATGAACACTCCTAGAGAGATGCTGCTGCGAGAAGAGACACCAGAGGCAAGAGAGACAGCCTGGAGTGTTTAGGGGAAGAAATTCTGGTAAACAAAGAAGATATGCAGCTGCATTTTACAGTAACTGAAGGGAGGTGTAAGGTGAACTGAGGTGAGAAAGTGGAGAGTGGGCTTCTCTTTATTCCTCTGCCCACCTCACTGTGTCTTTCACCCACACATATATTTACATTTACGGCATTTGGCTGACGCTCTTATCCAGAGCGACTTACAATTTGATCATTTTACATAAGTAGGCCAAGGCGGTGTTAAGACACTTGCCCAAGGACTCTTATTGGTATAGTGTAGAGTGTTTGCCCAGGTGTGGATTGAACCCCAGTCTACAGTGTAGAAGCAGAGGTGTTAACCACTACACTGTCCAACCACGTATATATTCTGAACAGTAGGCAAATTCACAACAGCCTCTCATCTCAACATTGTTATTTTGAAAACATATATATATTTTTTCTGAAGAGCCACAACAGCACCTTTCTTGAAATAATAGCTTAATGGAATATATATACTTTAGATCAGTCGGAACGTTGTGGGGGCTTTTTCCTGTTCATCTTGAATTTAGTTGTTGGACATGAATCGGTTAATCATGTCATTTAAATTAAGGACTTCGGACAGAACTCTCACTTTTGTATTTGTGTATTCTAAGCCATGTGTAACGGGGAGCGAGGCGGCGGACGCACGTTCTGAGATAAGCAACTTTTATTATGGGCAAATCCAGAGTCATGGGCAAAACGGTCCAGGTTCAAACAGCCGATATGGAGAGCAGGAGAGACAGACATGACCAAACACAGAACCTCAAACAAGAACCAAACACCACGAGAATACAACACGATCAAATATCAAACAACAAAGGCCAGCACAGACCAGGGCAAACACATGGCTTAAATACACGCCAGGATAACAAGGGACAGGTGGGAAACAGGTGGAAACAATCAGGGGCGGAGTCAAGAAACAAGGGGGCAGGATTGTGAAAACCAAAACAAAAAGGCACATGGACTTCCGGGAAGAAAAAACAACACGAGCACATGGGGGAGTGGGATGAGCCAAGTGGGACACCACTTACTGTATATATGTAAATATTTACATTTCTCCCAAACTACATGTAAAATACTTAATATCAGGGCTGAGGAATATTGGGAAATTTGGGAAAAAATGGGAAGCTATGGTAGGATTTTGTCGTTTGTTGGTTTTATGTACGTTGGATCACATGAGTGCCTTTATTCATCCAAATACCCGCAGAAACATTTGTGATTGGTCAGGATGCTGGTTAGAGCCCCATTTGCACACTGCACACTTCTGCTGGATCAGCAGCCCTTGATGTATTTGACATCAGAGATGAATCAAACGCACAGAAGCTCTAACAGAAATTCACTCTACTTAAATGCCAAAGTCGTTCACTGTCAGATCTGCCGGAGTCGTTAGCCACACTCTGGAAATGTTCACATTCCCTGTTTTACATACAAACAGACAGAATAAGACTAATTCCCTCTCCCTGCCTTTTTTCTGAGTATACAACCGCCCACATGTCCGGCCAGACACTGAAGGACGACTGACTGTTGAACTCTCCTGCTACCCACTTCAGACCAGCTGCCCACGCCCCAGCTACCACCAACTGCCCTGGACTAGCTGCCCCCCTACACTGATGTTCTCATAGACTCCTGGCTATTCCTACTACTAACACTACTGCTATTAATATTAGTAGTATAATAACTCTGTAGGTAGTCTGACCAGAGGAGGACGGGTCCCCCCTGGTGAGCTTGGTTCCTCCCAAGGTTTCTTCCTCAGTTCTGAGGGAGGTTCTCCTTGCCACTTGTTGCCCCTGGCTTGCCCACCTGGGGGTTTTACATTCATGTTAAAACTTTGTCTTTTCTGCAATTCTGTGAAGCTGCTTTGTGACATCAGCTGTAAAAAGCGCTACAAATACATTTGATTTGATTTGATTTGATTCACAAACAGTGCCTATGCCTAAATTTCATTGTGTCTTATTGACCCATTCACTTAGTGTTTCCTCACTGTGTATTTTCTATATTTGAAAGCACATCTTGCTGGTGTCATGCTCATGTTTTGCAGTGCTGGAAAAAGGTGTTCCAGCTACTCTGCTCTGAAGCCTCTCAGTTCTGAACAGTCAGTACAGTTTATTAATATGCCACACCACATGCGTCAGTCAAGCAGTAGATTGCTCTGTCTGTTCAGCAGCTCTCAGGCAGCAGTGAGTCTGTGTCTGTCCCTCCTGAGCTACTGCTTTTTTAATCTAAGTGGCTGGACTGATCATGTAGGTCTTCAATCAAGGTCACTGGTAGGAATTTTGAGCCCCTTGAAAATTTCATGCGTAGACCAATTAAAATGTACCAAAACTTTCATAATCCAACTCCTTATTTTTTTATACCGCCGTAATTCCAACTCTTAATTCACAGTGCTGTCGTCGCGACAGAGCAGCAAGCTATAAATATGAATATAAGCCACACGACTGCATAGCAATATATGCTATATGCTTCTCAGAAGCAGTGCATCCTGGCTCTCGAAGCAATTTCATAATAAACTGTTTCTGACAAGTGTAGGACGCATTATTCAAAGCCCACTAAAATCTTCGCAAACGTACTTGTTTATTTAGTTGTCAAATGTGAAATTTATTTGTGGAGTAATGGACATAACCTGTTTTTAATTTGCGCTCCAAATCTGAAATTAAAACACAACAGAAACATAAAATTAGATCACCTTATGCTGTACCAGTGTTTTGGCTGAAACTAGCCCAAAATATGTGTCCAAACTGGGCTTGGCTGATATTATAAAATACTTTGCATGATATTTTCTAGTTAAAAATCATCAATTAAAACCTTAAGTAAAAATCACATATTAAATAATGTAATACTGAGGAACTGAGGAACATCTTAAAAGCTGTTACTGCATTTGTGAGCTTCTTCTGGTAAAGGTTCATGGCGATTTGCTAATAGCAGCCCTCACTGGAGAAACATCCTAAATGAGTGATTTCCCAAGCCATGCCCATGTGGTTTACCTAAAAAAAGGAGTGTTTTCCATCATTATAGTGGAGTCACATTGGAATTCAGGTATAGATGTCTTTGGGAAACCATGTGGTGCTATACACTGGACAAAAGTATTGGGGCACCTACACATTAGACCTACAGGACCTTTTGTGACATCCCATTCTAAATCCACAGGCATTGCTATGGACTGGTCACTGTTTTGTAGCTATAACAGCTTCTTTCTGCAAGATTTAGAAATGTTTGCCCATTCATCCAGAAGAGCATTTGTGAGGTCAGACGCTGATGTAGGACGAGAAGGTCTGGCTCACAATCTCGCTTCTAGTTTGTCCCAAAGGTGTTTGATGGGGTTGAGGTCAGCGCTTTGTGTGGGCCAGTCAAGTTCTTCCACACCAAACTCTCCCAACCATGGCTTTATGGACCTTGCTTTGTGCTCTGGGACACAGTCATTCTGGAACAGAAAAGGGCCTTTCCCAAACTGTTCCCACAAAGTTGGAAACATACAGTTGTGCAAAATGTCTTGTTATGCTGAAGCATTAAGAATTCCCTTCACTGGATGTAAAGGGCCTCGACCAACCCCTGACAAATAACCCCATAGCATTATCCCTCCTCCACCAAACTTTACAGTGGTCATTCGCCAAACCCAGACTTGTTCCTCTGACTGCTGGATAGAGAATCACTCCATCACTCACCCACAATGTCATTGTGCATTTTAATCTTAGGCTTGTTTGTGGCTGCTCAGCCATGGAAACCCATTTCATGAAGCTCCTAACACACATTTTCTGCTGATGTTGCTGTCAGAAGCAATTTGGAACTTGTTGGTGAGTGATTCAACAGATGATAGGCACGGCGCATTCCAGCACTCACTGGCCCTGCTCTGTGAGGTTGTGTGGTCTACCACTTCGTGGCTTCTATTATACAATAACAGCACTTACAGTTGTCTGGGGCAGTTCTAGCAGGACAGAAATTTCGCTTGTTTCAACTGACTTGTGACAGAGGTGGCATCCTATCACAGTGCCATGTTTAAAGTCAATGAGCTGATCAGCGCAACTCATTCTACTGCCAGTGTTGGTCTATGGACACTGCAAGGCTGTGCGCTTAATTTTACCTACCTCTTAATGGTGGGTGTGGCTGAAAAGCCTGAACTAATACTTTTGTCCATGTAGTGTATTTTGAGGCTTTAATCACCAGGCCACTGAAGATGTACGTAAAATCCTGCAAATTTGAGACAGTAGATCACACTGTAGGAAGACCGCAGCAGAGAGGGTGGGGAATTTACTCTGCCGTCACTTAATTCATCCATTTTCTAAGCCGCTTCTCCCTCAGGGTCGTGGCGGGTGCTGGAGCCTATCCCAGCGGTCATTGGGTGGAAGGCAGGATACACCCTGGACAGGTCGCCAGTCCATCACAGGGCAGACAGACAGACACAGACAGTCACTCACACATTCACACCCAGGGGCAATGTAGCACGTCCAATCGGACTGACTGCATGTCTTTGGGCTGTGGGAGGAAACCGGAGAACCCGGAGGAAACCCACGCAGACATGGGGAGAACATGCAAACTCCAGACAGAGAGGAACCCAGGCCCTCCTCGCTGTAAGGCGACGGCGCTACCCACCATGCCACCATGCCGCCCCATAGCAAACCAGTGTGTTAATAATAATAGTGAGTAAAACATTGTGTACAGATTATTTAATATAATTTCTCAAGCTTTTTCTGATTCTGTGCCCAGCCTTTAGATGGGGATCAGAGGGACTTTCTTTAATTCTGAATGCTCCAGGGCTAGAGGTGACTTAGCTGCTCAAGAGTAAAACCCCGTCACTTTGTCGCTTTATCATGGGTGTTTTACAGAAGCAAGTTGAAGTTCCAAAGCATGTCAACATTTATTTTCAGTTCCACACACTCAAAACTACTGTTTAGCATTATAAAGCATAGCAAAAATAACTAGACCGCAGCTTGTTAACAAGAAGTGTTTTTTGTGTCATCCCTGCTGTTTTGCTGTTAGATAGAATTTCACTATAGCTGCTGTTATTATACTGTTCCGTTGGTCCCACGTTATATTAAGTGTCCCTAATAAATGTATAATTACACGCGAACAACATATGCAACACCTTTGTAACTTCTGATGATTTAGTCAGTGTTACAGATGGATTACAGAAGTACATGTAATTACACATGTGTAGCAACATTTGTCTCGTGTAATTACAGTGTAACTTCTACAGAGGAATGTTTCTGTAGTGCAGTGTTAAAGTTACACTTTAGAATAAGTGGGCAGTTCCTGTGTAGTTGTTATGTAGGTACAGTGTAATAGTGGAGTGGTGGTATAGACACTGCTTTGGGGGAAATGCAACACATTTAAGTCATGTCATAAAAGTTAAATTTTAAGATAAGGGGACGTCTGCTGTACAGTCACGTTACAGAGTGGTTTAAAGTTGAAGCTGGTTACAAATAGCAACATAAATGCTAGTTAAATGTTAGGAAAGCTGGCAAATACAATGTAAATAATGTCTTAATGTAAGTTATTACAGACTTCCTTTTACTGCTGGAAAAAATGGGAAACAAACTGCTGTTCCAGTGTTTACAATGTAATTAGAGAGCTTGAAAAATCACTCTATTATTATCTCTATTGTTATCTCTATTATTATCTCTATTGTTATCTCTCATACTTCTTATTCTTCTTCCACACTTTTCTGCGATTAACACAGCCTGAACCGCTTAACTTACAGACTCCGTTCAAACTGCGTTTTGAAGGTCTCGGCGCTGTGACTTGTGCTCTGTATGTTTGGAGCCGATCGGATTGATAGTTTTTAATAAAATTAAGTTTAAAAATTAAAAACCTCCCATAAGAATGAACAGCGGAAAGTTCAGAACTTCAGATTCTAACTGACATCGATGACGTCACAGCAGGCCACTCAGTCTCACAGACACAGCCGATCACGCAGGGAATCTGCTTTAAAATCCTTAAACTTTCACCTAGAACCTCCATTCCAGTTTTAAATGGTAGAGAAACTTGTCCTTTCTGAAAGCTCAAAATATCTCAGCATTTTATCAATTAGCTTCAGAGTTATGAGCATTTGTTTGACACTAGGCACAGAAAACTGCCCCATTCACTCCCATGTAAATTTCTCAAAATCAGAATCTGCTTATTTCAAGATTTTCTCTGTGTTTAACTCGTCATAACTCAGACATTTTCTTCTCAATACACACAACGTTATACCTAATTAATCCTCAAGGGGTCTCATCTCACACCATCTATCCGGTTAAGCCATAGAGTGAACATTTCCTGAGTTATGACCGTTTGTTCAGAGGATGCAAATCGGACTCAAACAAGGCTTCTCCACTAAGAGCTGCATAATAACGGAATGACGGTTAATTTGAATGACTCTCCCCCCTCAAACACACACATCTCTCCCTCACACACACACACACACACACACACACACACACACACATACCTAAGGAGGTGTTGTTCACCTACACAGAAACACACACAAACACACACACACTTGCAGCTCTTTTCAAGCACCCTTGCAGTTCCTTGAGGAAATGCACATTAAGTTACATTTATGTTATTACCATTGTGTCATTACATGAGAGAAAATAGGCTGTTACTATAAAGATTCACTTGTGTAATTACATAAGCTGTACTTCTGTAATTCATCTGTAACAGTGACTAAATCATTAGCAGTTACAGTGTTGTTGCATATGTTGTTCACATGTAACTACACAGTTATTAGACACTTAATATAAAGTGGGAGCGTTCTATCTCGTTTCACTGCAAGTCTTCCACTAGGATTGAGGTTGCCTTGCCCCCATTATTTAGTCTTGGAGGGGCTGTTCACCCAGTATGCCGCTCTTTAGTTGGCATCCTAAATTTCCTTCGGGATCAATAAAGTATCCATCCATCCATCCATCCATCCATCCATCCATCCATCCATCCATCCATCCGATGGTGCTCCGCTGCAGCTACTCTGCCAGTGCTCTCATGTTTGTTGGTGCTCATCACATTTCAGTCTTCCTTGCTCAGCAGTCGCGCTCATGGCGCTCGACTAACTGCTGCTTAATGTCCTGTGTTTGCTGTCTAGCTCATGTGCTAACAGGCTACCAGAAGGCTTATAGCTCACTAACACTGAGCTGTAAGAGGTGCCAAAGAAGTAATAGCATTGTGTTTACTTTCATTTCCTCTCCTCTGTGCCAGACACTCGCTCATCAGATACTGTTCATTCCACACTGCAGTGTCCACGCGCAGGCTCCATCGATTGCGTCTGCCCTTCACTTGGTTAGTCAAAATTTGTACCTGCTGTTTAATAAATGAGTTTGCTGATAAATACAACGTAAGCCTGAGGCTGCAGTTAAGAGTAGTGAGCCTCAGTGTAGCACTGTTGTTGCCACCCTTCCTTAGTGAGCATTCCTGGAGGGTGTCCGCGCTAAACCCAGCTGCTAAGCCACATTCAATCCAGAGCGAATACACAGACGAGAGATTTCCGAATCAAGCACTGTCAAGCTTGGCAACATGACTCAGCAGTTGCTACTTATCCTGTTAAAAATGAAGTTGGGCCACGGCTGCAGTAGATCCTGCCTGTGCATGTTGTCTACTTTTACGCTGGCTCGTTTGTTATGCCCATTACACCTGGCCACAAAACAAATGTCCCTTTTAGGCACAATAAAGGCACTGAGCCGAGCTGGCCTTCACTGATGGGGCTAAGGGTTTATTTACTGTGTTCCTGAAGGAAAATCACCCTTAATGCACTATAGCGGTCATGCACTGTTAAAGAGCCACATCTTTCGTGTTTTATTTTTTCCCCTGAGATCCGATTATGACATCTGCATGGATTTATGTACCAAGAATATCCTTTATTTCTGCACAAGCATTTTCCAACCTGTTTTTTACTGCGCTTTCAAGACTGATGCATGTAAATGACAGCCATTCTGGTTGGCTGCTTAATATTATGCCTCATTCAAAAAGCAGTAAAAGTGCACCCACGCTGTAACGCTGCTTATAACTTCAGTGTGAATCAGGAGGGCTACACTCTTGTAGGCTGAATATGTGGATATGTAAATGTGTTGGTTTTTGTAATGTTAATTTCATGTTTGGACTGTTTGGTACATTTTGAAACATTTTAACATTCTCTATTAAAGTCCTTTATTTTATTCTTCCAAAATAGGACAATTTGTGTCTGTTTAACTGCTGAAACTGTGCAGTATTTGCCTTAAAATGCTTTTAGATAAATTTACACTGATGATCATTGATTTGTTGATTGTGTAACTTATTATGAAAACTGTTCAAACTGATTTTTAATCCAGTCACAGCCCTTTGCCGCTTTTGAATGTGATGACTTATCCTCTTTTGCTGTGACTTAAAATGTAATTCAACACTACACTACTACAAAAAAACTGTGTATCTGTAGCTTCTTTTTCCAGCATAGACATATGATACGCTGTCACCATGTGATAATGTTAGATATACATTGTGTGGCCGAAATGTTAGTAGTAGCCTTGTCTTATGGGTTAGGGGGTTTCTGAGAGAGAGACCCCAACTTGTCTGTATCAACAACACCTGCCTTCTCCACCTGCCTTGTCCTGACCAGTGGTGTTCCACAGGGGTGTGTTTTATCTCCCCTTTTATTTTCTATACATCAAATCAAATTTATTTGTAGCGCTTTTTACAGCTGATGTTGTCACAAAGCAGCTTCACAAAATTCCAGAAAAGACAAAGTTTTAACAAGAATGTAAAACCCCCAGGTGGGCAAGCCAGGGGCATCTGTGGCAAGGAGAACCTCCCTCAGAGCTGAGGAAGAAACCCAGGGGGGACCCGTCCTCCTCTGGTCAGACTACCTACAGAGTTATTATACTACTAATATTAATAGCAGTAGTATTAGTAGTAGTAATAGCCAGGAGTCCATGAAAACATCAGTGTAGCGTGGGCAGCTGGTCCAAGGCAGGTGGCAGATGAGTAGCAGGAGGGCTCGACAGCCAGTTGTCCATCAGCCGGACAGGTGGGTGGTAGTATACTCAGAAAAAAGGCAGGGAGAGGGAATTAGTTTTATTCTGTCTGTTTGTACGTAAAACAGGGAATGTAAACATTCCCAGAGTGTGGCTAACGACTCCGGCAGATCTGGCTATGACAGCTTAACTAACAGGAGAGAACCAGAAGGACACACAGACATCCCTCCGTCTCAGTTTACTATAATTCCCTGTGTCCATGGACCCCTGGATCTGCTGCCTTTATCTAAGGGGGAACATTAGCTACCAAAAGCTAAACTGAAGTGAGTTTTCAGCCTAGATTTAAAGTTTCTGGAAGATCATTCCAGAGTTTGGGGGCTTTATAAGAAAAAGCTCTTCCCCCAGCTGCAGCCTTAGGAATTCTAGGAACTATTAATAAGTCAGCGCTCTGGGATCTGTGTAGTCGTGATGGCTCGTAATGGGAAATAAGGTCTTGCAGGTACTCAGGAGCGAGCCCATATAGGGCTTTATATGTCAATAAAAGGATTTTATAATCAATACGGAATTTAACAGGCAGCCAATGAAGTGATGATAGCGCTGGACTGATATGATCAGATGTTCTAGTTTTAGTGAGGACCCTGGCTGCGGCGTTTTGGACTAGTTGAAGTTCAGCTAAGATTCCTGCTCATACATCCTGACAGTAGCGCGTTACAGTAGTCTAGCCTAGAAGTAATAAAGGCATGTACTAGTGTTTCCACATCACGCAGGGACAGGGCATTTCTGATCTTGGCAATGTTGCGAAGATGTAGAAAAGCTGTCCTAGTGATGCCGCCTGTGTGTTGATCAAATGATAAATCTGAATCAATTATGATGCCAAGATTTTATACACAAATGACGTACAATGTAATAGCAAAGACATTTCTCTTATAAAATATGCTGATGATGATAACCCTTGTTGCCTGCTTGCAGGATGTTACCAGCCCCCTTCTACTCTTAGTGCATCAACCATCTAGCCAGTGGTTGGTTAGTGTAGTGGTTAACACCTCTGCCTTCCACGCTGTAGACTGGGGTTCAATCCCCCGCCTGGGCAAGCCCCCTACACTATACCAATAAGAGTGTAAAATTTAGTGGAGGGGGGATCATGGTGTGGGGGTGTTTTTCAGGAGTTGGGCTCGGCCCCTTAGTTCCAGTGAAACTCTTAAAGCTTCAGCACCAAGAGATTTTGGACAATTTCATGCTCCCAACTTGTGGGAACAGTTTGGGGATGGCCCCTTCCTGTTCCAACATGACTGGGCACCAGTGCACAAAGCAGGTCCATAAAGACATGGATGAGCCAAGTGTGGAAGAACTTTACTGGCCTGCACAGAGTCCTGACCTCAACCTGATAGAACACCTTTGGGATGAATTAGAGTGGTCTCTAATTCAGAGACTGCGAGCCAGGCCTTCAGGTCCAACATCAGTGTCTGAACTCACAAATGTGCTTCTGGAAGAACGGTCAGAAATTCCCATAAACACACTCGTAACCCTTGTGGAAAGCCTACCAGAAGAGATGAAGCTGTTATAGCTGCAAAGGGTGGGCCAACATCATATGGAACTGTGAAATGCATGAAACCCTATGTGAAGGCATATGAGCAAATACCTTTGGAAATATAGTGTATAAGAGGACACTGTGAGTAAATTTGAAGTGAAATAGTCCTTCTCAAATACTTTGCTCTGGATTTCCACATGCTGCATGAATTTGTCAGATAAACTTGTGTATGTTAATGAATACCAACAATTTGTAAATTGGACCGCATCCATGTTCTTTTTTTAAATGTACCTACAATTACCATAATCCATGCCCATAATTTACAAATGGCCACCATATAACTTCTTATTTGCAATGGTGATGGAAAGGTTCACAGATGAGGTCAGGCAGGAGGCCTCCATGGATCATGATGTTTGCAGATGACACTGTAATCTGTGGTGAGAGTAGAGAGCAGGTGGAAGAGAATCTGGAGAGGTGGAGGTTTGCACTGGAGAGGAGAGCAATGAAGGTCAGTAGAGACAAGACGGAATACATGTGTGTGAATGAGAGGGAGGCAGGTGGAAAGGTGAAGATGCAAGGAGTAGAGGTCGTAAAGGTGGATGACTTCAAATATCTTGGGTCAACCATCCAGAGCAATGGACAGTGTAGAAAAGAGTTGAAGAAGAGGGTGCAGGCAGGATGGAGTGGGTGGAGACGGGTGTCAGGGCTGATGTGTGACAGAAGGATAGCAGCAAGAGTGAAAGGGAAGGTCTACAAGACAGCAGTGCGTCCTGCTATGATGTTTGGTTTGGAGACTGTGGCTCTGTCTAAAAGACAGGAGGCTGAGCTGGAGGTGGCGGAGATGAAGATGCTGAGATTTTCGTTGGGAGTGACAAGGATGGACAAGATTAGAAATGAGCAGATCAGAGGGACAGTGAAGGTGGAGCAGTTTGGAGATAAAGCCAGAGAGGCCAGGTTGAGATGGTTTGGACATGTGTTGAGGAGGAATAGTGGATATATTGGGCAAAGAATGTTGGAGATGGAGCTGCCGGGCAGAAGGAGAAGAGGTAGACCTCAGAGAAGGTTTATGGATGTAGTGAAGGTGGACATGGAGATGGTTGGTGTAAAAGTAGAGGAGGCAGTGGATAGGGCAAGATGGAGGCAGATGATCCGCTGTGGCGACCCCTAAAGGGAGCAGCCGAAAGAAGAAGAAGAAGACAAAGGCCACCTTATAAGGGACCTATGGGACAAGTCAATCCCAGTTTAAGACACTCAATTAAATATGTTTACCTGCTGCTTCTTTACAGTGTCAGTGCAAACACAACGAAACAATGGCAGCAGCAGCTATAAGTTTGTTTAAATGTCTCTCCAAGTAACGTGAGAATGTGTGTGTTCATGTAAGTTCAGTTTGGTTCAATAACGACTTAAAAGTTGTGTAGTTTGTTATGACAAGTAATTCAGTCTGATTTCCAATATTTATGTTGCCCAAAATCATCTGCAGATACCAGTTGAAAAGTTAGAGATACCAAATCTCGTCTCTTAGGACTCTAAACGTATCCAAAGCTTTACGCTTTTGAACAGCAATAGCTTCCTCCTCCGACATCAGCTTGGCAGGTGAATAGGTCTGATGGTGAAGTGTCATCTTTGAAGTAAGACAAAATAATGTTGGCCAAAGTGGTGCTGCACAAAAAGAACAAACTTTGCAAAGTGGTGTTCAGTATACACTCACCGGCCACTTTATTAGGTACACCTTGCTAGTAAAAGGCTGGACCCCCTTTTGCCTTCAGAACTGCTTTAATTCTTCGTGTCAGACTTTCAACAAGGTGTTGGAAATGTTCCTCAGAGATTCTGGTTGGTTATTTGAGTTCCTGTTGTCTTTCTATCACCTGGAACCAGTCTGCCCATTCTCCTCTGACCTCTCACATCAACAAGGCATTTTCTTCCACACAACTGACCGCTCACTGGATATTTCCTCTTTTTCGGCCCGTTCTCTGTAAACCCTAGAGATGGTTGTGTGTGAAAATCCCAGCAGATCAGCAGTTTCTGAAATACTCAGACCAGCCCGTCTGGCACCAACAACCACGCCACGTTCAAAGCCCCTTAAATCCCCTTTCTTCCCCGTTCTGATGCTCGGTCTGCACTTCAGCAAGTTGTCTTGACCACCTCTACACGCCTAAATGCACTGAGTTGCGGCCGTGTGATTGGCTGATTAGCTATTTGTGTTAACAAGCAACTTTTGAATCCCTGGTCAAAAGACATGATTTGTGGATTTTTTTTTCTTTGCTCTTTTTTATGGCAAAGTCAGTTTGGAACCATGAGTGATGCAACAGAGGCGATGTGATGTTTACACACTTCAGTCACACCCTCTGTAAGTTTGCATGGTCGATTACAATCTTGTCCTGTTAAATGTCAGGGCTTGGCTGTGGTAGGTTATAACAAGCCTAAAGGTTTACATACTGTGTTCCTTCAGAGGAATCAGCCATAAAATGCACTGTAACGGTAATGCACTGTTAACTCTGTCTCATTCCCAGACGTTAGATGAAGGTTACAGTATTAAGATTAAGTGACCCTTATTAGTCCCACAATGGGGAAATTTCACCTCCGCATTTAACCCATCTGTGAAGTGAAACACCACATACACTCTAGTGAGCACACACACACTAGGGGGCAGTGAGCACACTTGCCCAATCCGCAGCGCCCGGGGAGCAGTTGGGGGTTAGGTGTCTTGCTCAAGGACACCTCAGTCATGTGCTGTCGGCTCTGGGGATCGAACCGGCAACCTTCCGGTCACAGAGCCGGTTCCCTAACCTCCAGCCCACGACTGCCCCATGCATCTAAAACTGCAGGGCTTACCTCAAGAAGAACTTGTTCATGTTTTAGACCCGAGCAAGGGCGGTCGGACCTTGCTGAATGTCAGTGGGTACAATAGGTACGCTCAATGTCAATAATACAGCACAAGAAGAAATTTCTAAAGCGCGCTGCTAAATTTGAGCACAGGGGTTTTTGCCTAACACTGTCAAGCCTCAGCATGTCTTCAGTCGCCGTCCTGATTAAATGGCTGAGGCTGGCATGACTGAGGTAATGTACAATAATAATCAAGTGGTTTACATACTGGAATCACAAAGAAGAATTAGCTATAATGCAATGTAAAAGTTGTGCTGGTCACTTCTGCACAAACAGCATTAGATGAAGGTGAGCTTTCTCACTGAGCTTGCTTCGTAAAAGAGCTGGGTTGTGTTTTGTGCGTGAGTAGAGCCTCGTTGATACTATTGTGGCAAAAATAGACACACTCATTGTCAATAGGTCAGCACATGGATAACATTTTACCACTAAACCACATTCAGTCCTGAGTTCAATTATGAGAGAGAATGTATAGAAAAAAAAAAGAATCTAGCACAGTCAAGCTGGGCTACAATGCTTTGTCGTTGTTTTCAGGGATGTAGTGGAGGGTAAACACCCTCCCCATACCTATTTAAATGGCATTCACCTTTTTCTAGTTTGCGTATTACTCATTATTATTCTTAAACCTGAAGAAAGTTGGCGTACCTCAGTATAGTAATACTGTAATTTTGATTTACATTGTATTCAGTAGAATCAGTTTTATATCCAAACCCTGCAAGTATCACAGTAGTGCTCAGGTTTCATTGTTAAGTACTGAGTGGAAACAAACGGGTTACACTCTTCAACCTCCGAGGGGAAAATTAGTCAATCAGGAATTGTACGTAAACAGTACTGTGTGAAAGTTTTAGGCGTCTAAGCAAAGTTGTAAACAGTTGACCTCAGCAGTGAGTTTATCACAATATACATTAGAATAAAGTCGTATTCATAATTCAAATAAACATAAAAACAATAAAAAGTCACAAGAATTTCTTGGGTCCATATTTTTCCTTGACACCTTCAATATATAATATGTGATGGTGGCTGTAAAATTATTAATTAATATTCTATGAATTTTGTTTATTCAAATATTAACACTTTTCTCAGCAAATAAACACAAACTACACAAATAAATAGATTTTGAAAATGTGTCCTGGGTGCCTCAGACTTTCACACAGTACTGTACCTAAATGAGCTCTCCTACTGGTTAGGACTTCAGGAGCTGAAGAGAAGGCCTAATGCGTTAGATTAGACATCAGAATTAAGGACTGGCGGTAGAATCACTCACATTTTAATAATATTAGATTAGATTAAACCCATTTTTTGAGAAAAAAAGATTTCAATGAGCACCGAGAGCAAATCTACATCCCACTCAATTCACAAAATCTGAACAGAGCCGAAGAGACTGGAGCCTTATGATACACACCTCACAAATTTCCATCAAAGAAACTGCGTCAAACCTGCTAATCTATGTAGCAGTTTGAACAGGCGCATGACACACCCACAGACATATTTTTGGGGGTCTCTGATGCCACGCCAGTCATTTGTTCATGTCCATGTTTTAAAGTAGACCCTATTCAATGTCAGTAGTGCAGCACAATGGAAAACTTTGTTCAAGGCTTTCCGACTGCAGAGCAATCTTCCCTTTAGAACCTATTACAGCTTTGTTCACTTAAAGATCTCAGCTCAACAAATGATAATATACTCCATCATTCGCCAGAACATTCTGTACTAATCAGCTTTGGCTCAATAGTGTCTCTCTTAGCTGAGCATGTGAGTAAACGAATCTGCTCAATTGTAATGTGCATTCAGATGCTTACTATTATTTAATCAGTGCTCGTTTCTCTTTGAATAATTAGTCTGCTTTTGCATTCCTTTCCCCAGACCCTTTTCTGTATTCTGTTGAAGCTCTTGTGATGACTCGATGAGGACAAACAGGCGAGAAGCTGCTTTTGTTTTGCTGCTCGTGCTGTTTAATTACTTTCCCCCCTCCAGTGTCACATTTGTACGGTCTGAAAAGGCAGTTTTGAGCAGTCCCAGAAAGCAAAAAGACTCGCCAATTGACGTGTGCGTTTGACGAACGTTGAGCCCGCTCCTAAGAGGGAAAACGAAGGGTAAGAGACATTAGCTGCTCGAGAAAGCCACATGAAAGATTTCTGTTTGAGCAAAGCGTTCATTAAATCAGTTTTGCAGTAAATTAAAGCAGTTCAGAGCGGTTATTGTCCACTAGGTGTTTTATTAAGGACGAGGACTTAACTACAAAACGATGGCACTACGATGCTCTTTCTTCACACCTCGCTGGAAAGTGACCTTTCAGTTGGACCCCCAGGACAGTTGCACTAATGATGGACTTAAACTAAAGCACAGTGCAACCTTATCCATTCGTATGTGATCTAAACCCCCTTCTCTGCCCCTCTGCCCCCAATCTCTCACGTGATCTGTCTTCTTAAAGCACATGCATACATAATTAGCGGTGTTAGTTTGCGCTCACAGCTTCACGAAACGATAAGAAGGGGAGAGAAGGGTGAATCAGAGAGGGACGGAGAATGTGTGCTCGGAATAACTCAGTAAGAAAGCAACAGGTCAGTCTTTAGCCTCCTCCGCTCACTTGATCAGTCTGGCTTGCTGCTAATGCTGTAGGCTGTTGAATCAATCCACGGCCGACTGAAATGATCTCTGTTATTGATTTTTTCAGACTCTAGCTAACCGATTTCATTAACGATGGAACGTTTGGCATTTGCATATAAAAATAGCTCAGATTCTGCTTCCTATAGTCATCTTACAACTGATTTCACACAATCGGTGCTTCCGTCACGTGGAACTCTTTCAGCTCAGGCTTTTTTTTCTTGTTGTTCTATGGTAATTAATACTTCTAGAGACATTATAAAGTACTTACATTCGGAGAATACAGACATGTGGGTTGGGCAGCATGACGGTAATACAGCATACCACAGTATGTAATAATAATGATGATATTTAAAAATGATGACGATGTTTTAAAAGTATGACATTGTCATGTGCTTCCTTATTTTGATTCTTCCCTGTCCTGCCCCCTTGTTTCTAGACTCCGCCCTTGATTGGTCCTCACCTGTTTCTTGTTAACCACCTGCCTCTTGTTAACATGTCTGTATTTAAGCCCTGTGTCTCCCCTTGTGAGTTTGCTGGTCTATGGACTGTATGTAGAGGGTTATTTGTAGTGTATCATTTGGGGTTTTGTTCTTCTGGCCTCTGTTGTTTGTTTATCCTGTGTTCATTTTTGTTGTGTCTGTCCCTCCATCACTCCGTGTTGGCTCTTTGACCCTGGACTGTCTTGACCTTGATTATGGATTTGCCCCTACTAAATCTCGCTTCTCTCAGCGTATGCATCCGCCTCATCATCGCTCCCCAGCGTTGCAGACGCGTCATATTTCTTTTGTACATTTGAACACATTCCACTCATTTATATTGTAGAGGACTTACTGATCAGAAAACCTCAGAACAGGAGAAACCTCAGAAAAACTGAGTAGTAGCTCCGCACACATTGCGACTGCACATTCTCTGCACACACCACAGAACACGTCGATTTTAATTTCCACTCCAATTCCAGTCACTTGACTTTGCGCTGTTCTCTAAATGAGTGCACTTTCTTCTAATGGCTGTGCTGTCTTCTAAATGGGTTCGGTGTCCTCTAAGCGGGCGTCATTTCATCATCAGTTAGCTGCAGCTATGTTCTGTTGTGGCATGCTTGCTAACTAAGCTCTCTCCCCAAACTATACAGACCAGGTTCAGTTTCGGCTTTCTCTCTCTCTGCTTTTGCTCTCCCAAACATTGTCGTCTGATCAACAGAGCGCCAGTTTTCAGAATCAAACCTGCACTGTGACGGGTGGCGCTGTTTGGGTCCATAACCTGCTCGCTAAGCTAACGTTAAGGTAGCCTATGAGGCCACAGATCCAAAGACCACAGAACCAATGTAACTTCGTCTGCATCTTTGGTGTGTGCTGGTCTTCACATTCTCCGATTTTAACCCTTTTTAATGGTCTAATCTTGTGTCAGTGCTTGATTTGTGCCAGAATTGATTTTCTTTGGCGGGCAGAGCTGCTAGCATATTAGCAAAGCTTGTTAGCAGCAATGTTTATCATTTATCAGTTGTTTGATAGATGGTTTGACATTATTTATTGAATGATGCCTTGAAAGCTGTACACTGTACACAAACTTATTTAGAAATCATGTGAAGTGCACCACTTTTTTTTCGACTTTGAAATAACACTAGATGAACGGCAAAAAGCGACAACAAGTGACTTAAAACACCAGCAGCTCAGTTTTAACTTTTTCTTTTTTTTTGCACAAACGCCATCATATACCATATTAAATGAAACAGTATTAAAACTTAATATCATGTTTACAGTGGTGACCTAAATGATCACACATCACTATTACTGCATTATTGTTAAAATATTCTAAAGTGTTTAAAAAGCACTTAAACTGAAATCATTTCTTAGAATAGAATTAACAACCATTCGTCACTGTGGAATTAGACCTCTGCATTTAACCCATCTGTGCAGTGAAACACCCACATACATACACACTAGTGAACACACACACTAGGGGGCAGTGAGCACACTTGCCCAGAGCGGTGGGCAGCCCTATCTACAGCACCCGTGGAGCAATTGGGGGTGTTAGGTGCCTTGCTCAAGGGCACTTCAGTCATGGACTGTCAGCCGAGGGGATCAAACCGGCAACCTTGCAGTCACAGGGCTGGTTACCTAACCTCCAGCCCACGACTGCCCCTTTTATATTAAAAACCATAAAGAAAATGATGAAAAATGACACAAAATTAGTGCTTTTAAATGCAAAAGTTAAGCTACCTGGTTCAACCACGGCTCTTGTTCCTTAAATGAGCTTGTAAGGCAGGCATGAATTTCCGAGTGAGGACGCTACGGATGTTACTCATCACAAATCAAGCACAAAGGGAAGAGTTGAAACTGCGTGAGATTGCTGTTTTCTGAGTCTTGGTATAATATAGGCTACTTCGTTGGTCATTTCAGAAATAACATGATATGCAAATGAAATAGCAGTGCTTTCCAAAGTTCACTTTCCCCTGACAGCAAAGTCAAAGTCGGCTCACTGACTCTAGACTTCATAAGAGTTCAACTGTTGAGTGAACTTTAGACAAGTATAAATAATGCTCTCACATCTGAGTTATGCTGAAAAATCCATACAGAAGAAGGAAATAAACTGGTCTAAATAGTGTTCTGTTTCAGGAATCTGCAAGCACAAAGGTCAAAAAGACCAGCTCTCAGCCACAAAAAAACACTACATAGATGTCCAGTTTAGTAGAGACAGAAAGAGGAGAAATTTAGCAGCACGCAAGAGAAAAACAGAGTTTGTCCAAACAGCCATCTATATTCAAATACAAATGCACTGAAGAAAACGGTGTTATAGCAGCAGCTATACCTGCTTATCTCCACTTTCACTGCTTATCTTCAGCCTGAGGGAGCAGCTGACCTGCTAGATAATCTTAAAAGGTACTGAGTTTACTGTTTTTCTTCTCATTTTTATTATGTTTCTATTTATTAAACATGAAATCTCTTGCAAATATTTTATTACAAGTGCCTGTCAGCTGGCTAGCTTAGTTAGGAGGTGTCAACCCGTAGCCTATGATTTACCTGTTTAAAATACACTCACCTGCCACTTTATTAGGTACACCTTGCTAGTAAAAGGCCCCCTTTTGCCTTCAGAACTGCCTTCATTCAAACGTTCTTCAGAGATTCTGGTTGGTTATTTGAGTTCCTGCTGCCTTTCTATCATCTGGAACCAGGCTGCCCGTTCTCCTCTGACGTTCTGATGCTCGGTCTGCACTTCAGCAAGTTGTCTTGACCACCTCTACATGCCTAAATGCACTGAGTTGCGGCTGTGTGATTGGCTGATTACCTAATGTACCTAATAAAGTGGCCGGTGAGTGTATAGCTTACTTTAGTTGCTGCTTTGGAAATAAACAGCCATATAAGACCATATACTGTAAGCCATATAAGTAATATGAGAAATGGAGTCCAAAACAGGTTCCTCATAAACTCAGGACAATAGTTCTGTCATGTTTTTTAAGATAAGATAAGATAGACTTTTATTATCCCACTGAGGGAAATTTGCATTGTTACAGCGGAATACACAGTAAGCAGATAAAGAGCAGTAAGATGTAAAGATGCACATCATACAAAATACAAAACATAACATATAGTAGTTACCTCACTGGCGGGGAAGGAGCCTGAGTTGGTGTGCGAGGTTGAGAGATACCGGCTAGATATAGTCGGGCTCACCTCAACACACAGCTTGGGCTTTGGGTCCAATCTCCTTGAGAGGGGCTGGACTTTATTCTTTTCTGTAGGCCCCTCGACTCGGCGCCTGTATGTTGGGGTTTTCTCCGGTGGGCGAGAGGGTAGCTTCCCTACGCCTTCGGGTTGAGGAACGGGTCCTGACTGCTGTCTGTGCTTATGCACCGAACAGCAGTTCAGAGTACCCGAGCCTTCTTAGAGTCTTTTGGGAAGGATGCTTGAAAGTGCTCCTCCTGGATACTCTATTGTCCTACTGGGGGACTTCAACACTCACGTGGGCAATGACAGTGTGACCTGGAGGGGTGTGATTGGGAGGAATGGCCTCTATGATCTGAACCCGAGTGGTGTTCAGTTTTTGGGCTTCTGTGCAAACCACAGTTTGTCCATCACAAACACCATGTTTGAACACAAGGATGTCCATAAGTGCACATGGCACCAGGACACCCTAGGCTGCAGTTCAATGGTTGACTTTGCAGTCATGTCATCGGACTTGCGGCCATGTGTTTTGGACACTTGGGTAAAGGAGCTGAGCTGTCAACTGATCACAACCTGGTGATGAGTTGGATCAGGTGGTGGGGGAAGATGCCGGTCAGACCGAGCAAACCCAAATGTATAGTGAGGATTTGCTGGGAACATCTGGCAGAAGAACCTGTCAGATTGATCTTCAACTCACACCTGCGTCAGAACTTTGACCAGATATCGGGGGAGGTGGGGGACATTGACTCAGAATGGGCCATGTTCCGCTCCTCCATTGTTGAAGCGTCTGACTGTAGCTGTGGCCACAAGGTAGTTGGTGCCTGTCGGGGCGGGGCTTCTTTTTTCAGAAGGGGAAAGCAGTGTGCCACTAGTACTGTATATAGTGGAGATGGTGTGCTGCTGACTTTGACTGAAGACGTCATTGGGCGGTGGAAGGAATACTTTGGGGACCTTCTCAATCCCATCGACATGTTCTCCAGTGAGGAGGCAGAGTGAGGAGGCTGAGTCTGGAGACATGGGAATAGGCTTGTCCATTACTGAGGCCGAAGTCATTAAGGTAGTTAAAAAGCTCCTTGGTGGCAAGGCTCCAGGGGTGGATGAGATCCGTCCGGAGTTCCTCAAGGCTCTGGATGTTGTGGGGCTGTCTTGGCTGACACACCTTTTCAACATTGCGTGGACATCGAGGGCGGTGCCACTGGATTGGCAGACTGGGGTGGTGGTGCCTCTTTTTAAAAAAGGATGTGTTCCAACTACAGGGGAATCACACTCCTCAGCCTCCCTGGTAAGGTCTATGCAGGGGTACTGGAGAAAAGAGTCCAGCTTATAGTCGAACCTCGGATCCAGGAGGAGCAGTGCGGGTTCCGCCCTGGTTGTGGAACACTGGACCAACTCTTCACCCTCTCCAGGATCCTAGAGGGCTCATGGGAGTTTGTCCAACCTGTCCACATGTGCTTTGTGGATCTGGAGAAGGCATTCGACTGTGTTCCCCAGGGTATTCTGTGGGAGGTGCTTCGGGAGTACGGGGTACATGGCTCTTTGCTGCAAGCCATTCAGGCCCTTTACAAACAAAGCTGGAGTTTGGTTCGCATAGCCAGCAGTAAGTCAGACTCATTCCCAGTGAGAGTTGGGCATTTCTAGGTGCAGTCAGGGGGCGGAGGGTGTCCCGTTTGTTGACCTCAAGGTCACATTGCTGCTGTTTGCAGATGATGTGGTCCTATTGGGGACATCAGAGCGTGAACTTCAGCTTTCGCTGGATCAGTTTGCAGCCGAGTGTGAAGCGGCCGGGATGAGAATCAGTACCTCTAAATCCGAGACCATGGTTCTCAGGCGATAAAGGGTGGAGAGCCCTCTCTGGGTCAGGGATAAGCTCTTGCCTCAAGTGGAGGAGTCAAGTATCTCGGGGTCTTGTTCACAAGTGATGGTACAAGGGAGCGGGAGATTGACAGGTGGATTGGTGCTGGGTCAGCAGTGATGCGGGCTCTTTACCGGTCTGTTGTGGTAAAGAAAGAGCTGAGCCACAAGGCAAAGCTCTCGATTTACTGGTCGATCTACGTTCCAACCCTCACCTATGGTCATGAGCTTTGGGTAATGACCGAAAGAATGAGATCGTGAATGCAAGTGGCCAAAATGAGTTTCCTCCGCTGGGTGTCTGGACTCTCCCTTTGAGACAGGGTGAGAAGTTCGGTCATCCGGGAGGGACTCGGAGTAGAGCCGCTGCTTCTTCACGTTGAGAGGAGCCAGTTGAGGTGGTTTGGACATCTGTTTAGGATGCCTCCTGGACGCCTCCCTCGTGAGGTGTCACAGGCAAGTCCACCCGGGAGGAGACCCCGGGGAAGACCCAGGACACGCTGGCGTGACTATATTGCCCAGCTGGCCTGGGAGCGCCTCGGAATCCCCCCCGGAGAGCTAGTGGAAGTGGCTGGGGAAAGGGAGGTCTGGGCCTCATTGCTTAGGATGCTGCCCCCGCGACCCGAACCCCGGAGAAGCGGAAGATGATGGATGGATGGATGGATGGATGGATGGATGGATGGAAGATATACTATAGAAATAAATAAATAAATAAACAAGGCGTCTGTTTGCAGAACAATATAAAAAATAAAAATAGAATTAAGAAACTATACAAATGTACAATTTACACATGCAGTTGTGTGGATATTGCACATTTATGAGCAGGTAATGACTGGATATTGCACAAATTGTAGATATTGCACAGTAATGATTACAGATATTTCACAGAACTTGCGTATGTATTGCACTTGTACCATCTATCAGCAGCAGATACTACATATTAATTAGAGGTAGGATAAGATCCAGGTCTATGTGGTGTGTTCGTGATAGAGTGAGGTGTGAATAGTGTGTTTATGACGGAGAGTGTCTGAGTCTCTGCTTGGGGAGGTTTTATTTGGTTAACTTACTGGCCTAAGTTGATCAGATTGTGGTAGAGTAAGAAGTTCTTTTGTGGCGTGCACGCTGTACACAGACTGAACAGAGCTCACCTCACATTAAAGAGTAAAGAGCCACCAGAGACACCAGGACGTCGCTCACACAGTGTTACGCTACAATATTTAGCTCAGCATTCAATCTGATTGTGGAAAAGACTATAAACTGTCTCTTGACTTTCACAGAGCACAGCCTACCTCCTTTTCACCCTCTGTCTCACTTTATCTTTGTGTCTGTTTTATGACTGTGTGAGGCTGTTTAGCCATTTAACAGTCAATTAAAGTAAAAATACCTTTCTAAATCAGTATGAAGTCATTAGTAAGATAACCAGAGGAGTACATCACAGTTAATGAAATCAAAGCTAGATAAATTGCTTTTCTGAGTAAAGATTTTAATGATACAAATACAGTACACAGGTATCTGAATTCATACAGTTTAACGGCAGTGAATGTGATATTTACTGACTGCAACGTTCAGGGAACTAGTGGGCAGGATCTACTTTACTGGAAACAAATATACTAGGAAGTCTTCTAACCATGAAATACATGTAGTGTAATGTAAACCTTGTTTCTTACACATACTCAGCTGTATAGATGTGCTCTAATGGCACATACTGTGATCACATAATACGTCTTGCCCACTTGTTTTTTCTCTAGATGTTATTTCCACTGATGTGATTGCAGATATACAAAAACTCGCTTACTCAAGCAGTAGTCCAGCAAACTACTTATTGACTCTTTCTTGAGTAATTTAACCTTTAAGTAATTTTTAAGTAATACTAATACTTTTACCTGTACATAAGTACATTTTCACTGAAGTAATGGTACTTTTACTTAAGTAGGGAGAGTCTTTCTATCCCTGCCTATATGCAGTTTAAAAGGCTGGAATCACTTGAAACAAGCAATAGCAGCATGTTATATTCACTACTGTGCAAAAGTATCAGGCAGAGAAAAAGATCTGTAAAGCCATTTATCTGGGCAGTAATTGTGCATCTGTTCCAAAAGCAGTGATATTAGAATAAATACAAATAAGCCAATAAATAATCCATCGTGATTTGATGTGTGTTAGAGTGTTAGCTTAACCATTTCCAAAGCTTTCTCAAAGGAAGTCTAGTATTTACAGTTACCCTCCAATACAGTCTAATTTACAGTTACCCTCCAATGTTTGCTTTATCTAATCAACCCTTCGTTAAATTAACTCAGGTGCTGCAGGTGGAATTGAACTAATCCGTTCAATAGCTGGAGCACAGCAAGAAGTGAGGAATTAAACTAGTGTTCATCTTAACTACATAATGTGGATTATCTTACAAACAACAAAACCTGTTTACTGTATTCATGTTTGCGTATTTATTCCAATATTACATCCCAAACTGAACGTAACATTTCACATTAGGCGATGGGGAGTGGAGCGGCATACATTGCCAGCATCAACCTGTTGGAGGCACAACAATAACAAATAAAAAGGCTAGTTATATATTTTTTATTGAGTCATTAGTTACTTTCTCACTGTGGCTGTAAGATCCCATTTATGTCCAATTTGCAAAGCTTTCCCTGGAACGGGCCTGATTGCTTTAGAGCTGGGTGAGCAGATCAATTCTCATTGGTCTCTCATCATTAAATGGTTCCAGTGAATTCTTCTTAATTTTATCAGATTGGGAATTCCATGTTATTTAAGCACATTGCTGCTTCTCATGTCTTTGAATGTGGAAGATTCAGAGATATTGGAATAAAGACCTTAGAGGTCTGTCAACGTTTGCGGTGTCCTTGGCAACACCAGGCTGTTATTTCAAGGGCAGACTAGTCTCCAACCTACTTGAATAGAAAGAGACCGACAAACCTGAATCTGAAAGGTGAGCTAATGTTACTAAAATGGGTTTGAATTTATAAATAATTTGTGGTCTTTAGCCTAAATCAAATCTTTTTTTTCCTCAGTTGTTTGCCCACATCTCCATAACAAAGGGACCTTTTTCTTATTTGTGACTTTGTGGTTGGTTCTTTTTATTGGTGGGTGGGATTTTCATTGATTGCGCCCTTTTTAAACTATCCCGATGATTTTGAGCTATCCCAGAAATGATCGCTGACTTTATTAACTTTAATGTACTGAAAGTGGGCACTCTGTGGCTGTTACCTATGAAAATACAAAGTTCAGATCAGTAACAGCTGCTACTCAATGTTAAAGGACTCACATCAGATTCATGGCAGAAAACAAACAAACAAACAAACAAACAAAAAACCTGCATCCTCTGATTATGACTGCATCCAAAGGCACATACTACCATCCTGTAATGTCAGCAGGGAAAAGGCAGGACCATGAGGCATTTTGAACCAATGGAAAAGCTTACTCTCTTAATGTGTCTGAACATGAGCTTGGTGGCAAGCAGGTGAACGCTTATAAGAAAGACATAAAAAACAGAACTACGGGAGGTAATTAGTATGCAAATTAGTTGAACACACTGTACGCAGGTGTAGCAGCACCACAGTACTATGCATACCACAACACTAAACACACTCTCACTAAAATGTGCGGTTTTGAACGAAACTAGAGTCTCTAATTGGGTAGATTTATAGACAAAACAGATACATTGGTACATTGCTTGCACTATTATTTTATATTTTGTGTAGGCCTACAGGTCCACCAGCTTTCTTTGTAACGATTTAGCCACATCTTCCTTACGTTGTGTATGGACTAATACATCTCATTAAAGTGTAGATTGAGTGAAACAGTCTGAATAGCTGAGGTTGTGCAGAATCTGGTGATATACATGTTTGGCATTACTGACAAAATAATACAGACATGCGCAAAAGTGGGAAAGCTGTACTGTAGATCTGAAAGGATTAGCCTGGGATTGTGTGTTCTCTGATGAAAGGGTCTTTCCCACAATGATGACACACACACACACACACACTCACACACTTTGTCCTGTCTGCCGGTATTGATCAGGGAAGGTTACAGCAAACCTTGTCACTTCTCACCAGCGCAGACACATTCAGCCATCGCTGCCGCGTTTAAGAGGCAGGCACAAAGAGCGAGCTGTTTTTCAGTTTACAGCATGACAGAACCCGAGCTCTGCAGCGACTGGAGCTCTTTCTGCACTGTGAACATTATGTTCATTGTTATTCTCTCCTCCTGTTGAAATAGCACAAAGTAAAGCATAACAGCTCCACATGATGGCAATAGATGTTTAGTCTGCAGTGCTTTTTTTTTTTTTTTGAACATTGATCTCTTTCAAAACAGTCTCACAGTAGTGCTCTCTTGGTAGTTATTGCTGTATCACATTGAGAGGAGTGTGTCTGAGGATTGCTTGAACTGGGGCTGTCATTGATTACAATAGTAATCTACCAATTTATGTGAGAATTATTTGAATAATCAATTCAAAAAGGGCATTACTGAACATACATGGCCTTTTAGGGATTCCAAAATGCTTTATCAAGATTAAATTAAGTGACCCTTATTAATCCCACAATGGGGAAATTTCACCTCTGCTCTGTTCAGTGGTTCTCTGCTTTTCGTAGTGTTATCCTGCTTTAACCCACCCAGAGAACTGAGAACCATTGCTTAATTGGACAAATGTAAACTAGAAAGACTTTAAAGCTGCATTATGTAAGATTTTTGGTTAAAAGAGGTCAACATTGTACTGAAGAAGATCGATACCTGACTTTTTATTATCGTTCGATGCTGAGTACCGATACTAACCATATCCAACCTCACTCACCTCTAAGTCCTGATATTTCTACAGAAGGTTTTTGGTCCGGTTTCTTAGACTACAAAAGAACTTTTTGTATGGAAGAAGTGTTACCTAAAATATATGTGAATAATTCAGCTATAAAACAACCTAATTGGGCAACTGCACTCGCTTTTAGTGAACCACTAACTCTCTAGATGGCTAAATAAAGACTAAAAGCAGATGATTTATGATGGCGGTGCTCTGAAAGCCCTGGTGACCCATGAGCTGAATTTGGGTTCTGTTTAATTGGCCAGGTGAAACATTCACTTTTCTCTGCTTCACCCTACAGCTCTGCAGCCCTCTGTAAATTGGTGCTGTGAGAGCGTTTGAAAAGTCCAGACTGCTGCCTAATTTGTCTCCTTCCTGGTCTGTGCTGTAGAAGTCTTGGCTCATGAATGCTACCTCCTGGTAATGAGAGATAAAATAGATGTTTGGGGATGAAGTACAGGGACTATCAAAGGTTTGTGTTTACGAGCTGCTGTTTAGAGTGAAAGCATGGGCTGCATGCTTCTACTGCATTGACGTGCTGCTGTTATACAGAGGACTTGTTGTTGAGCGTTCATTCAGGACCTCAATTATTCTTTATTGGCTCTAAGGGGCTGTGGAAAGACTAGAAGTAGAGGGTCATGCCACCCCACTTCAGAAACCCATATTGCCTCTGCAGTTTTTTTTCTGTGTCTGGTTTGTTTGTTTTCTGTCTATGCTATTTATTGTGGAGCTCCTCTGGCACTTTTCCTGGACCTCTAGAGAACAGGTCTGGGCTGAGGTCATGTGTGAGCGAGAGCAGAAACTGGTATCAAAACATTTCCAGGGCAAAACCTTATATACACTTTATGGACAAAAGTATTGGGACACACATCCTAATCATTGAGTTCAGGTGTTATATTTAGTCCGAGTACCACAGCTGTATAAAAGCCGTATGGGCTGTTCTAAAGAGCTCACTGAATTTCAGCATGCTACTGTTATAGGATGGCACCTTTTAACAAGTGAGTTTGAGAAATTTCTTTCCTCCTAGATATTCCACGATCAACTGTGAGTGGTATTATTGAAAAGTGTAACCACAGCAACTCGGACCACATTACAGAGCGTGGTCGCCGAGTGCTCAGGCACATAGTGCGTAGAAGTCACCAACGCTCTGCTGACTCAATAACTGACTCAATAAACCTCCTCTGGCATGAACATCAGCACAAAAACTGGAGCTTCATAGCATGGATTTCCATGGCTGAGCAGCTGCATGCAAGCTTTACATCACCAAGCACAATGCCAAGTGTCGGATGGAGTGGTGTAAAGCACAGCACCACTGGACTCTGGAGCAGTGGAGATGTATTCTGTAGAGTGACAAATCAAGCTTCACTAGTCTGGATTTAGTGGTTGCCAGGAAAGTATTACATGCCTGGCTGCATTGTGCCAAGTGTAAAGTTTGGTGGAGGAGGGATAATGTTATGGGGTTGTTATTTTTAGGGGTTGGTCTAGGCCCTTTAGTTCCACACACACACACACACACACACACACACACACACACACACACACACATGCATTTTCGAAGCGCATGCTTCTCCCTGAGGGTTACAGGGGGGTGCTGGAGCCTGTCCCAGCGGTCATCGGGAGGAAGGATACACCTGGACAGGTCGCCAGTCCATCACAGGGCAGCCCTTTAGTTCCAGTGAAGGGAAATCTTAATGCTTAAGGCATTTTGAATGACAGTATGCAGTAATAAAAGGGCCTTCCCAAAACTATTCCCAACTTTGTGGGAACAGTTAGGGAAAGGCCCTTGTCTGATAAAGGCATGGTTGGGTGAGTCCAAGTGAGTCTAGTGAAAGAAGTTGCCATCTCATCCATCGGTGTCTGACTAGATACTAAATTTTATATATATATGTATTTGTGTGTGTGTGTGTGTGTGTGTGTGTGTGTGTGTGTGTGTGTGTGTATAAAAACACACTTTAAGTACACCTCCTCATTGTGTATTTAGCTTCACTTTATATAGGTGAACTTTATAGTTCTACAGTTAAAGACTGTAGTCCATCTGATTCTCTGCAGACTTTGGCTAGAGTGATATATACAACATGTACATGCTCAACATCTACACACACATCTGTCCCTAGATGCTGAACAACGGTTTGATGGCTCGATTCTTCTGCAGCATTATGTCACTGCTTTGTTGGTGAGAGAGAGAGAGAGGCTTCTGGTCCACCAACTTTCCAGAGTTTGCTTTGTAGTCTCCATGGTAACAGACGCCCCCTCATATCAGAGCTTGAGCGGCTTCCAGGTGGCATGACTTAACTGTATCCCTGTGTGATGGCAGGACATCAGTGGAGCTCCGAAGAAAAAAAACACAACCTCACATACCTCAGCTGAAGAGCTTTCGGTTCAGCGGCGTCTGTTTTGCAAGAGTTACCGTACACAATACATCTTCAGCGCTCTGTCCGTGTGCATACAGATGTGTGAGTGAGATTGTTGAGATTGCTGACATTTGGTTATTGAACCAGAAGGGGAATGTTATTTATAGTTACTCACCAGTCAAAGGAAGATGATCTGTAAAAAGGAAGCTGGCATCAGCATTGGGAGAATATGACCTTATCATGACTAAATATTGATTTCTGAGTAGTGGATGTAGCTGATAGAGATAGTGAAATAGATCTCCAGGACCAGGATTAAGCACTACTGTTCTGAGAGATATTTACAGTAGGAATCCCCAAGTTGTATCCATAACTGAGCCTACTTTCATTCTTTTGGGGTTGGGCGTGGGGGTGTAAATATTAGCAAAAAGAGACTACATTCCAAGAAAATGTAGATAGATATTTTTATATCTGGTATAGTGTTGCATTAAATAATTAATGCGTTCGTTTCTTTTTACTCTGTTAATGCAGATGTGTACAGATTGAAGCACACCTGATTATATGCTGCATATTACAGTCATAGAATCGGCGATTGTTACCCTCTCGTTCAAATACAGCTTTAAATGGCAGAATATAGGAATCAACTAACAGCAAACTATCTATAGCAGCAGCAAAGGTGACAGATACACTTCCCCTCTAGAGCCTCAGGGGATTTTTTTAATGTTCAGGTGTTGACGTGATGAAAATAATGCCATTGAGTTATTAAAATAGTTCAATTGGAGCAATTAAGACAAATGGCTAGTGTCCTTTGACTTTCCCCTTCTTTATACAAGTTGATTGTTTTATATCTAATCTTGTTAAAAATGTCTCTGGAAAAAATAGCTTGTTCTTAATGGCTAAATTAAATAAAAGGGTGGTCTTTGGCACAATAATTCATGTCACCACTGTCAGAACCAAACTAAAGTTAAATGGTAACTTTACAGGAGAAGGATAGAAAATGCTCTTAACCCGTAATCGAAGTTAATGCAAGAAGAATTTTTTTTTCCAAGTAGTTTGGACCATTTCTATTGGACTGTTTATCATAAAATGATAACCCGAGGAAAAAGGGAACTGATGTTTTCAAATTATGCATAAATGTGCAAAACAACAAAATATTGGTATATAATATTGGTTTTTGTTACCAAAATACTGCTAACAACAACCAAATATATGGTATGTTTTTATGCAACATTGACAATATACAGATATGCACTAGACTCCATTTGGTGTGGCGCCACCTCCAAAAGTGGTGGGTTGAAATAATTTTTTTTCAGAAAAAACTTTGCCACTGAGTGACTAACTAAACCTTCCTTTCAAGTCATGAACAGCATCAGTGTTGGTGGTTTCAGTGCTTGCGCTTCAGCATCAGATCGCAGATTCTGCTGTGATATTGTATCTTTATCGTTTGGTTCTGTTGATTTAACCCTGTAACGGCTGAAGTGGACCAGATTACACATGGAGGTGTTTACTTATTGGTCTTAATGGATAAGTTGCTCTCACATTACCACCATGAAAATGGAAAAACAGAAAATAGAGACGTTTATCATCACAAACAAAGGCTTAATAATAATAATAATAATAATAATAATAATAATGAAACCTTGCAATGTAAAAAAACAGCAACTGTACTTTACATTATGTGAAAAATATCATGGCGGTTGGACCAACAGAAATACTCCAAAGTCACTTGGAAAAAACCTTTTTACATTAACTTGAAAATAATGAAGATTTCGCCTTTAAAGTTTTTGGAGAAACTACACTGCTCAAAAAAATAAAGGGAACACATATAAACATAAAATAATAAAATATAAAATAAAATAAAATAAACAACACAATATAACTCCAAGTAAATCAAACTTCTGTGAAATCAAACTGTCCACTTAGGAAGCAACACTGACAATCAGTTTCACAGCTGTTGTGCAAATGGAACAGACAACAGGTGGAGATTATTGGCGATTAGCAAGACACACTCAATAAAGGAGTGGTTCTGCAGGTGGGACCACAGACCACTTCTCAGTACCTTTCTGCTTTCTGGATGATGTTTTGGTCACTTTTGAATGTTGGTGGTGCTTTCACACTCGTGGTAGCAGGAGACGGACTCTACAACCCACACAAGTGGCTCAGGTAGTGCAGCTCATCCAGGATGGCACATCAATACGAGCTGTGGCTGTGTCTGTCAGCGTAGTGTCCAGAGGCTGGAGGCGCTACCAGGAGACAGGCCAGTACACCAGGAGACGTGGAGGAGGCCGTAGGAGGGCAACAACCCAGCATCAGGGCCGCTACCTCCGCCTTTGTGCAAGGAGGAACAGGAGGAGCACTGCCAGAACAATGGGGTGGCATTTCTTGTGCTCACCAGAGGTCAGAGGTCAACTGACTGCCATTAGGTACCGAGATGAGATCCTCAGACCCCTTGTGAGACCATATGCTTGTGTGGTTGGCCCTGGGTTCCTCCTAATGCAGGACAATGGTAGACCTCATGTGGCTGGAGTGAGTCAGCAGTTCCTGCAAGATGAAGGCATTGAAGCTATGGACCGGCCCGCCGTTCCCCAGACCTGAATCCGATTGAGCACATCTGGGACATCATGTCTCGCTCCATCCACCAAGGCCACGTTGCACCACAGACTGTCCAGGAGTTGGCGGATGCTTTAGTCCAGGTCTGGGAGGAGATCTCTCAGGAGACCATCCGCCACCTCATCAGGAGCATGCCCAGCTATTGTAGGGAGGTCATACAGGCACGTGGAGGCCACACACAACACTGAGCCTCATTTTGACTTGTTTTAAGGACATCACATCAAAGTTGGATCAGCCTGTCGTGTGTTTTTCCACTTTAATTGTGTGTGTGACTCCAAATCCAGGCCTCCATTGGTTAATAAATCTGATTTCCATTGATGATTTGTGTGATTTTGTTTTCAGCACATTCAACTTTGTACAGAACAAAGTTTTCAATGAGAATATTTCATTCATTCAGATCTAGGATGTGTTATTTGAGTGTTTCCTTTATTTTTTTTTGAGCAGTGTATATATATATATATATATATATATATATATATATATATATATATATATAGTGTCGATATGTATGTAGCCGCTGTCCTAACAAAATTCACCAAAAATGATTTTACAGAAGACTGAAAAAAGCATTCCAAATTTTCAACGTATGTCATATTTTCTATTTGTCCTGAGATTTTGATAAATTACAGCTGGCATTTTTACATTTTGTCTTTTCACTGGAAACATTTTGGGAATTCAGTGATTGTCACATCTGCGTGGTTAATAGACCAAATCACTGCCTTGCGTCTTGTGACGTTCCCATCAGATTTAACATCTGAGCCTCTAGTCACGCCGGCATCTTACAAGCAGCTCTGTCTCAACATTGCTGCAAGCATTTGCTCAGCAAGCCCCAGTTAAATCAGTCAAACGTGAACGCCTTATTTCATTGAAGGTTTAAACAGTTGCACAGGTTAATTAGCTTCACTGGGAGCTATTAAACAGTCCTTTGGTTCACTTTCTAAATAAATGCTTCTGACATCTCTCCCCTCCCATAGCATTGTGTGTGGGTCTGAATGCAGCAGGGGACGTTAGAGAGGTCAGAGTGTGTGTTTGGAGCTGATGCTCATTGGTACAGACGCACTCGCTGCAGGAGCGGAGCAGTTGAGTGCAGTTCAGCGTGATTTGCCTGCAGGGCTGTGGGTGTTACAGACTATTCATCTGAGCAAGCTTTACTTCTTTGGGCCCTCTGCATGCACCCTGACCCCCAGACAAGCCAAGCCTTAAAACCAAACCGAATCCATGGTAAAGATCAGTAAGTACACATACACATTCTGACCTTAAATCATAGCTGTTTAAAGTCCTTAAACTGAGACATTGAATTGGGTCATTCAATCTCAGTAACCTTGCAAATGCACTCTTAAAAAAAGTTTCAAAAAGGTTCTCCGGAGCAATGCCATAGGAGAACCACATTTGGTTCCCTGAAGAACCCTAGAAAGAGCGGTTCTTTAAAGTAGTAGGGGCAGTCATGGGCCGGAGGTTAGGTCGCCGGTTCGATCCCCAGCGCCGACAGTCCATGACTGAGGTGTCCTTGAGCAAGACACCTAACCCCCAACTGCTCCCCGGGTGCCGTGGATAGGGCTGCCCACCGCTCCGGGGAAGTGTGCTCACTGCCCCCTAGTGTGTGTGTTCACTAGTGTGTATGTGGTGTTTCACTTCATGGATGGATTAAATGCGGAGGTGGAATTTCCCCGTTTATGGGATTTTACAAAATCACTTAGTACACGGGAGTCCTTAGTCCAAGAGTTTTTATGGCATGTTTTGAAAATAAAAGCTATAATATATTCAGATTATATTTAGATATATTAGATACACATTTCCGCATATGGAGTTTGGGGAGTCAAAAGATCAAAAGAGATACAGGAGTTAAAATATTATTATATATAGTCCGTGTTCTGCAAGATATGTGAATGTGATGTAATGAATTGTCCATGGAGATCACGATGGTGATGACTCAGATGAGAGATGCAGTGCCAGGCCCTTTGACCAATACACCGGTACTACTGGCAGTTCAACAGTCCGACTGGGGGAAGAATCTGTCTCGGAACTGACTTGTTCTGGGCTTTATGCTCCTGCACCTCCTTCAACCTGGCAGCTGTGTGAACAGGCAGTGGTTTGGGTTGGTAGAGCCCTTTAAAATCATCCTGGTTTTCTTCAGGAAGTGACTGGTGTATAAATCTAGGAGGTTTGGGAGCTGGACCCCAGTGATGCGCTGGGCTGTCCACACCACCCTCTGCACTCTTTTAGCTTGATAGCAGTGCACTTCCCCTACCAGGTGGTGATGGAGCCTGTTAAAATGCTCTCCACAGCACACGTGTAGAACGTTCTGAGGAAGCTGGGGTTCATGCCAAACCTCTTCAGCCTTCTAAGGCCTTCAGCCTTTTTCACGGTCCATGTAAGTTCCGCTGTGATGCTTGAAGCTTCTGATCCTCTCTACAGTGGTCCCATTGATGGCGATGGGGGGGTGTGCACTTTCTCCTGTTTCCTGAAGTCCACTGTCAGCTCCTTGGTCTTGTCAACATTTATAGAGAGATTGTTTTCCTGGCCCCAGTGTGTCAGGAAGCTGACCTCCTCTCTGTAGGCCTCATTGTGTTTGGAGATCAGCTCCGCGTCATCAAAGCTGTGACACTGGAGCTGCATCTGGCTGTGCAATTGTGGGTTCACAGGGGGTTCAAGAGAGGGCTGAGCACACAGGTGGTCAAAGTGCAGTGAGTCTAGGGTGATGGTTAGTGAGGAACAGATAAAGGCCCAGTCCTATTTCACCCCAAGCCCCTACCACTTAGCCTTTAGCCCTGCATTTTGCATGTTCACGTCTAGGGTTAGCGTGTCCCAATTTTTGTTGACATAGAGGGGTAGAGCAAACTGTTAGGGCTGCATGGCTGTTTTAGAGGCACAATCCAAACGAGTTTTATGAGAAAAAAAGAAAAACCAGCAAGACGGCTGCGCAAGCGACCGAGGAATCGCACAATTGTAAGTGTTTTCTCTGTTAAAAATGACAATAACCACTGTACTAATTAGTTTAATGTTGTTTCAATCTATTATGGCCGTTTTCTTCATAAAAAGCATAAAAAATCACTAATACCATGCTAAAGTCTCTGTAGCTAGCTTGCTAACTTTCCTGTTCCACCTTAAACAATCCAGCTGTATTGACACCTGAAGTGCCAGAATGTAACTGCTGCATCATTTAAGGTGGAACGGGAAAAATTGAAGACACTGAAGACGGGCCGGGCTACCTACAGAGCACGGCTAGTAGCCTGTTAATTTGAGGGTTGTTCCATTTTGTAGGACAAGATTTCAACCACTACCCCTTGTAACAAGGGGTTAGGGTGACACTCGAAAACAAGAGGTAGGGTTAAAAAGAAGAAACGGGATTGGGCCAAAGTCTCTAACCAGCTTCGTAAATCACTCGCTTATGGTGGAGGTCAGAGCGACTGGGCAGCAGTCATTTAAGGTAGCTTCCTGTGCTGACTTTACAGCAGTGCTGGCTAGTTTGAATCACATTGGCACAACTGAGAGGGAGAGAAAGAGGTAGAAAATGTCCATGAACAGTCCTGCCAGCTGGAGTGCACATGCTTTAAGAGCGTGTCCAGGAATAGCATCGGGTCCGGCCGCCTTGCTGGTGTTAACGCACTTGAAGGCTCTGCACACGTCAGGCATGGAGACATAGGGGGAGTAAGACTCCGGCGTGATCTACCTCAAAACGAGCTCAAGAAAGTATTCAGCTCGTCTGGTGTTATCCACCGAGCGAGTTTTCCTCTTAAACTCTGTTATTGTTTAACTGCTGCCACAGGTTTCTCGCGTTGGTGGTGTTGAACTGTGATTCCACCTTAGCTTTGTACTCATGTTTGGCTGCTTTTATACTCTTACGGAGAGAATAGCTGTTTTTTTTTAATACTCCCCCATGTTTCCTAATTTAAAAGCAGTGGTACATGCGTTCAGAGCTGCGTGGACTTCACAGTTGAGCCACGGTTTCTGATTAGTATAAATGCAAGCTGTTTTTGTGGGCACAAGATCCTCTGTGCACTTTCTGACGAATGCAGTAAGAGTCTGTGTATTCGGCAATGATATTATCTGATTCCTCCCAGAACATCTTAAGGTCTACGTCATCAAAACAGTCCTAGAGCACAGAGTCTGTTGATAATGGGCAGTATTGTTTCAGCTTTTGCCTAGAGGTGGGCAGTAGCAGGTTGGAGGAGTGACCTGATTTTCCAAACTGAGGTTGGTATGCATTATGAAAGGGGGGGTGTTGCCTTGATCAAATATACCTGATTTTTGAGTGCTGCATGTGCTGAAAGTACTTTGGAGCAACTTCCCCAAAGTTTCCTTTGTTAAAGTCCCCAACAACAATGCAGACCACCTCTAGGCATGCAGTGTTCTGCCTGTTGATAGCCTCATGCAGGTTTCCTGCCGGTGGAATGTACACAGTGGTGATGGAGAACCCACACATCTCTCCTCCCAGCCTGCATGAGATGATGAGATATTCCAAGTCTCAAAAGCAAAAAGACTCAATGAAGTGCTCTTCCCGGGAAAGGGCGTTTGTTCTGTCTGCACGTTGCACAAAGGACCCCGCAGACCTGATGGCTTCATTTGGAATCTCTGGTGATGGCCAGGTCCCAGTGAGGCAAATTACACAGCAGTCCTGCGTCTCTCACTGGAAAGAGATCCGTGCCCTGAGTTCACTGATTTTATTGTTCAAGAATTGTATATTAGCCAGTAGTGTAATGGGGAGAGTGGGGTGGGTAGCACTCTGGCTCAGCCTGACCAGGATGCAGGTTCTCCTGCCGCTCTTATAGCTTCTGCAATGTTTTCTCGACTGGGTGGGCCAAATAAAGCATATCTGCGTTGAGAAACTCAGAGTCTGGGTTTTGGTGAGTGTTTATCCGTCTTAAAGATGTTTTTTCTTGTCCTTACTTTTTCAGTCAGTGTTGGATCCAGCAGATGTGACTGAGATGGGTACCAAAAAAAGAGAAAGATTTAATCAGGCATATAGTTCACTGTAAGGTGTCTCCATCATGTTTGATCATAAAACTAAGCAGTGTGATACTGAGGTTATTAGGCATCTTCAGTACTTCTGCTCAGCGTTACTGAGCTTCTGTGAAGGACGAACAGTCACAGCAGCAGTGATGCTTTTGTTTTTTTATCACAGTTTCTGTCACCAGGTGTGCAAACAGCAGTGGAAAGTGAAAGCGTGTGGCAAGAGGTGACGCAGCATGCTACTTTTTAGTTGGCTTATCCTCATTTTGTTTCATATATTAGTGTTTGTAGGAAATATCATGATGTTTTTTAAGGAATACTTTGCAAAAAAGCCAGAGATCACCCTTTATTTATTATTAAGTACATCATATCCATTTTTTAGGAGAAATTTCTGAGATTAGATGTAAGATCATTTACTTGCAATAGAAATCAAGAAAATTCAAAAGAATAAAGAATAAGAAAAAAAAATGTTAAGTGGGTGCTGGAGCCTATCCCAGCAGTCATTGGGCGAAAGGCAGGATACACCCTGGACAGGTCGCCAGTCCATCACAGGGCAGACAGACAGACACAGACAGTCACTCACACCTAGGGGCAGTTTAGCACGTCCAATTGGCCTGACTGCATGTCTTTGGACTGTGGGAGGAAACCAGAGAACCCGGAGGAACCCCACACAGACACGGGGAGAACATGCAGACTCCACACAGAGAGGACCCCGGTCACCCGGCCGGGGAATCGAACCCAGACCCTCCTTGCTGTGAGGCCACAACGTCACCCACTAGTACTAATACGTATGCATATTACTACATGCATATTAATAATATGTATTTCTATAGCATTTTTAAGAAAAACTCACAAAGTGCTTTAAAGGGAGATTTTAAAAAAATGATTTAGAATCGAATAAATGAAAGAGTGAAATTCAGCTGAAAAAAAAAGAATGCTGAAATGAATCAAGGAAAAAATGTAATGAGGAGAAACAGCTGATAAATAGGGTCCATAGTAAAAGTTTGAAACAGGGAATGGCTCAACTCAGGAAGAGGCTTAACTTGAGGCTTAATTTAAAAATATTTTAGGGAAATTGACAGTAAAATGAAGTGCTTTTTTGGCTGTTAGACAGTCGGTTTCTGGCTGTTTTCCATTGTTTCGACAATGAATGCCACTCACTCAAAAGTGTTAGCACCTCTGTTCTTAAGTAGTCAGGCTGGGTTGACTACTTTTCAGCTGAGCAGGATTTAAATGGAAATGATTTTAGCTCTTTGTAGGCACAGAATGCCAGAAACATGCCTCACCCTGCCCTATAAACTGCACTCTCACACCACACTCACAGTTTGGTTCATATTCTTAGCTTTTTACCCCCCAAAGCTTCCTTGGAATAGAACTCATCACCTGCATTCCTGACACTTTTTACATATACTGATATAGTAAAAGGGACAAATCAGGGTTCTGTCACAACAACAAATCTTACTTCTGCGTGGAAATCGTTGGTAGATAAGATAAGATAAGATAATATAAGATAAGATAAGATAAGATAAGATAATCCTTTATTAGTCCCACAGCGGGGAAATTCACAGTATTACAGCAGAGTAACAGGAGTAAGACACTCAGTAATAGAAACGGGAAACAGTATAAACATTATAAACATTATAAACAATATCCATCCATCCATTATAAATAATAAAAATTAAAGTTCAATCTCTAGACTCTTTACAACAAAATAAGAATAATAATAAAAAAAGCACAGTAATTTTTTATTTATTTATCTTTAAATACTTTTTTAAGTGGAAATTCCACCTCTGCATTTAACCCATCCATGAAGTGAAACACCACATACACACTAGTGAACACACACACACTAGGGGGCAGTGAGCACACTTCCCTGGAGCGGTGGGCAGCCCAATCCACAGCGCCCAGGGAGCAGTTGGGGGTTAGGTGTCTTGCTCAAGGACACCTCAGTCATGGACTGTCGGCACTGGGGATCAAACCGGCAACCTTCCGGTCACAGGGCCGGTTCCCTGACCTCCAGCCCACGACTGCCCCCAAATTTGACCCGTGTATTAAAAAAAATATCCTATAATGAAACATCTGAATACTCAGATAGTGTGAATGTCTACATATTCATTATGAAATACTGACGAACTCTATGCTCCTAATGTGATTGCTGTTGATATTGGCAAAGCTGTGTGCTAACAAAGCTGTTGTGGCGCCTGCTGGCCACAAACTGACCTTCCCACTCCATTAACTTCACAGTTATCAGGACTGTGTGTGGCTGATTTTTTGTCCTGTAATCATGAGCATGCACCAGGCACACATTCTCAGTGCAGCGATCAATAAAAAAATGCTTGACTTTATAATTAGCCTTTATTTTATCTGCTATGACGATGCAAACTCGGATTATTAACTGTTCCACGTACTAACTTAAAATCAAAGGGGGACCGGACTGTTGCAGTTTATGCTCCAAAATTGTGGAATAATCGTCCTACTGATGTCAGACTCTCTGAATCAATTGAGGTTTTTAAAAAACGTTTAAAGACTCATTTTTATTCTCTCGCTTTTGATCAATGTGCTTTATAAGTCGGTGTGCATTTGAGTATTTAAACTGTGTGTATTACTTATTTGAGTATATGATCATAATGATCTTAATTGCCTTGTATTTTATTTGTAAGTACTTTGTAAAGCACTTTCTGAGTCACTCTGGAAAAGTGCTATAGAAATAAAGTTTTACTTACTAAACTGCTGTTAGGGTGGCACCGGTGTTGCATGCACTGTCAGTCCCTGGGTTTAATAGGACTTTTAGCAGCACTATCAGCTTTTGAAAGACATGAAAAACTTAAACCCAAACCATTTCACATTTCAGATCCTGTATCCTGGCCAAAGGTGTGGATAGGGGGAACTTTTTAACTCTAACTCCCAGAGTCAGGGCTGAGGTAATGACTTTATCATGCTTTTAGCCTCAGCAAGTCACACTGAAGCAAGGTAGAGCTCCAAAGCATAGCAGCATTTATTTGAAATTCTGAAATTGCACTATTTATTTTTTACAATTTATAGTTAGGGACAATCGGGAGAGCCATGGGGAGGACAAATCAGCAAGCAAGAAGCTTTAACAGACTCTTTCAACAGAAACAGGAGAGAAATGAGGCACCTATGCACTTCTTCAGTGCACTTGGACTAGGGCTTACAATGACTGTGAAAACAAGGTAATAGAGATATTATGATTATTGAGATGCGCTTATTTTTGTTTTGACTTCTACATCCAGTGCATCCCTTTCCTTCACAGCAGTGCAATTTCACCCCTTCCTAAAAGCCTAAACTCTCTCTCAGCCGGGCTGTAGCACATTTAGTTCAGCTCAAGCCAAGAAGCCAGAAAAAGAGGCTTTGGTCAACAAGAAAGGTAAAACCACTTCTTTGGTTTTGAGGGGTCAGATGATGAACAAGCATGTTAAATGATCTCAGTCTTGACCAAAATAATCATGATTATGATGTTTGCCATAATTGAGCAGCCCTAACATCGATCATTTGCCCTGAAAACGTTGGAGGTTACAGTCTCAAATGCAAGATTTTTACCATTGTTGACAGCGTTTTGGTTCCATGTGTTCCGTTCAGATTTACTGCTATTTAAAATGAGCTGGTTCAACCGCCGACTGAATGGGAGTTATGTACTCAAAAGTAAAGCCAACATTTCTGATTTAGTCTATAAAACAGCTATATTAGTGTTGCAGACACTGTGACTCCTGGTTCCTATCACCACCACAGAAATATTCAAGCATTGGTGGAATTCCCCTTTAAGAGCCTTACACTCTCAGAAAAGAAGGCAGGACACTGTCAATGGGGCGGCACCCTTAGGGGTACGTCTACGTACCTTTAGTCAGGGAACCTAACTGAACCATAATCCATTGAATGTATATTTTCTAAGTTGTATTGACTCCACACACCCCGTCTCGCCTCCAGGCTTTTTATTCAGTGGTTCTGTTTTAAAACATTAGTCTATAAAAAGATACAAACATCTACTTTTCCCCTGGGAAAAACTTATTTAAGGTACACAATTGGACCTTAAAACCACTGCTGTACCTCTGAGGGAACGTTTATACTGTTTGTACCTTGATGAACGAATCACGTACCTTCATGGTGCCTTTATTTCTAACAGTGTATAGACTCTGTTACATAGACCAGAGACAACTCAAAGAAACGATTGCCTGCTTTTATCCAAGCAGTGGTATTTACTTACCCTTTAATTAATACACTTCATAAGATAACTATTAAGAAATGAAGGTGTAATGATGCATTCTGTCCCAGCCAATAAACCATGCTGTAATGCCTGTAGTAGAAGCTTCCTATGGAACTTTGAAGCACAGTGCATAGATAATGAAGAGATTCCTCTCTGTGTTGGCTTAATAACACTTTTTCTTAATTTTATACATAAAATTATAAAATATATAAAAGAACAAGCAAATTTTGTGAACGTGATGTGATAATGCACTGTTTAATGGGCGAGCGGCCATTTTGGCAGGGTTCGTCCATTAAGAACAGCTGAATCCATTCTACTTTTTGATTTTGGCTGATCTGAAGCTCATTGTTTACACAAAATATGTTTTTGTGTAGAGAGCTCACAAGCTTGTGGATCCACATGACTACCAGAGCAAAGATCAAACTCGAGAAATAAGTGATATTTAACCCATCCGTGAAGTGAAACACCACATACACACTAGTGAACACACACACACTAGAGGGCAGTGAGCACACTTGCCCGGGGGGCAGTTGGGGGTTAGGTGTCTTGCTCAAGGACACCTCAATCATGGACTGTCGGCCCTGGGGATCGAACCGGCAACCTTCCGGTCACAGGGCCAGATCCCTAACCTCCAGCCCACGACTGCCCCAAAAGCAGGCTGAAAAGGACGCCCCGTTTAGTTATTTAGGTGCAGCGGTGGTTAAGCAGGACCTGGGAAGCCTCGCAGCGTAAACATCAAGCTCAAGCTCGTTTTATACTCTAATCATCTAGATGTAATGGAATTAAACCTTTAACATTTGGTAGATTGAGGTCATTTAGTAGATTCATCACGTTTGGAACCAGGCAACTCCTTTTTGCGAAATTCCTCGGAGTAACTGCTGCACCACCTAAGGTGGACTGGATACCTGGAAAAATGCTGTGACTGGCTGGCAACGTTAGCTGAGCTGTTTGCTGAGATGATTCAAGTTTATCTGTTTCTCTTAAAGACTTTAAATCAACTGTAGATGCACGATTCGTGTGATTTAATATGGATTTTTTTTAATATCACACAGTATAGTAATAGTTTCAGTAGTTTGCTAAGTAGCCAGGCAAGATCATGTGATTCCTGTCTGGTTAAACATGCCAGTGGGCTGTGTGAATAACATTGAATCTGAAACCGGCAGTGTCTGAGTGAAACATGGCGTTAACTCAGTCTGCCAGTGGCTGTGTAAAATGATCCTGTAAACTGCATGCAGGCTTTGAGTGACTTAAAAATCCTTAATTTCTCAAAAGAACAGGCATTTGCCTTCCAGCAAGGAAAACGTCAGTGAATAAAAGAGGCAGTTACTTTAGCATGCCCAGAACATTCACTCCACACGTTGTTTGGATGGATCCAAACCTTAAATAAGACAACTCTTATCATTATGTAGTTGTGTATGGTTGGTTAAGATACACTCTCTTTTCATTTGATTTCATTTTAAGCACAACAAGCCTGAAAAAATGCAGTAAAACAGCAATCTTGTTAGGCTCTCACAGTGTGAGTGTTTGCATCATGTGAACAATGTGGTTGGTTAGTGTAGTGGGTAACATCTCTGCCTTCCAGGCTGGGGTTCAATTCCCGCCTGGGTAGACACTCTACACTATTCCAGTAAGAGTCCTAACACTGCCTTCGCCTGCCAGTGTGAAAAAGATCACATTGTAAGTCGCTCCGGATAAGAGCGTCTGCCAAATGCCGTAAATGTGAATCAATGAACGGTCCCATGATGTCCATTGAACAGCGGCCAACAGTGGCGCAGTTGAGAGGCCAGACTAACTTCGAGACCGTTGGCTTGGGCGATGGTTCCTATCCTGCTCTGGCTCACGTGACGTATCGGAGGTGGTCTGGCCCGTCCTCGCCAACCGGGGTGCTGTGTTTTTCTGCAATTTCCCTCTGGGATCAATAAAGGATTCTGATTGTGATTGCCAAGGGCTATGGGCCCTGTGATCCTGTAAAGTTCTGTGGGTCTAGCTTGAAAAACGTAGAAGTAGCTTTGAAAAAGTTTGACCGTAGATTAATAAGAAGTTTTTTTTTCAAGCCAGTTTAATGAACCACAGAACCGTATGTCCAAGCCAAGAACAACTTTTAAGAGAGTTCAGCACACCAGACTGACTTTAGCTCCATTTCAAAACTACCTGAAAACTATGTGGGCCAGGATGCGGGCTGAATCCGGCTTCGTAGTGTACCTCCAGGACTAAGCTTAAAAAATCAAACTGTGGAGTTTGTGTTGATCCGTGTTGAATCCTGTGGAAACCTCAGGCTTAGACCTCCTTAATTAACGGCTAATCTCCCGCTTGACCTTCTCCCCCACGACATTAACCGCTCCCCATCTCCTCCTGATTAGCACTAATGCTTTGATTGAGTCTAATTGAACGCCTTTTCTCCGATTAACTAGACCAGCATCTCGTGCGCGGAGGCATGCAGAAGTTGTTGGTTTAATGTTCTCTTTTTCCCTCCAACTGACATCTTCACTGCTGTCAAACGCTGCACCATTAGCAGAGTAAACAGTGAGGAGAGAAATCCGCCCGCCTCTCAGTGCCACGGCAACGTTTGTGTTTGTTATTCTTGTCTGCGGAGCTTTTATTGTAATTAGCCTAGTGTTCCGCTTTGGGAAATAAAGATGCTGGCAGTCATTGCTCCTCTGTTTGTGGGGGGCTCTCCACAGGGCCACATTGCTTTGCCATTGAAGGTGCCAAAAGGATGACATTAGAGAGTATAACTGAGTCAGCTCCACTGTTTTAGCTCTGCGCAGTGTAAAGAATATGCCATGTGTTTGAAGTGGCGTCCTCTTCACTTCATTGGATAATTGGAAGACATGTGTAACACTGTACAGACCATGGTCTGTAGAAATCTAGTCATCATATCATGTGTCCTGACTGAACCATAAGTGGGAAAGATATATATCAGGCAGCTGGTTTAAGGTAGCAATAAAGAAATGTAGCCCAGTGTCTAAAATGTGTCTATGGTAAGACTCTTACAGTTTGTTAAGGAGCTTTAAGATCCTTGTCACACTTCATGTGCTAGGTATTGTTTCTGTTTCTATTTATGTGTCAGAGCAATTTGGATGTGTGTACTTTTATACTGTGCTGTATTTCAATGGCTCAACAGCATCCACCCATCTCTTACTGGACTATGTGATGTCTTGTCACCCTGTGTGAAATAGTTCAGTGAGCAGTTCAGTGATTTCCAGGTTAGTAGAGGGCATTTCTTGAAGGAGTATCCTAGTCATTGACTCTTGAGCGGTACCGAATTGTAGCCTACTGGAAACCACACAGGAGACATTTTCATTTGAGCCATTCGTTTGGGTCATTGCACTGACCATTTGCACTGACCAATTGCTTTTGTCCAGAAGGAACATTTTGAGCTTTCAGAGTCAGTCCCATACTGCAGTCCCTGCCAGATATCAGTGTACTGACATACTGAGATAGCCCTATGAAGTACTGTTAATGTTTCGCTATTTGTGCTATTGAATTGTGACGAGGCAACAGAACTCAGACGCGTGCAGATCATAAAAAGAGAGCTTTAATCTCAAATAAGGGATTAGGCAAAATCGTAAACGGAAACCAGTCCAAGAGTCGAAACACAGATCCATAAACAGGCGACGGTACAAAGGGGCAAAGGCAAAGAGACGAGAAACAGGTAATCCAAGCAAAGGTCAAGCAATACGAGAAGGCGATCATTACCAACGCTCAGTAGAATCACAAAGATCCTATTCTAAGCCCGGGCTTATAAACTAAAGCTAAGTAGTCATATGACATACAACACAGGTAAAGCAGGTCAAATGATGGTGATATGATTATTTCTGATTATTTCAGGCTTTACAGGGTGACGTGTAGTGATGCACACACGCCGTATTTTGGTGTGTCCTGTTTTTCTCCATACTCAATAAAGCTGCTTCTTTCAGTTTTAACAAAAATGACATAGTGCTGCTTCAAATGCAGTTGATCAAAAGTGCTGTTGTGTCTTTTGTCAGTTGTATATTTTGAAATTAAAAGGTGAAAAAACTGTAATTAACCTATATTAATATAGTTATTATTATTGCTTCCAGTTGTAAAGTTTCAGAAATGAACTTGTTTGGGATTATTTAACTTGTAGGACTGGTTAGGGAGATCAATCTATCATAATAAACTCTCTCACGTATATAAGACCAAGGAAACTCTCAGGCAGAACTGCTCATATGCTGACCAGAAAGGCAAAGCAAAGCCCCCATATGACAGCAATGGACCTGAGGAAGGTTTAGGTGACATGAGAGTTGTGGTGCACCGTTCTGCTGTGCAGTATTGCCGCACAAAATCATATCCACAAGTACCATTTTATTCATTTCTATTTTTCTTTGATTAAGGCATTGTTTGTTCTTGTCCAGAGTAGCCCTAGTCGCCTAACCCCCATATATAGCATTGTTTACATTCAGGGGGCCCCTTTCCTGTTCAGATGCCTCCTGCATCAGCTCCACCATTTCAGTCAGAGGCCCACAGAATAAACTCAACCAGAATCTACACAGTCTAATAACCAATATAATAGAAAATAATGTTACGACTATAGAATTAATAAGGTCAAATTCACCACAACATGCGTAAAACAAAATGGATATGTGTGCTGATATATTTGTATGACACCTACTTGTTGCTTACTGGAACATGGTCATCCTATGACAACAGCTCAGTAAGTAAGTCAAGTTAGTAGAGTTTTTGAAATAGTAGAAAAGCCATGAAGTGTGTTTACATGCAGTTAATTAAAATTACTTCTGCCCATTGAAGACGTTTTGAGTCCGATACTGCAGTCTCTGATAGTCACCAGTGTACTGAACCAGTGTACTGAACCAGTGCACTGAGATGTCAGTATTTTAGCATTTCTACTATTAAATACTTTATGCCTCCAAAATAGCCTCCACGATGCGGTGCAGAAGGTGGTGTTTGTTGTGGATTTTCTCACCATACACAATTTGTTTGCGATGACCCCAGAGGTAAAAGTCAATAATAAAATAAAAAATAAAATAAAATAAAACCTGTCCTGTGACTTTTGACTCACCCTGTAGTTTAACTGCTCATTAACGTTAGTTGTTTGCCAGCATTAGCTAGATTGTGAGTACCTAATTGAGCAGTGAACATTGCTATAAGCTGCTGTAGGTGAAGTTGCCACAGACCTTTTAGAAGTGAAGAGCCATGGAAAAAAGAGAGAACCCTAGTTTGTTTACTTGTTAGAACCGCTTATTCCAGAAATAAACCTACAGCCAAGTTTGTCAACAGCTTAGTCTACAAAGCTTAACTACTGTGGCTGACATGAATTTTACATTTATGGCATTTGACAGATCCACAGGTAGGCGAAGGTGGTGTTTGGAGTCTTGCCCAAGGACTCTTATTGGTATCGTGTAGGGAGCTTGCCCTGGTGGGGGATAGAACCCCAGTCTGTGGCATAGAAGGCAGAGGTGGTAACCACTACACTAACCAACCAATTTTGCCAGAGAAGTGGTGGGGATATTTTTAGTTTTATTAAAGTAATGTGTTTCATGTGACAAATATCAGCCTGCCATGAATGCTCATAACCTCTTCTGTGAAGTACTCTGCTTGACTGGAGCTTGAGCAAGGAGGCGGACGCATATGCGGAGATTTGCGACGTTTATTATGGGCAACCCCAGGGTCATCGTCTAAAGGTTCATGTAGCCAACACAGATTGATTGGGGGACAGACGTGACAAACCAGATTCAAACAAGCAGAACAGAACAAACAGAACAACAACAGTACATAGACCAGTACATCCAACAAACAATGCAAAGACCAGCAAACACAGGGCTTAAATACACAGGGTAAACGAGGGACAGGCGGGAAACAGGTGGAGACAATCAGGGGTGCAGTCATGAAACAAGGGGCTGGACTAGGATCAAAACACATGCACATGGACCAGACTGGGAGGGGCCAATCGTGACAGCTTGGGTCAGCTGATTGTGATTTGCAGCGTTCTGGACATTTTTTCTGCCAACAGGGAAGTTGCAGAGCGCCCTCTGATGGACAAACTACAATGACAACACTCATAACATGGTTGAAAAAACTATCTTCTGCTTTTTTTTTGCCGTTTCGTTTTTAAATGTCGTTTATTGGTTGTTATGAATGCTAATGCCCATTTATCTGCAACTAGCTCATATCAGCCAATAATCTTGGCACGGTGGATATAACAATACCGCATTTATATGCAATCGCTATTTTCATTAAAAAATATAGGGTGTGTAAATCAAGCTGTTTCTTAGTTCAAGAACAACTGATTCATTTAGGAGATGGATATATACACACACACACACACACACACACACACACACACACACACACACACACACACACACACACACACACACTGCTCAAAAAAATAAAGGGAACACTCTAATAACTCATCCTAGATCTGAATGAATGAAATATTCATTGAATACTTTGTTCTGTACAAAGTTGAATCTGCTGACAACAAAATCACAAAAATCATCAATGGAAATTTTATTTATTAACCAGGCCTGGATTTGGAGTCACACACAAAATTAAAGTGGAAAAACACACGACAGGCTGATCCAACTTTGATGTGATGTCCTTAAAACAAGTCAAAATGAGACTCAGTATTGTGTGTGGCCTCCATGTGCCTGTATGACCTCCCTACGCCTGGGCATGCTCCTGATGAGGTGGCGGATGGTCTCCTGAGGGATCTCCTCCCAGACCTGGACTAAAGCATTCGCCAACTCCTGGACAGTCTGTGGTGCAACGTGGCGTTGGTGGATGGAGCGAGACATGATGTCTCAGATGTGCTCAATTGGATTCAGGTCTGGGGAATGGGCGGGCCGGTCCATAGCTTCAATGCCTTCATCTTGCAGGAACTGCTGACACACTCCAGCCACATGAGGTCTAGCATTGTCCTGCAGTAGGAGGAACCCAGGGCCAACTGCACCAGCATATGGTCTCACAAGGGGTCTGAGGATCTCATCTCGGTACCTACTGGCAGTCAGGCTACCTCTGGCGAGCACAAAGAAATGCCACCCCACACCATTACTGACCCACTGCCAAACCGGTCATGCTGAAGGATGTTGCAGGCAGCAGATCTCTCTCCACGGCGTCTCCAGACTCTGTCACGTCTGTCACATGTGCTCAGTGTGAACCTGCTTTCATCTGTGAAGATCACAGGGCGCCAGTGGTGAATTTGCCAATCCTGGTGTTCTCTGGCAAATGCCAAGCGTCCTGCACGGTGTTGGGCTGTGAGCACAACCCCCATCTGTGGACGTCGGGCCCTCATACCATCTTCATGGAGTCGGTTTCTAACCGTTTGTGCAGACACATGCACATTTGTGGCCTGCTGGAGGTCATTTTGCAGGGCTCTGGCAGCTCCTCCTGTTCCTCCTTGCACAAAGGCGGAGGTAGCGGTCCTGCTGCTGGGTTGTTGCCCTCCTACGGCCTCCTCCACGTCTCCTGGTGTACTGGCCTGTCTCCTGGTAGCGCCTCCAGCCTCTGGACACTACGCTGACAGACACAGCAAACCTTCTTGCCACAGCTCGCATTGATGTGCCATCCTGGATGAGCTGTACTACCTGAGCCACTTGTGTGGGTTGTAGAGTCCGTCTCCTGTTACCACGAGTGTGAAAGAACCACCAACATTCAAAAGTGACCAAAACATCATCCAGAAAGCAGAAAGGTACTGAGAAGTGGTCTGTGGTCCCCACCTGCAGAACCACTCCTTTATTGAGTGTGTCTTGCTAATCGCCAATAATTTCCACCTGTTGTCTGTTCCATTTGCACAACAGCTGTGAAATTGATTGTCAATCATTATTGCTTCCTAAGTGGACAGTTTGATTTCACAGACGTTTGATTTACTTGGAGTTATATTGTGTTGTCTATATATATATATATAATTTTTTTAATTAACTGAGAGAAGTTTAATTGAACAGTTGTGATTACTAACGATGTCATTTGAAAATGATTAAGTTGGTAATCTATATTTATATGTCTTTTTCATAAGGAATCCAACAGTTTTTCAGTGTACTTCACTCTTTTGAAACAAACATTTTATACAAACTCTTTGTTAACAAGTTGTAAAAGTCCAAATTGAACAGTGGGGACTAATCTCATCAAAGCTAAGGTGTGGAATTGGTCTAAACATGAAAACGCTGACTGAACACAGCAGGAGGCTTCCCCATTAGACCTACAAGGTCCACAGCAAGCAGCAAATCTTCAGCGCTTAATAGCTATTTATAGTGTTGGGTTGCCCGATTGACTGAAAGTGGTCATCAGAGTGGATCCCTCAGTGTGCTATAACCTGTTAGCCTGTTGTGATTTATATGCTTTATCAGCAGACATCTGGTCTTCTGGGGTAATTAGATGGGATTGGCAATCCTACAAGTCCACATTGGAGAGTAAAGGCTACATAGCAGGACAGAAACCTAATATTTTCTCTCCAACTCTTTGGCTCAGAATAGTGGTAATGTGATTTGCACTACACAGTTCCAGAGGGATGAAAACCATGTCATTGTCAGTTGGAGATGCTCCATATTAAGGCCACTCCATCTATGTGACCGTTTCACAAAAGATACAACCAAGCCAGCAAGAAGCAGAGCTGTTATTGGCAGTGGCTTTAGTACAACAGTAGTAAAAGGCCAGCTCCTTTGTATTTGCTATTCACTAAAGACATTTGGGTTTGAGGTCAGTAGATAAATACGAGACGATAGATCAGAATTTCAGACTTTCAGTCTGGGTGGTTGGGATAGTGTAGTGATTAACACCTCTGCCTTCTACACTGTAGACTGGGGTTCAATCCCCACTTGGGCAAACACCCTACACTATAACAATAAGAGTCCTTGGGCAAGACTCCTAACACCACCTTCACCTACTTATGTAAAATGATCAAATTGTAAGTCGCTCTGGATAAGAGCGTCAGCCAAATGCCGTAAATGTAAATACACTCAGAGAACCATTTTGGGCAGTCATGCGCTTTGTGCATTATATAGATATTAATTCTGTTTTCTGCTATATCGCTGCACTTTTTGAACCTTGCACCTTACATGCATAGCCAGGGGCAGTCGTGGGCTGGAGGTTAGGGAACCAGCCCTGTTACCAGAAGGTCGCCAGTCCGATGCCCTCGGCTGATGGTCCACTTGAGCAAGACACCTAACCCCCACTTGCTCCCCGGGTGCCGTGGCTAGGGCTGCCCACCACTCTGGGCAAGTGTGCTCACTGCCCCCTACTGTGTGTTCACTAGTGTACAGGTATGTGGGTGTTTCACTGCATGGATGGGTTAAATGCAGACGTCTAATTCCACAGTGTGCAAAGCACAGTTGGCAAAATGGTTCTAAAATTCAGTGTTGGGCAGAATACTTTAAAAAACAGTGATGGTTGAATATTTAGGGAACTGGCCCTGTGACCGGAAGGTCGCCGGTTCAATCCCCAGAGCCGACAGCACATGACTGAGGTGTCCTTCACTAAGACACCTAACCCCCAACTGCTCCCCGGGCGCTGTGGATTGGGCTGCCCACCGCTCCAGGCAAGTGTGCTCACTGCCCCCTAGTGTGTGTGTGCTCACTAGAGCGTATGTGGTGTTTCACTTCACGGATGGGTTAAATGCGGAGGTGAAATTTCCCCGTTGTGGGACTAATAAGGGTCACTTGATCTTAATCTTTATTTCCTGATATTTACATTTAATGTGTTAAACATTTACTAAAGGTTGTTCTTCATCTCATCAGTCCATAAACCTGTGTTCCAAAGCTTTTGTAGCTAATTTCTATATTTTTTTTGCAAATTGTAATCTGGCCTTCTGATTGTTACTGCAGATGAGTTCGTTTGCATCCTGTGGTACGGCCTCTGTATTTCTGCTGTTGAAGGTTGCTGTATTCCTGGCCTGTGGAGGTTGTTGATGATGTCGCTGACTGTTGTTGTCTTCACAGCTCTCATAATGTGTCTGTCATCAACTGCTGTTGTTTTCCTTGGCCAACCTGTCCATTGCCTGGGTGTTAATACACCAGTGGATTCTTTTCACACTTTTCACTTTCTTTTTCACAACATTTCAAATTGTCATATCGGCTGCATCCAGTGGTTGTGCAAAGGCTAGTTGGGCTTCATGTTAGTTTATCCTTTTAACACCAAACGCAGTCTTCACAGGCGAAACAAGTGGGCACACCTGGGCAATAAGAAACACCTGTCAGTCACATGTTCCAGTATTTTGCCCATTTGACAAAATGGTAGGTTTCAACAAAGGGCAGTGTGTTCTAAGTTGTTTATCAAATGTAAATGTCAAGAAATAAAGGCAGAAATTCTGATCTATCATCTCACATTCATCTTATAATCTCGATGCCAATAGTCCTCACTGTATAACAAAAACAAAGGAATTGGCTTTGCTGTTCCAGTACTTTCAGAAGACACTTTGTACCAATACTGGTGTCATATGGACAAATAATAAGATTCCCATTTCCAAAAATGTTGGGACCACTTGGCTCAGTTCAAAAGCCCACTCAGTGGCTCAGTGCACAGTTCAAAAGCCACTATTTGTGATGGTATAGGGGTGCATTAGTGCCCCTGGCATGGGTGACGTGCACATCTGTGAAGGCACCATTTTTGGCAACATATGCTGCCGTCCAGATGACGTCTTTTTCAGCAAGACAATATCAAACCACATTCTGCATGTATTATAACAGCATTGCTTCATATCCAGGTCCAGGTGCTAAACTGGCCTGCCTGCAGTCCTGACCTCTCACCCTCTGAAACATAAGGTACAATATAAAATGAACAATTCGACAAAGAAGACGAAACTGTTGAGCAGCTGAAATCCTGTATCAAACAAGAACAGGAAAACATTTCACTTTCAAATCTACAGCAGGGTCTCCTCAGAGTGCTGTTAAAAGAAGAGGTGATGAAACACAGCGGTAAACACGCCCCCGTCCCAGCTTTTTTGGAAAGTGTTGTTGGCATAAAATTTAAAATGGGCGTATATTTTTCAAAAAACGATAAAATTTCTCAGTTTCAACATTTGACACGTTGTTTTTTGTAGTGTTTTTTTTCTTTAAAAATATGTTTTACATGATTTGCATATCATTGCTTTCTATTTTTATTTGCGTTCTGCATTCTGTCCTAACGTTTGTTGAAAATGGGGCTATATAAAAAATTAAGATTATAAATAAGAAATAAAAGATGTTATCCTTAAAATGCTGCTGTCACTGTTGCAAAGCAGTTTTGAGTTTTCTCTTTGTCGTTTGCTCTGTAGATTATTTTTTAGCATTTAGTATAGAGTAGAAAAATAGCCGAACAGAAATCTACCCCTAACTGCTGGAATACACACAAACACTTGCAAATTATTAGCCTATATTATATATTTTTCTACATTCTAATAAAGATATTGACTAAAGTTATTCAGTGAACGCGGGAGTTTGCTCTTTTTGGATATAGGAGCGTTTGACATTGTTTGTCTGGCTTTCACACAAAACGAGAATTTTGAAATTTTAAAATAAAATATTAAATAAAATGTTATTTTTTTAGTAGTAGACAGATCAATGATCATTTTACAGTTAAATAGGCACGAGTTCTGTCTCAAAAAATTAATGGCAAGAAAATGAAAAACATTTTAGAAAACAGGTGTGATGCTAAATTCAGCCTCCCACAGAAAATCTCCCTGTCACAGTCACGCCAATCACACCTTGCATATTAATATTCCTATTAAACATGCGTATGTCTTCAGTTTGAGATTTGTAGTGAATTGCGACAACAAAAGCAAATATACTGCCCTGCATAAATTTTGTAGGTGCAATGATTCCTCTGTCACCTCCAGTAATCTGGTGGAAAAAAGCTCGAGTCAGTAATTGGTAAATTTATTTGGAGCTGTAAGCAACCTAACCGTGTTATTATAAAACAAATAGAGGTTCATCTTCTCCTGATTTTATAACGTACCGTAGAGCTTTCCAGCTCTGTGCATTAAAGACATTGTTTGATCGACCCCTTTCGTCTTTTTGGAGACAAATTGAGGAACACTTAAATGAGCCTTTCAGGCCTCAAGTTGCATTGTTTTATGATAAACTTTGGTTCCTTCACCATGACTATCACAAACCTCAGAGCTGTGGAGAAATATCTTGGTTGTAATAACAATCAAAAGATGTTATTACATCCACTAATGAATATGAAGAACAAGACTTAAGCCACATCTGGTTTACGTCTGGACCATGAGGTTTTGTATCATATTATCATCTCATTAAAATTCAATATATAGAAACTTCCAATTTGGTGTATTTGGGGGGAAAAAAGAACCCCAAATGAACCAATTTTAAATATTGTTTTTTATGGGTTATATTGGTGTTCAGCAGCGGTCAGACGAATGCAGATCTTAGTGAAAACAATGGATTTATTTACGTGAGACAGTGGGGAAGTCCAGAGGCAGGCGTGGGTCGGAACCAGAACAGCATATAGGATCACAACTGTGATCATGTCACCAGGCAAACATAAAGTAGAGGATAATCCAATACTCAGAATAAACAAAACAAGCAGAAGGGTCAAAACCAGTAATCCAAAATCAGGCAGACCAATGCAGAAATAAGTCGGAAGGGACAGGCAAAGGGTCAGACACGAATACAAGAATAGACAAGCAAAGAAACTTCTCAGCAAGTTCATCAAAGAAACTACCTCGCAACTAGAGCTGACTCAAGCCCGGGCTTGAGAACTAGACTGACTAAGTCACCTGATCACCTATCACAGGTATAGAGAGTCAGAAATCTGGTGATTGTGACTGGCGAAAGGTGCGTGGCTGATCATCAGCAGACATGTGATCTCCCAGAGTCTCCTGGGAAATGGAGTCCGCTGTGGACTCCGAAGCTGTCAGAAAGTCCGAGGTCACATGTTCTCCCAAAGTATCTTGGGAGATGGAGTTCGCAACACTGAGAGGATCTGTCAGCGTGACAGTTGGACACCACAGAAGCCCCTTTTTTATATTAAGCAAGAGCTGCTTGAAATCGTACTGTATGACATGGGACTGCTGGGATATTCATGAGTTCTGGATATTGTCTTTCCTGGCGGGGAAAAAATCCCTGTGGACCAAGCTGTGTTATTCCTTAACATTGACTCCAATTTAAACCTAACAGGTAAAACAAAGGACAACATGGCTAGGAGACTCAACGTCACTGCACACAGATGGCTTTCCTCACATAATCTTACAAAGCTAGCTATTTCAACTGCATTGCATAGTAATGTTAGAACTGGCCACAGCTAGAATCATTAAAGCTAAAGCATCTACTCTTGAGACAGAGATACAGATATATTTTTTATGATGAAAAGACTGGAGCGAGTGATATGATGCACATTGTATAGACTAGCATCTTCTACTATTTATTTCATCTCATTTTTTCCCCAGGAATATCTTATTTAATATATTCTAGGCAGTGCAGTGCGCAGAACGGGAAGATTGATGGACTGGAGGGATGGGGAGGGAAAGGGGGCCGTTTCTGGTTTGCGTCAATTCTGTAATATTATAATAAAGAGTTCTTTGATGAACATAAAATATAAAATGATCCCAAAAATAGTAACGAAAAGAAAGCAGAAGTCACCAGGATAATCTGTAGTGTCCATACGCCTGTATGATGTGCGTGCACACAAAGGAAGGTCAGAATTCGGCGCAGCACCTGTGAACCGAGACGCCTGCGCACAGCTACTCAGTCACTCGTACTGTGTCCTAAACCACATCAGCAAGGCTGAAGAACCTCACTGAAGACCTGGATGCGGTCTGAGTTGGCCGAGAGAGGCAGAAAAGATATGGGTGACTATTGACTTCTAGTGTTAGCAGCATTGTAGCTCCAGCGGTAGGATTAAGGCCCAATCCCATTTCTTCTTTTTACCCCTACAGCTTGTTTTCGAGTGTCACCCTAACCCCTTAGAACTGAGTTACAAGCGGTAGTGGTTGAAATGTTGTCCTGTGAAAAGGGACGACCCTCCAATTAAAAAGACAAACAAACATTGTTTCATAATCAGGCTACTACCGGTGCTCTGTAGGCGACCCGGCCCATCAGTGACAGCAGAGGATGGTGGGGGGGGCAATTATTTATCATCACCACCCCTGATTCTTTGGTGACGTGAAGCTGAAGTCAGATATTCACTAGCCTCTTGTTTAAATTTTCCCCGTTCCACCTTGGTTCTTTCATTCTGGTGCTTCAGGCATCAAAAGTGCCGAACTATTTAAGGTGGAACGGGAAAGTTAGCTAGCTAGCTACAAAGACATTAGCATGCTATTAGAGATTTTTGTGCTTGTTATGTAGAAAATGACCATAATGCACTGAAACGACATTAAGATAGTGAATTGGTTATTGTCATTTTTAACAGGGTCCGTCTTGCCGGTTTTTCTTTGTCTCTCGTAACACTCCGTTTGGAGTCTCTGAAAAACCTCCATTCTGAGGGCCATGCAGCCCCAACACTTCACCCCACCCCTCTATCTCAACAAAATTCGGGACACCCTTCGCCCCACCCTGGACATGAACGCACAAAACAGAGGGTTAAGGGCTCAGTGGTGGGCAAAGTTTTAAATAAGTTTGGGCCTAAATAGGCAACGGGCAAAAAGAAATGCCCGAAGGTCGTGACCCCTCTTACCCAATAAACTGTGGGCAATATAAGCTTCTTTGGTTGTAATAACTATCACACAATCACTGGTGTTGATTTTCACCGCAGCATCAGAAATAGCACTGCTAACCACTTATTAAAATAACATTAACTTTAATAAACGGCAGCGTCCCACCATCAGCCACACCTGGAAACCAAGTAAAACTGCGGTCTACATTTTACCCATCTTACCCAGCACAAACCTAAAAGTGATTAACTTGTAAAGAGTGATGTGAATCACACCGTCCTCCTCCCTTTGTAGCATTTCCCCCCTTTTAAATGTCAGCTGAGTGCTTTAGTTCCCTGCTTAATTACTGAGAAGCACACAGACAAGAAATAAACAGATCTTTGTCCAACCCTAACTCAGAAGAGCTGCAGCCGTCTTAATGCAGCTTTGAGTCTCCTAAGTAGTTTTCCTCAGGGAAGGTTGTTGTGAAATCCTGCTGAAGTGCTCAAATGAGTTATCTGTGCTGTCCTGGTGGGGAACGTACTCCTTCTGAAAGCATCCTTCAGTCTTAGGACGTGTTCATGCGGTGCTGTGCTTGCTCCATATGTTAATCTGAGATTGAGTGCTGTCTGTACAGTAGCTCTGCTGTCAGACTGGAGTGGGACGTCTTCAAAATTCTCCCTGTTTCTTGGTCAATTTGTTTAGCCAGTCTGTTCAGCGATAGTAAACTCAGCCTCTGATGAAGGTAATGCTATCCGTGTGGACGGACGAAGCTGGCCTGTTTCAATTAGCAGCGAATCTAGATGTTAAAAGTCGAGTTAAGATGACAAGCTTTGCTTTGTCAACAGAAAATTGGCTCATATCAGGCCATTTTAGCTAAGATGTCTGGACCACTGGCTCAGCTAGAAAATGCATGTAATTAATGGGAAGGTTACCCTGCGGAATACATAAATAAAGGAAAATAAGGTCCAAGTTGCAGGGGGAGTTCGAGGGAGTGTTGCCCCCTCATGCCCCCTCGTGGTGCCAGGCCTGTCCAGCACTAAACCAATAAAGCAAAATTTGTACACCAAGCATGCCATGGCAGACCCGCTACGTCTGAGGAAAGCAGAAAATTGTGTACATTAGATTCTTGCCAAACCGTTTATTTACACGAGGGAAAAGAGTTGAATTCTAAGGGGTACAGAGGGGTTGGACAATGGCCACGTAAAAGTGAGTGATGACTGTTTTTGGTATATAAACCCACACAGGTTGCCAGCTAAGTGGACCTCAGTAAATAGCTTTCCTTCCATTGGCTCATTGTGTATATGTTTCTCTGGCCTTCCTACACAGTTCAGACTTGAATACCATAACTCTTCCATGACCCTTTAAGCTGTTATGGCTATTTCTGTACATGGAGAGACAGAGAAGCTCTCCGTATGTGGTGCGCTGCGTTATCTCCAGACAGATGAATGTACAGTACACTAATGTAAATGTGGTAATATTCAGACTGTAAAGTCATGCGGTTCTGATCTTGTAGAAAGGCGTGATGAAGAGTGCTCTTAGGGTTTAGGGACAGAAGACTCCCGTTATGAATCTCATCACATGCTGTTAGTACTGTCCAACGCTGGGGCGTTAGTTGGTAGGTATCGTTTCTTCAAAAAATCGGCGTCTAGGCAAAAAACTGCTCTGTAAGATGTGCCGATTCATCTTATTAGTCTTTAAATAAGTTCATATTTTTGTTGCCCTGGTGTCTGAAAGATTGATGAAGATCAGCTATAGACTCTGAGGCGAAAAATGAAATGAAAAATGGAAAAGGCCCTCTTCTGCAATCTCTCCGCCATCAATCATAATGATGAATGCCTTCCCTTCCGTATCGCACAGCCTAATGAAACAAGAGGGCAGGCATTGTGTAGCTAGATACAAGCCAGGGCACAAGAGGAGGCTGAGTTTAGTGTGATTACTCAGGAACTAAATGGAAAACAGTACAAAATGATGGAGTTATAGGCGGGAGAGTGGCGCTGTTATGAGGTAAAATGTGTCCCTTAGTGTAGATCAGACAGCTCTGTCACTTTCCACAGATGGAGTGACAACGACGAGAGCCCCGAGGCTGTTCACACAGTGGAATGCCACAGCCAGGCACTGAACACAAGCACATTTAAAAAGGCATTTTATCCTAAAGTTAATATTATGACTCATCGTACTGTTGTTTTTTTAGTTATTTGCATATGCAAATATCCCTGGTTGAGGGAAGAAAATCAATGCATTACTGTGTTAATTGGTTTAAAATAGCACTGGGGCACAGTGGTATGGGTATTTTATTATGGAATATTATGATCTTATAAACGTGTTTAAAGCCCACTGATCTGTCTTGATCCGCAACATGACGCTGTTTGTTTTGGTGGTGTTACAATGAGCACGTAGGTGGTGGAGTGGAGTCCAATCTCACTCATGAGGCAGGAATCCAAATCATGTAATGTCACAGAAACATTCAATGCACTACTAACCATAATCATTGTAAGAGCATCTGCACACTTAAAGACGGTTCTTTAAGGGTTCTTAGGTGAAGAAAATGGTTCTATATACATTTTTCGCGTGATTAAAGGGTTATTTTCATTGTGAAAGGGCTAATCAGATTGATAGAGAATGTGCTATAGGTGGCTCTGTATGGAACCTTTTAGAAAAGGGTTCTATATAGCGCGGAAACGTTCTGCTATTGTCACGATTTTAAGCTCGTCACCACAGAAGAATCCTTTTTGGTGCTATATAGAACCATTTTCAACAGCATATTCTCTCCCAACCATTTAATCATGCAAAAAGGTTCTTTGAATATTCATAGTTCTATATAGAACCATTTTCTTTGCTAAAGAACCCTTGAAGGACCATCTTTTTGTGTGTGGATAAATGCATTTGGTAAATTTAAGTGCTGCTTGTCTACTTTTCCTTAAGTAAAAATCAGATGAGTGAGATGAGCTTTCCTCGGAGGATTAATTTACATAATATAAGCTACAAGAAAGGTGCTATAAATGGTTATTAAGCGCTCTTAGAAAGCTGTTCTTATACTCTTGTATGGCGTTGCTCTCTAGAACCCCTTTTGCCGCCAATATTAGTGGTTGGTTAGTGTAGTGGGTAACACCTCTGCCTTCTACACTGTAGATTGGGGTTCAATTCCCCACCAGAGCAAACACCCTACACTATATCAATAGAGTCCTTGGGCAAGACTCCTAACAGTACCTTCACCTACCTGTGTAAAAATGATCAAATTGTAAGTCGCTCTGGATAAAAGCGTCAGCCCAGTGCCATAAATGTTAATTTAATATTTCTAAGACTATACTAGAAACCAGAAAAGACACGAGGAAACAACGAGCTAAAAACTTTGGAAATGTTGACGGGACAACTGGACTGGACACTGGACAAAAAACTGCTGTTAAACACAACATGGGCCATTTATGCAAGAATATAATGAGATGTTGATACTAACAATGTGACGTGGTGAAATGAGGCTGGAGCCAGGATGGAGGACTCTGTCTACAGTAGCACTATTACACAGATGTAGCAGCAATAATACGAAAATTCTTATGATTTTAATAATTTGTTAAATAAATAAATAGCAATACATGTGGTCAGTACGGCTGAATTCTGTGGGAATTCAATTCAACTGTTATTTTACCTCGGACAAATACGTCAAATTACAAAGGACACAAACCATAAAATTGGAAAGAGGGGCGATCTATAATTGAGGAGCTCTCTTTCTTGCCAAAACAAATGAGTTCAGCCCTGAGTTACTCCTGTCAGCCTGAATGTTCAGCCTCTGCATACGAGCTGAAAGGAGCAGAGTGCTTCCACGGAGATCAGAGGGATAGTAACGTCACAATCAGAATGGACAAGCAGAGACTATAAATCTCCCTTTCTCCCTCACCAATAGAAGCTTCCTTTGATCTGGGACCGTATTAACATCTTGCGTGACAATGTTTAGGGCGACGGTTTGGCTTTAGAGAATTGCTGGAAATTGCCACCTCCTCACCAAGAGTAAATGGAACGACGTTCAAGAGACATCAGTGGAACGGAAGCCGGCACTCATTATACGGAATCTTCACGCTCCAGGAAAGCGGTCTTGGATAGCGATTTTAGGCAGGGGGCTTTTTCATGGTTTAATCATGTAGTGACAAATAGGATTTGGAAGACGTTCAAAGTGTATGTTCTTCAGTTTTTAACAGGCCACTGAATGTACTGAACCCTCACTTCGCTACCCACGTCCACGCTTCACTGCGCTCCAATATTCGTTCCATTTCGACTCGATTGGATTGTAGCATGTGGATAGAGAGTGCCTTAAGACACATGCATTCACTTTCCAGTGACAGACCGTATTTGTATCAAAGCCTAAGAGCAATGGCATTCCGATTGACGTGTGACAGGAAAATCCCCTTTGAAGAGAAGCAGAAGGCAGCATTTTCTTCTCTAGGTCATCATGGATGGATGCTAAATGACAGCTGTGGCAAAACTAGCATCCTTTCTGACCCATTTAGGAAATTCCACAGAGCGTACTAACCAAAAGAACAGACACTCTTTAATATAAAGTGCCACTTTTCATCTTTATATTTAAGTATATACGCTTAACGTTTAAAAAAAAAAGGAAACACTACTGCAGGGTCCTGTTCTTAAGGCTACACGACACCTACATAAGCTTGTCATGACCATTTATATAGCCCTGCATAAGTTTTTATAAATGATTCTTCCAAAATGCGTCTTTTGCTATGAAGGTTAAATTGGCCAATTCGCCTTTATGACAGATGGTGCCTGCTGTAATAAGCATTTACAAATAGTTCTATAAAGATATGTCAGTTGTCATGATAACCTTGTGTAGGTGTCATGTAGCCTAATGAACAGCGCCCTACAATAAAGTGTTAAATAAAAAAATTAAAAATTAAAAATTTACCACATGTAACTTGAGTTTACATAGAGAAAAAATGACTAATCCCCATCCACAGGCTATGACCCCCACTGAAATACAGTGCCCCAAAGAATTCCTCCAGACTTCCTGACTATGCAGGACTGTGGTGTTCGCAGGATTTGAGCTTGTGGTCATTATGTAAATGTGCCATTTAGGAATCTCAAAGCTGCATAAATTCCATCGTTGAAAGTTTACTATTACTATTAGAACTATTAGGACTTGTGTGAAAATCTAATGAAGATTTAGGACAAATTTCTTTCAGAAATGTGAAAAATTCTAAAGGGTTCACAAATTTTTAAGCACCCCGATAGCAAAAATGCAAGTTAGGAGTGCTTTTGAACTAAGTTGACTAAATAAAATAAATAAATAAATACATTTTATAAACTAAATAACTACATTTAGTTAAATCAACTAAAAAAGCTAAACAGGATGCTGACTTAAAACTTTTAACTAACTTATTATTATTATTTTTAATACAGTGTGCACTCACTTGCCACCAATGCCGGAGTGAGTAATCAGGCGAGTTGAGAGAATTCCTAGTGGGCAGGTAACATTTTGCCCAAGTCTCCATGACGTAAGGCCTAAACTTACTCATGTAAGCTTGAGACACAGACAAACTGCAAATCTTACATTCCAAGTGTCCACATTTGGTAATTCAGGGGTTAAACCAGCAGCGCTCTCCTCAAGTGGCGCAGCCCAAAATCTTGTACAGTAGACAAAAAAATGAAATGAAGCTGAAGTAACAGCAGTATAGCAGTAACATTCAGAAGCCTGTGTGGGTGCTAAAGCATAATTGCTGCACTATTTAAGGCAGAACGGAAATTTGAATAAGAAGTTAACATCAGGGGCGGCGCGGTGGCGCGGTGGGTAGCGCTGCCTGGGTTCAGTTCCCCAGCCGGGTGACCGGGGTCCTCTCTGTGTGGAGTTTGCATGTTCTCCCCGTGTCTGCGTGGGTTTCCTCCGGGTTCTCCGGTTTCCTCCCACAGTCCAAAAACATGCAGTCAGGCAAATTGGAGATGCTACATTGCCCCTGGGTGTGAGTGTGTGAGTGTCTGTCTGTCTGCCCTGCGATGGACTGGCCAGGGTTGAGAGAAATTAAGCTTCTATCTGCTGATCTAAGGTGGTCAGCTCCCTGCATTGTTGGTTTGGCCCTTTGATTGCTGACCATAAGGTCACACAATAACCCTCCAGGGTGGCAACCATCAAGGAGTGCTGATGTTCGCCATCCTTGCAGGGAGTCGGCACCTCTGTCCTTTTGATAGGGTAATCATCATCCCCCTTGCATTCCCTTGCTTAACCCCCCTCTTCTTATCACCCTCACCCCCCTCGCTTACCCCCCCTAAAACTCCTTTTCCGCACCTTTATCCTCCTCCCACAACTTCCAGTGTTTATAAGGTTCTCCTAAAATATCCCTAATCAGACTGGCTGTGATAGACTGGCTGCGATCCACTAAGCTGTGCCCACATTTCCTGTGTGTCAATAAAATCAAGTCTACGCTGAAGGTCTCCTGACTTCTGATTCCTGAAAGCTGAATTTCTAACAGGGTGTATCCTGCTTTCCGCCCGATGACTGCTGGGATAGGCTCCAGCACCCCCCTTTTCATGTGTGAATCATATGGAGACGGGCAGCAGTAGCAAAAACTGCAAAAAAAACTAAGGTGATACCAAGAAGACAAGAATGGAAAAGCGACTTCAGGACATATCTAAGCAGGTCGGAAGTGAGATGTGCTGGCCTTAACTAACTTGAGGCTAGCATGAGGTTGTAGCATATTGACTGTCATGATTAGGGCTCTCAAGTTTTTAAGTTTGGTGGGAGTGAGATTTTTTTTGGGGGGGGGGTCACCCATCAAGCCAACGGCCCATTGACCCTCCAAGTGTGTTCAACTTAAAAGAGAACAAGTTTGATTTGATCAAATGTCTCCTTCAGTTGTTCACCGACGTGTGTTAGTCAGAATCGAATCGGACAGCTCTTCGCGCCTGACACTCTGGCTGAAACTCCACCCTCTTTGACTACATCTGCCAAACGACAGAGCGATCTATATTCTGATTGGCTCAACGAGAGCACCTTATAATATGCAACCGATGGATTGGCTGAATAGGGTGTGGTAACTGGGTAACTTCTCTGAGCACAGAAGCGCTGTGACTCGTTTGTAGACAGGGCGAATTCATTTTTGATTGGATTTTTTTTTTTTATATAAAAAAAAAATCAAGAGTGAGAAATGGCATGTGTGGCGTGTGAGCGTGTGAACTCGCTGAGGTGCGTGTCACACGCTCAAAGCGTGAGACTTGAGAACAATGGTCATGATTGTCACTTTTAATTTAAAAAGCGATCTATCCTGCATCCGGTAACTCCTGGTCTGAAAACACACACCACTCTGGCCTTGCTGACCACTTTGTTTTGGTCCACCTACCTTTCAGTTTATCAGCTCCACTTACTGCATAGCTGCACTTTGTAGTTCTACAGTTACAGACTGTAGTCCATCTGCTTCTCTGATACTTTGTCAGCCCCCTTTAACTCCATTCAACAATGGTCAAGACCACACAGAGCAGGTATTATTTAGTACAAGTGGATACAACACAGCAGGGTGTGTAGATAAGAGGTGGACAGTGTGTGTATGTTTGTATGGGATTGTGCTTAGGGTTTGGGTTGATGCTGTAGAGAACTGGGTGCATGTGGAAGTTTCTGCTGTGCCCAAACAAGCTGTTGTCTTCATCCTTTCACAAAACTATGACAGCTCCATAGTATAACTACAACCTGAGTAGGAGAGACTGTATCGAAATGCTGCATATGGCTCAGCAGAGATGTATTTCTGTCCTTTCTCTCTCTCTCTCACTCTCTTTCTCTCTCCCTCTCCCTCTCTCCTACACGAACATCACAGGCTCTCTCTCGCTCCATCCACAGGCTGAGTGAATAACTCATGAGAACAAGTTGGCTGGAGACACGCTGAGTGCGAGAACTTTTGAGACCAACTTTGATCCCTCCCAAACTCACACTTCAAGGCAACCCCACACCAGTGATTCTTTATGGAATATGTATGATTTTCTGAGATGTTCATAGAGCCAATGATAACTTTCGATGCATACGGAAGCCATTATTGTGGTATTTTTAGGGGATGCTGAGTCGAGAAATGTCCTTCAGAATTTTGAAAATGCCTTTTTAAGCAGCTCTGATGCTAATTAAGTGGTGCGTTTTGACAGGAACTCTGCGAGGCTCCGTGGCCTCCAAAGGTTTGTCTCTGACACTAAAATCTTTCTGCCTGCAGCTAAAGCCCAGAAAGGCATGGAATATTTCTTGGAACCTCCAATGTTTCGCTCAGTGCTTCTTTCTTTTTCTCTGCCGTTCCTTTTCTACCCGCTTAGTCGTATTCCTCTCGAGAAACTGTCTGACATTTTCCTAAAAGCTTTCTCTGCCTCGATTACTCTTCCTGTGGTTGTTGTGTTGAATTGGTAGGCGTCAGGTGGGATGGTCCGTTGTCAGTCACAGTGACACACTGAGGCTTTCTCTCTCCCTCCTTCCCTCCCAGGACAGCATGGGCACCTGATCTGTCTCAGTCACAGACATACATTTAGTCCTATCATCTTCAGTATTGAAAGGCCATAGGTCTTGTGGCACATTCAGGGCCACATATACTATGACTTCTGCAGCAGGTTTCAAGCTTGCATTTTATGTTTGAATCTAATGTACAAGCCTAACTGCACAGACAAATCTTCATACGTGTCCATATATATAATGTATGTATATATATATATATATATATATATATATACACACACACATTATTTCCAAAAGTACCGGGATAGGTACCGTGATCGGACACCACCTGTGCAACAGGTCCAGTCGTGAAATTTCCTTACTACTAAATATTCCACAGTCAACTGTCAGTGGGATTATAACAAAGTGGAAGCGATTGGGAACGACAGCAACTCAGCCATGAAGTGGGCGGCCACATAAAATGACAGAGCGGGGTCAGCGGATGCTGAGGGGCATAGTGCACAGAGGTCACTGACTTTCTGTCAATCACTACAGACCTCCAAACTTCATGTGGCCTTCAGATCAGCTCAAGAACAGCGTAGAGAGCTTCATGGAATGGGTTTCCATGGCCGAGCAGCTGCATCCAAGCCTTACATCACCAAGCGCAAAGCAAAGCGTGGAATGCAGTGGTGTAAAGCGCCGCCGCTGGACTCTAGAGCAGTGGAGACGTGTTCTCTGGAGTGACCAATCATGCTTCTCCATCTGGCAATCCGATGGACGAGTCTGGGTTTGGTAGTTGTCAGGAGGCGGTACTTGTGTGACTGCATTGTGCCAAGTGTAAAGTTTGGTGGAGGGGGGATCATGGTGTGGGGTTGTGTTTCAGGAGTTGGGCTCGGCTTAATCTAGGTACAGATGCTCAGGCTGTGATCAATCCAGGTACAGATACTCAGGCTGTGATTAATCCAGGTACAGATACTCAGGCTGTGATTAATCCAGGTACAGATTCTCAGGCTGTGATTAATCCAGGTACAGATACTCAGGCTGTGATTAATCCAGGTACAGATACTCAGGCTGTGATTAATCCAGGTACAGATACTCAGGCTGTGATTAATCCAGGTACAGATTCTCAGGCTGTGATTAATCCAGGTACAGATTCTCAGGCTGTGATTAATCCAGGTACAGATTCTCAGGCTGTGATTAATCCAGGTACAGATACTCAGGCTGTGATTAAACCAGGCTTATGGACTGTGGTTTGTAATTAATAATCATTCATGTGAAAGCATGATGTTCATGATGAACAGCTAATCGTGTAAAAGGAGAAAAAAAGAAATCATGTTCCCTAAATATGTAGAAGGTAAAGCATTTATAATGCTGAAAAAACCAACACCGTCACCACTGCCGACAGGATTAGACTGAATTAAGCAGAAGGATAGGCAAGAAACACTGCAATGTGAGACCCCTGGATGCAGAATGCTGAGAAGGTTATCTGTACTTTAAACTGTAACTTACCCCAAACAAGCATCCAAGGCCAGAGCTGGCCCTGTTCATACATATGCGTTTAAGGGGCATCACACAAACCAGCAGTATAATGAGTAAAGACTTTAAGAGTGTATGACTTCATTTACACTCACCGGCCACTTTATTAGGTACTATCAGTTGCTTATTAACACAAATAGCTAATCAGCCAATCACACGGCCGCAACTCAATGCATTTAGGCATGTAGAGGTGGTCAAGACGACTTGCTGAAATGCAGACCGGGGAAGAAAGGGGATTTAAGGGGCTTTGAACGTGGCGTGGCTGTTGGTGCCAGACGGGCTGGTCTGAGTATTTCAGAAACTGCTGATCTGCTGGGATTTTCACGCACAACCATCTCTAGGGTTTACAGAGAACGGTCCGAAAAAGAGGAAACATCCAGTGAGTGGTAAGTTGTGTGGACGAAAATGCCTTGTTGATGTGAGAGGTCAGAGGAGAATGGGCAGACTGGTTCCAGATGATAGAAAGACAGCAGGAACTCAAATAACCAACCAGAATCTCTGAGGAACGTTTCCAACACCTTGTTGAAAGTGTTGCACGAATAATTAAGGCAGTTCTGAAGGAAAAAGGGGTCCAACCTTTTACTTGTACCTAATAAAGTGGCCGGTGAGTGTATATTTCATTTACAAGAAGTTGGCGGGCAGTTTTGCATGAACTTTCTCCACCACTGAAAGCCGCTATTAACAGTGTAGATGCACAGTAATATCAGATCATATCAGCATTGGCAGAAAGTTGTTTAAAAAAATGTCTTCAGCATTGGAGAGATGATTAGATTTGGCTGATAATCCGGACTGATAGTAGATAAAGTATTTGTTGTATTCAGGAAGAGCACAATGTTTAAGTGTCGCTTGGCTGCTGCACTAAAATGTCTGTCTTTTATTCCTTTTACATTTGCATTGCGTTGGTAATCCTCTCCTGCAGGGGCCGTCAACTGCCACACTGAATCATTTCAATGGACTGAAAAACAACGTGGCATCTGTGGGAATCCTATTATATGCATTTATGCAAGTGGCATTGGCTGACGGCAGCTCAGCAGGACACAGAGGACTAGATATCAAATCATAAAGTCGATATTTTCAATTTTTAATAGATTTTTAAATTTTTGTGCTGTTTCTGGCCTCACCCAGAAGATGTGTGTGTGTGTGTGTGTGTGCACGTGTGTGTGTGTGTGTGTGTGTGTGTGTGTGCGTGTTTCTCTGGCCTGGGTAGCAACAACCTACTGGCAAAATTGAGTTCTGAGAACAAATAAACTAAACGCAGAGCTCAACATGAAAGCTCCACCAGAGTGCTCGTCCATTCCCTGACGGCAAAAGAGCGTGAAATTTTAGGAAGTCTTTAAGAATAACCTTTAGTATTTTTATTGTAATTGAAATGATTTGTTTTCATTTATTTTGGCTTATGAAAAAAATGTTATTTATCTTATTTATTTTCTTTTAAAAAGTTAAAAGAAAACACTAACCAGTGGATGCAAAGGACCCTTTAAGGAAAATGGTTCTTTAATTGTTCATGGCTCTTTACAGATCTTTACTGAAGAACCCTTGAAAAACCATCTGTTTTAAGAGTGGAGATCTGAAAAATATGATCAAAATAAATTACTTCATCAAAATATATATGATGTCTGCCTTGTGATGGACTGGCGGCTTGGCCAGGGTGTTTCTTGCCTTTCACCCAGTGACCACTGGGATAGGCTCCAGCACCCCCCGCAACCCAAGTTGATCAGCAGCTTACAAAATGAATGAATGGGAAAAAAACATACCTGGTCTTATTATTGATGCTTTAACATTTAAAGGTTTAAACATTTAAAAGCCATTTGCTCATGTAATGCTGGTAATGTGGATCCATTCTGATTTCTACATTGTATGAATGTTTATGTAATGGAATCGACATTAGCATGGACAGTTATTGGCCCAGCGTTCCCATTTCAGTGCATCCCTATTTCTTAGTGGTAGTGTGTCAGAGGTGTGTTGGTGGTAGACTGTCAAACCGCTTTGTCTGCTGCCACTGGGAAATCTCCCAACAACATGCCTTTGAAACACTGGCACTGAAGAAATGCTAAAAGAATGTTTGGCAACAGAATTACACAGCTTCAGCTGTCAGGGCCAGGACTAAACATGTGACAAAGCGCAGTGCAAGATATTATTATATTATCATATTATCCATCCATTATCTAAGCCGCTTCTCCGTCAGGGTCGCGGGGGGATGCCGGAGCCTATCCCAGCGGTCTTCGGGTGGAAGGCAGGATACACCCTGGACAGGTCGCCAGTCCATTGCAGGGCAGACAGACAGACACAGACAGTCACTCACACCTAGGGGCAATTTAGCATGTCCAATTGGCCTGACTGCATGTCTTTGGACTGTGGGAGGAAACCGGAGAACCCGGAGGAAACCCACACAGACACGGGGAGAACATGCAAACTCCACACAGAGAGGACCCCGGTCGCCCGGCCGGGGAATCGAACCCAGGCCCTCCTCGCTGTGAGGCGACAGTGCTACCCACCACGCCATCGTGCTGCCCTATTATCATATTATATAGATATTAATTCTGTTTTCTGCTATATCGCTGCACTTTTTGAACCTTGCACCTTACATGCATAGCCAGGGGCAGTCGTGGGCTGGAGGTTAGGGAACCAGCCCTGTTACCAGAAGGTCGCCAGTTCGATGCCCTCGGCTGATGGTCCACTTGAGCAAGACACCTAACCCCCCACTTGCTCCCTGGGTGCCGTGGCTAGGGCTGCCCACCACTCTGGGCAAGTGTGCTCACTGCCCCCTACTGTGTGTGTTCACTAGTGTGCAGGTATGTGGGTGTTTCACTGCATGGATGGGTTAAATGCAGACGTCTAATACCACACTGCGTGAAGCACAGTTGGCAAAATGGTTCTAAAATTCAGTGTTGGGCAGAATACTTTAAAAAACAGTGATGGTTGAATATTTAGGGAACTGGCCCTGTGACCGGAAGGTCGCTGGTTCAATCCCAAGAGCCGACGGTACATGAATGAGGTGTCCTTGAGCAAGACACCTAACCCTTACATGCATAGCCAGGGGCAGTCGTGGGCTGGAGGTTAGGGAACTAGCCCTGTTACCAGAAGGTCGCCAGGTCGATGCCCTCAGCTGATGGTCCACTTGAGCAAGACACCTAACCCCCAATTGCTCCCCGGGTGCTGTGGATAGGGCTGCCCACCGCGCTGGGCAAGTGTGCTCACTGCCCCCTAGTGTGTGTGTGTGCTCACTAGTGTGTATGTGGTGTTTCACTGCACAGATGGGTTAAATGAGGAGATGAAATTTCCCCATTGTGGGACTAATAAGGGTCACTTATTAATAATAATTCTAATAATAATCATAAGGATAGCTGGATTTTAGCTCAGTAACCAGGTTCTGTATACCCTTACTCTGACCACTGTCCTTGAAAAGGCATGCAGTGTGTAACCCAGACCAACAAAGCACTTCGAGAACAGTGCTTAAACCAACTATATGCTTGATGAGATGAAGAATGTAAATATTCCTCAGCTTCTACATGACGGATATTCATATTTTCTGCTGAAGTGACTGTTTTTTTTTAATACTGTGGCATGAAGTTTGAATGTTTAAGGGAACTAGTTTACTTACTTTTTAAAAATGAAAACATCTTATCATTTTCACAGCCTCCCTCTGTAATCACAGTGTTCCCACTTTGTGTGCACAGTACTTGCTTTACACATAGGAAGGTCCCAAGTGGTTTCTGAATAAGAAGTTTTTGGTTATATCCTTGGCTTTAATCTAAGAACTTCATTCGATTGACCTATTTTGGGTTGTTAGTCTTATGGAAAGTATATACATTTGTTTGATCTTCTAGACAAACAGCAAGGCAATTACAGCACTGAATGGTCCCTGAACATGAGCCCTGATCTGACCCTGAGTGCCAAATCATTGCTGCTGTCATTAATGTTGTTGCATTGTGAAATGAAGGAATGAGTCAGTGGCAGGGTTGGTAGCCATTTGCATCTCATTAAAAATTCAGCAGCCTGTTCAATGTGAGTCAAGCGCCTTGGCCTGGATCCTGAGTGGGGTCAAGCGCAGTGGAAATTGTATTGGAGAAAATAATTAGCTCATGACAAATGGAGGAGGATCCATTCTCTCGCTGTTTGGCTGAACGACAGAGCGCTGCGATGAGGGTGAGGAGTTTAAACAGAGATGCGATCACTGTCTGGGCCAGTTGAAGCCTCCGGACAGCTTAATGATCCTTATCCACGGACCTGGACTGGACTCGACACTGGGTCATGAACTGTGCTTTCATTTAGACTGTTTATAACATCCTTTCACTGATGCCAGACGCGTGGCATTCAGCAGCCAAAGCACAAACAGTTGCTAGTGGGAGTTCATCGCTGTGAACAACAGCTGTGCTTTTCCTCGTTAGGCTGCGTTGTCCACACAAGGTCAGCATCACTGACAGCGACACAACATTCTCTTGATATCCCCAAGTATACACTGTTGTAAGCAGTCTGACAGAACTGTCCTTTGGCCTCTATGTGTTCTTGTACTGCCCTACAAAATAAGGCCTCCTGACTGGTTCTTGGCTCGGCTCTATGGCAACTCAAACAGCAGAAGCTCAGAGCCCTTTGTAGTTTTGATTATTAAGATTAGATTAAGTGACCCTTATTAGTCCCACAACGGGGTAATTTCACCTCCGCATTTAACCCATCCGTGAAGTGAAACACCACATACACACCAGTGAATACACACACACACACTAGGGGGCAGTGAGCACACTTGCCTGTCGGCTCTGGGGATCGAACTGGTAACAAGGCTGGTTCCCTAACCTCCAGCCCACGACTGCCCCGGACTTTGGATCCTATTTATTATCTCCTGTTAGGTTGGCTTGACAAAGACACTACACTTTTTTTTTATTCTGTTTTCAGTGTCTGAAGTTTTCATGCTAGAACTAAAACTTTGCAGGATCATGTGGGGCTTTTGGGACCAATCACACCTTTTTTTGTGTAGTATTTGTTCAAACACAGTTTTCTTTTCCCAGTGGAATAGAGCAGTGAAATGTTCAGAAAGCTGCCACAGATGATGTCACACAGAACCCCTCCATCGCTGCCCCTTATAGACATGACATACACACTAGAACACATTTATAGGACAAATAATGCTGGTAGCAGTGCTTTAATACAGAATTTTGCACTTATTCTGAGATTTATTTAACCACAATATTAGACAAAGAGAGAGTTTTTCCTCCCACCTTCCCAGGTTGATAACTTCACAAGTTTTGTGGTTAATACTTGCCACATAATCATGACCATACATTTCAGTCATTTATGGCACTGAAGCATCTATTTTGGCTAATTAGCTACCGTGCTTGGCAGTTTCGTTCTTTGGCTGAAATCAAACGATAGAAAACGAGCAAAAACACTCATTCTGTGGCCATTAGCATTAATGCTAATAGTGCTATCTTCTGAACCAGCTTATGTGCCTGGCAACTTCATCTTAATCTGGAAGAAACACTTTAGCACCCACCTAGGATACCATAGCAATGGCCTGGCAACACTTGAGCAACCCCCGGGGTTAACATAGTAACGGCTTAGCAGCACACTGGAGATGAGAAGATCTTCAACAACTTCATCAAAGCAAATATCTTTCAGGAGATATTTTTGAGAATCTTAGACATCAGATCGTTTATTTGCATAAAGAACGGAAAAGTAAAATAAGTGAAAAGCCAGTTGAAAAATGTGTTAAACAGTGTGGAGAAAACGTGACTCCAAACAAACGTGCAAGGCAGCGAAACTGTCACCACCAGATCAAACATACTTTGTCTTTGAGAGATAACAAAAGAACAAACTCCAGTCTCGCTTCAGAAAAAGTCCACACGACTTAGACGAAGACGACTCAGCACTATGGGTCTGAAAGGATGTGTCACTGAGTGCTTTTACTTGCACCTAATAATCCGATAACTGCATAAAATCAAGACAAGATTTTGTCAGTAATCCGATCAACACATGTTCAAGCACTTGAGTAATCAGATAACGGGAAACTCTGGGGCTACGTGAGCGGAACAATGGGGAGCGATGCTGAGGCGGACGCACGTGGGGAGACAAGCGAGATTTATTATGGGCAAATCCAAAATCAGGATCAAGACAGTCGAGGGTCATAGAGCCAACACGTAAAACAGGAGGGACAGACGAGACAACGGAGGCCGGAAGAAACACCAAACAGAACAATACAATCCAATACGTACATCCAACAAAGACCAGCGAACACACAGGCGAAAATACAACAGGGATAACGATTATTCACAAGACACAGGTGGAAAACAGGTGGAACCAATCAGGGTCAAGAAAACAGGGGGGCCAGACTGGGCGGAAACCAAACACAAGCACATGGAGGAGTGGGAGCAGCCAATCGTGACAGAGAGTCGGACAGTAATCAGATTTTTCTTTACAACCAGCCAAAATAAGACGTGATGTAAACGTAATGTAAAACTCAAACTTCATGCCACGTCTTTCTTTAAAACAGCGGTCCAAAAGAAGTGTTTAGCTGCCGTCACGCGACAGCCATCCTCGGCTCGTGCATGCGCTCACTGAGAAATCAGAGTACGAGTTCACATGCCCTGAGATCTGATTACTGAGCTCAAATCCAGCTCTCTTTGTCCGATTCTCCGATGTCTGGATTGCAGTACGGTGTTCACCTGACCAATCGGATGAATAATCGGATAAAATCAGATTATAATCAAGGAGCCAATACTGAGAAAAGGCAGTCAAGGAAGCTGCTGGTTAACTTGCCTCGTTTTCGTGAACTGTGATTCAGATAAAAAGGTTGCCTTAAAAATATTACGTGAATACAGGCGTCAGTTCCAAGCTTTATAAATAGAAAGAAACCGAATTTTGCTAAGCAAACTAAAGCATGCATTATGTCATTTATTACAGTACTGTGTTCTATATGAAATGAAAGAGTGGAACCACTGAAACATCTGAAACAGTTCAGATGAGTGCAGATCTATACTTGGAGGATTTGTTTAGTAAATTATGTATTCGGCCTCTCCTCCTCCAAGTCTTGCTCTGATCTATCCGTTTCCTCAACGGTGCGAAAGCTGTCAGCGGTTTATTAATTCACGCGGTCTGATCTCACGGCGTGTAGAGCAACACGTGGCAGGACATAACTTTCAAGCAAAGCAGCCCAATTAATTTCTCTAATTCCCACAACAGCACCGTCTTTCCACAGGAAAAAAAAAAAACGAGTCAGTAGATGTGCGGGGCTGGGATTTTTTTTCTTTTTCATCCTTTCAGAAAGAAATATTAGAAAGTGTGATACTTTCTGGCTAGGGACTGTAAGTACACAGCAGATCCTCCTGCGTTCTGGCTGATTTATACGCACAGAACACCTGAGAGTAATTGGAATCAATCTCTGCAGCACAGAGCTGGCTTCTGCGCAGCCCCTCTGGCAGATGGGGGGCCGCTTAACAGGCAGAAAGCATCCAGAATGTTCTAACTATAACAGGCCAATTACGCTCTCATACGCACAATTTACTCTGCTGAAACCAGCCTGGTCACCCTCCGCTGAGAGGAGCCAGCCAAAGAGCCGATTTCTCTGCAGACGGTCCGCCAATTAGAGAAATGCACACAGCAATTGTCACACTTGAGAGAGAGAGAGAGGTAGAGAGAGAGAGAGAGAGAGAGAGAGGTAGAGCCAGGTGGGCCTTCTGCAGCAGGTTTCATGCATAAAGGACACATTCTGCCTGAAAAAGCGTGTGTGGTACAGGTCTCTGCAAAAGCTTTGGGCACCCGTGTCAAATTATGTTTCGTTGATTTTCCAATGATTACAAGTTGTTAAACTCATCAAACGAATAGAAAATGTGTGCTAACATTGGCAGGATGAGTATTGATGAGTATTAATCAAAGAGAGCGTTCTCAGAACTCCTTCAGAGCCTGCCGTTTGACCTTTATGGCACTGACCTTCTCAAATGGTGTATTTTGAACCAGAAAATTACCCCCATGAAGAATGTGAACACGGCTATCTATTGTCACTTAACTCGCGGTTCCTCTGACATCCGGAGCTTGTTGGCGGTTCTGCCGTTTCGCCGCACCTTTTAAACCTGGCACCTCACAAGCAGAGCGCAGTTAGGCAGCGGAGCTGGGTTTTCCTGATTATCTGCAGCCTCAGTAAATTGTACTGCAGAAGCAAAGTGAATGCATATTGCAACCTAATCAAGTCAGATGTTTCTCTCTCATACATACATCCGGCCCGAAGCCGAACTAAGCTTTTAGTGCCAGGTTCAGTTTCCTTGTAAATGGTCGTATTCTGCCTGTGTTTTATCAACAAAAAATGAGAGAAGTGCTTCTCTCCCTCATGCATTATGGATTTCATGAAGGGAATGTATACATAGTCCATTCAGTGTTTTGATGGGCAATTTTAAATGACTTTCCCACTGAAATTCAGGTGTTAATTAGCCGTGGTGTCTCGAACACATGCTTTCCAACAGCAGCAGACTATTCCGTCATTGCCTGACCGCAATTAGAGCTGCACAAAGTATTGAAATTCAGTACTTTTTAAATACTGTGATCTGACATACTCTGTCTGTATGTTTCATCCTAAACAGCATCTAAACCTCATTTCCTCCTAGCTTGCAGGGTGTTGGTGGATCCTAACCCAGCGGTCATTAGGTGGAAGGCAGGAAAAACCCTGGACAGGTTGCAGGACAGGGCCGACACACAGAAGTACACAGGGAGGAGGAAACATGCAAACTCCACCCAGCAAGGGCAATTCTTCACAAAGACAAGGTTCAAACAGACGGGCATACACACAGAGCAAAACAGGTGGTGATCAGGTGATGTTCAGGTGACTGTGATCTCCTGGGTGGTTTGTGATTGGCTGGAAGAGACTCAGAAGGATTCTGGGAAGTGGAGTTCTTGATGGTATGAGAGTCCGAATGCGAGTAAGGAAAAGTGACAGAATCAAACCCAAGCCCTTCTTGCTGTGTGGCAACAGTGCCCACTGTGCCACTGCAGTGCCCCTTTAAATACTCCTAAGGCTTTATTTAATGTATTCATTTATTAACTGTATTTAATTAGCCAGCACCTGGTTGTGTTTTACCTCTATTTGAAGAGAGAAAGACAAAAAAACATAAAATAAGCTGTAAAGATTTGTTTGGGAATGGGCGTTGTAGTCTGCCATACTATCGTGCAGTATAGTATAGTGTTTTTGGACTGATTGCAATTATTTTAGCTGCCCTGAGTTACTTTCCATAGTCACAATCAAATATCTGCATCATGACAAACTGCATGGGGGTTGGCTGTGTTTTCAGTTTGGGTGTCATTTTGATGAGTTTCAAAGTAAAATAAATAAATAAATAAATAAATAAATAGCATCCTCTACACACACTGCACATTTTAATGCACATTTCATGTTTATTTGGTAAATGTAACATATTTGGGTAAGATGTGGCCTGTGCAAAAGTTATGGCACATTAAACCGGGCAGTCGTAGGCTGGAGGTTAGGGAACCAACCCTGTGACCGGAAGGCTGCTGGTTAAATCCCCAGAGCCGACAGTCCACGACTGAGGTGTCCTTGAGGTGTCCTCCCCGGGCGCTTCGATTTGGGCAGGCTACCGCTCCAGGCAAGTGTGCTCGCTGCCCCCTAGTTTGTGTGTGTGTGTGTGTGTGTGTGTGTGTGCTCACTAGTGTGTATGTGGGACTAATAAGGGTCTCTTAATCTTAAACTCATAGTACATAGTTACACCTAGAAAATCAACAAAACATGTAAATTGACTGAGAGTGCTAAAAAAAAAGTTCCAGCTGCAACACATTTAGAGGCTGGCAGTGAGAAGTGTTTGTTTATTTGAGCTGATACCCAGTTAGAGAGCAAGAGAGCGAATCAACCTGGCTTGTACTTTAATAGTTGCATGCAATAAACAACATGAAACAAAATTGAATTGTCAATCGCAGCTAAATGTACTGCAATTAATTGCCAGCTAAAATGTCATGATTGTGTCAGGCCTGATGCTGGGCGGCTTTATGCCCCTCTAACTGACGGCTGGCGCTTGGCATGGTGACCTTAGCATCATGTCTCATTTTATTGATTAATGCTCTTATAGGGAGTTTATAAGTGCACAACTCCTCTGCACCTCAGTGCAGTTCAGTAAATGGAAGAGGCATCTGGATACATCTGTATACACAGTTTCTCTCATAACCTGCAGCTGTAGAAAAAGTGACGCACCACAGTATCACACCGTGTTACAGCTCAGACTGTAAAAGCTGCCTAAAAGCCTCCTTTACCTTCAAAGGTGGTATCTCTGTCAGGTGTTAGCTACCTTTTATCTCTAAGCCAGCAAAGCACCAAGGCTAGTGAGATAAATGTTGGGAGACCAGAGCTTCTCTCCTGTGGTCAGGGAACCATGCACTAACACAACCTCTCAGCTAGACCGGCAAGACCTCTTTATAGATAACTCTGAAAGGCTTGAATGACATGGCTGACAGCTGGGCTAACTTATCCCATGGTTGACTTCTTTATTGTGCATGCAGAGGCTTTTAAAGTGAACTTGGCTTCAAAAAATAGCAGAAATAAATCAGCTTTATGGCGCTATCGACTTTCAAAGCAGGAGGAGGAAATTGTGTTTTTCTAAATGTCATTTCTCCAGTGCAGTCTTTAGAGTTTGTGCTCTAGCTGGTTACTGAAGGCTCATCTGAGAATGAGGCCTAAGATTTTTCTATTAGTTCTCTTTTATCTTCCAGACTAACACAGTGCCTGACCTCGTATTAACCCTTAACTACGACACGGAGCAGACATCAGTAGACTTTATGAAGCTTCAAGGGCCAGAGTAATGCTATAAAAACACTTTTTGAAGTAAAGGAGCTTAATAACAATAGAGTTTAAATAAGAAGGTTTCAGGAAAGTACCACTGACTGCCCAGTCCAGTCCGTATACAGAAACTACGCTGCAAAAACAACCCGTTTTGAATTCAGTGTTTCTGTGATGTCACATGAACCAACTCATTTACACATAACCACCTATTCAGGCTACAGCAGTGTAACTCTGTTAGGCTCAAGTTAGTCTGCATGCTTTTTTAAGGAGGCGCCAATCAGAACAGAGCTAATTCGTTGTGTCAGTCTTAAAGGCACGGTAATAAAAAGAGCCTGTTTTGTTCTGAGGAATAAAGAGAGGTAAGAAAATAGTCATGAAAAGGATGAATTATGAGCATTTTTGGTACATAAAAGCACACAAATGTTATAAGTGGACTTCTAGATCCAGTAAAAATAAAAGTGTACGATATGGGCCCTTTAACTATTTGCACTATTTAAATTATTGTTATTATTGCTACTTATTACTGTGTTGAATCTAGTGTGAATCCATTCACCCTAGTACCTTTCTCTGTACTTCACTATGCTTAAAAATGCATTAGCAAAAATACCTTTGCTCCTCGATCTCAGGGGGATCTTAGGGGGGGGGGGGGGTGCTGGAGCCTATCCAGCGGTCATCGGGCAGAAGGCAGGATACACCCTGGACAGGTCGCCAGTCCATCGCAGGGCAGACAGACAGACACAGACAGTCACTCACACCCAGGGGCAATTTAGCACGTCCAATTGGCCTGACTGCATGTCTTTGGACTGTGGGAGGAAACCGGAGAACCCGGACGAAACCCACGCAGACACGGGGAGAACATGCAAACTCCACACAGAACCCAGGCCCTCCTCGCTGTGAGGCGACAGCGCTACCCACTGTGCCACCGTGCCGCCCCTGTATAGCGTCATGTTTCAGATACTCCGTGTCTGACTGTGTGAAGTAATTCATCTGATAACTGGATAAAGGACTTGTTGCTATGACGTTGTTGGTCCACTTTGTAGATGTAAAGTCCGTGACAGTAGCTCATCCGTTGCTACACAGTTTGTGATAGTTATTCTATATTCCTTCATAGATTGCTGACCACACGGTGCTGTTGGCTGGATATTGCTAGTAGGTGGACTGTTTTCAGTCCAGCATTGACACTGTCAATGTGTAGCATTGAGGTTTTGGTAAAAACTCCAGCGGCATTGCTGTGTCTGATCCACATGTCCTAATGCGACACACACTAACACACCGCCACCATATGAACGTCCACTGTAGTGCCCGATTCAACTTACCAAATCAACTTATGCTGTTATTGCATCCACTTATTTAATATGCAATGCTCTTATTCCACCCCAGTCAGTAACCAAATTATTTTTTTAATAACTTTTATAAAATAACTTTTATATCAACATTATTCATCTATGCTATTAACAACATAGTAACTAACTGGGATGCCATAGCAATGGCCTAGCAACACCTTAACAACCACTTTGGCTACCACAGCAATGGCTTAGTAAGACCTTAACAACCAACTGAGATGCCATAGCCACAACCTTAGCACCACCTGGAATGTCATAGCAATGAACTGGCAATACCTTAGCAATCACCATGGAGACCACACTTTAGCAACCACCTGGGATAGCAAAGCAACAGCCTATCAGCACCTTATCAACCATCAGGGGTACCATAGCAACCGCCTAGCAACACATTAGCAACCACTTAATAATCTTTAAGCAGCACACTTACATCAAGCTGGAATTCCATAGCAACCGCCTAGCAACACAATAACAACCTGGATATACATCCAATTAAGTTAACAACAATCAACAGTGTTCTGCACCTGCTTTAAGTTGAAGTGTTTAAGTTAGAGTGTTTTAGACTAGCTGGCTTTATCAAACCAGCTCAGTTCATTCACAAGCTTTCCCTTCCTTGTGATATTGTTTCTCCATGTTGCAGGTGAAGAACGTATGACAAAGTATACTGCAGTTGAGAAAGGCAACACAAAGAGTATGACTACTCATATCTATGATTAAAGAACATATCGCTGCTGTGGGAAGAAAACCTCGTATCTCCATTTTTGTCACTTTTCAGTTTTTGACATAAACGGAAAAAGCCTGTTGGCCTTGATATTGTCTGTGAATTCCATGCTGACAGGACCAGAGGAAACGTCCCAAAATGATATGGAAAAAAGTCTGGTTCCATTGACTTACATTAAAAGTAGAGCAGTTGTATTCCTTCTCCTGTAAAGTTTCCGTTTTGGAGTTGAGAGGTTTTTCTTCCGACACCGGCGATATACTAAGGCCCTAACGAGCATCATTTGATTCAGAAGGATATTCATTATGGCTGTCTAGGGCATGGAAATGCTTCAAATTCCACCCAAAATGGGTTCGGACAACGGCCTAATGTCTTTTTTTGTCAAAACCTTTCTGCATTCAGCTTTTCAGTCGTTTACCTCATTAGAAGGGCAGCTGTGTACAATTCAGCTCTGAGTGAGACTTTAGCACCGAGCAGTAAAGCGAATATCTGCCGCCTGCCAGGCAGTCTTATGATGTGGCAGTCTGTGTTTGGGTTCAGACATCAAAGGCTTTTCAGCAGCTAAAGACGCTTATGTGAACCTGATGGTGTCTTCTTCCTCTGTTCCTGCCTTCGGCCTGCTGCTTGTGTGTTCTGGAGTTAATTGAGCTCTCAGTGCTCTGCCCACAAATGTGTTCTATCATAGCAATGGTTGGCAGTTTGGGGACACCAATAAGAGCAAAGAGACGCCCCTCCAATTAGAGAGACCTAACTGAACTTGGGTGGGTGATACACATGTTAAAGTGACTAAACGGATGCCCTCACATGTGATCATTGTCTTCTTTTCTTTGTGTTTAATATTATTACATGTTTTTTTTTTTATGTATATATTACTGGACTTATTTCCTTTGTGTAGAGTGATTAGTTGAGCCTCACCACAAGCATTTCAATGCATAAAAGTCCTGACATGCTGTGCAAACGACAAATAAACTTGAAACACTTCATATGTAAAGGTGCAGCCTAGTGCACTGAGCCACGGCTGTCTGATGTAAAACTGGAGAAAGCTGTAGCTCGAACTCATATCCTCAAGAAACGTAGATACTTTTGAGTCAAAGTCAACAACAAGTCTACAAATATGTTTGAGAACAATATTCAAACTAGCCTGTCAGATAATACAGCAACCTATATACAGTATGACCACAGTTTTACCCAAACTGTGATTTACCCTGAATTGTAATTTGGTTTTACTTCTTATGGGACTTGCTTGCTGGGGACAGATCAAATTTTTACCATCTGAATAATATATTTTCATGAATTCATTAGCTCTTAATTGTTATTTTTGTTCACACGTCAAAGTAAATAAGTGCTTTTCTTAATGGTAATTCGGTAGGCTGTCAGTTTGTGTAGCACGGTTATGGAATAATTCAGATATAATACTCAAAACACAATTTACATTCATCAGTTAAATGATTCTCTATTAAAATGAAAGAAAGTAAAAATGTAAATGGTTAAAATTTTTCATGGTTATGGAATTTCAGCTTTTTAGGCACTAAAAGACATTGTTCTTGCTTTTTTCCACCTCCACCTATAACTGACTGGACCACTCAGCTGAATCAAAGACCCTCCCTGACATGGTACTTCACTCAGAAACACGACACAGCACAGAAACAAAAATGCTTCATGATTTCTTATTCGCTTTGACTTGACAGCAACAATGACTTAGCCACAAACGTTACCTTGGTTATATGGTAAGACTGCATTACCAGATCTTTTACATGCCTTCAAAAAATGTGAAATTCCCAGCACATGTTTAATTTAGGTGTTAGGTTAATTGGATTTTTCAGCATTTTCTAGTGTCTATTTTCACTGATAGACACTCCTTTGACAGTGGAGTGCATATTTGATCTGAGAGCAAACGAAAAGAGCCGTCACCGCTCGTTTCTCTGAAGCCCAGGCTCATCAAATGATTCCACTCTCTAGGGACGAGTATTCATGCAACGGACTCGTTTCGCCATCATTTCTTTACTTAAAGCCAGAGGAAAGATTAAAACAGACAGATTTAAGCACTGGAATACATCGTGTTTCTGCCAAGGAACAAACATGAAAAAGCTGCTTTTTAATAACATCATCATGACCACAGTTGGACTACGTTCACATTACTAGGCTTAACTTGCACAAATCTGATTTTTCGCCAGACATGATTTTTTTTCACAACGACATGGACACACAGATGTGATCCAACATCAGACTGGAGACACTTTCAGATGTGGTCTTAACAAAAAAATTAAAAGTTGGATTTATTTTAAAAGGTTACGTCAAGTAGTTCCTCCCAACTGTGATAAGTAGCTTCTAAGATACTGGATTGAGTTTCCCAAAAGTTTTGGGAATGGCACAAATTTTGCTGCCTCAGTTTTTTTAGAACCTTTTGTCAGATGGTATATATATATATATATATATATATATATATATATATAGTATAATGGAGTACAATTATAAGCATTCCATACGTGTGTTAACTTTTTATTGACAAATACATCCAGTTTAAGCAAAGACTTCTTTAAGACTTCTGCAGTTCGCCTCGGCGTGCTGGATATCAGCTCCTGGGCAAAATCTTGAATGATGGCAACCCATTCCTGCCTAATCAGTGCTTGGAGTTGATCTCAGTTTCTGGGTTTTTGTTTGTCCACCCTCTTTTTGAGGATTGACCACAGGTCCTCAATGGGATTGAGATCTGGGGATTTCCTGGCAGCAAACTTTGTGAAAAGCAAAATTTGTGCCATTCTTAAAACTTTTGGCCACGGCTGTGTGTAATGAATTCGAGTAAGCGCACTAAAGTGATTGGAGTAAATTCGAATCAATCGGACTGATAATTTTATGTGTTACTCAAAAATTACATGTTGGATTCACTTGAAAATGTTATAATTTTACAATGGCAAAAATCAATATTATACTGATGAGGATACAATACTAGATCATTCCCTTACATCCTTCACCAAGTTTTCTCTGGGCTCTCTTTGACTTCTCCTTGAATACACTCATCAGATTCCACTCGGAAAAGGATTGTGGTGCATCACCGATGGTACAGAATGTTCTTCCGTTTGTTGCATGTATGAGATCTCCAAATAAAACTAAGGCACAGCTTTAACATGGCTAGCTTTAGTTGTATTATTTTAAGGAGACGATTTAATGTACAATTTATTAAATATATAGCAAAAATGACCAAACCACAGCAAAAAAAAACAGTTAACTTGCAGAATTCAGTTTATTTGCTCCAGTTTAAACGTGCTTATCTGCGGCATTTCCACAAAACTTGTGCTGAAACAGGTTACTAGAGAAAGGTCCCGCAAATGTGGATTGGGAGTTGTGCAGTGATTCTTGTACAATCATGATCTGCATAGAAGAGCCATCAGAAGGAAACCTTACCTGAGACCTCTGAATAGTAACCGAGTCTAAATCTAAGTCTAAATAACCCAGAGGCATTTTAGAAACAAGTGCTGTGAAATAAAATGATGAAAGTATTGATAAAATAAAAATGAAAGTATGGCCATAATCACCACTGGTATGTTGGGAGAAAAAATCAGCAGCATTTGATGAAAAGAACTCCTTGCTCACAGTTAAGAATGGGGGTGGATATTGTGTGCTTTGCGCCGTTGTGGTGGTCAGTGGCACAGGAAACATTCCACTGAATATCAGCAAATTCTAGATGCAAATGTGACACAGCCAGTCGAGAAACTAAAGTTAAAAAGAGCAGTGATCTAAAACATACCTCAAAATCTGTCAGTTACTTCACTGAAGCTGAGCTGAAGCTTTTGGAATGGCCCTCACGGTCCCATGACTTGGGAAAATTTGTGGGTAGATCTCAAAAAGCAGGTAGTGCTGTCGCCTCACAGCAAGGAGGGCCTGGGTTTGATTCCCCGGCCGGGTGACCGGGGTCCTCTCTGTGTGGGGTTTGCATGTTCACCCCGTGTCTGCGTTGGTTTCCTCCGGGTTCTCCGGTTTCCTCCCACAGTCCAAAGACATGCAGTCAGGCCGATTGGACGTGCTAAATTGCCCCTGGGTGTGAGTGACTGTCTATGTCTGTCTGTCTGCCCTGCGATGGACTGGCGACCTGTCCAGGGTGTATCCTGCCTTCCACCTGATGACCGCTGGGATAGGGTCCAGCACCCCCCTGTGACCCTGACGGAGAAGCGGCTTAGAGAATGGATGGATGGATCTCAAAAAAGCTGTGCATGCAAGACGGTCCGGGAATAATGCAGAAGTTAAAGCGTCCTGTGAGGAAGAGTGGGTGAAAGTTCTTAAAGCAAAACAGAAGGACCCCTAGCTGGATACAAGAGTTTGCAAGCGAGGGGGATCTAACTACTGACTTTGTAGGGTCCAAACTTTTGCACATCCCACAGTGTCTGTTTTTCCTTTTTCCACCAAATATAAAGTGACTGTATATTATTTTTGAAATGCTCTGCTGCAGAGTTTATGTTTACTTCAAAAATCAATAGAAATGTGCAATAATGCCAAAGGTGGCCAAACCTTTGCGTTCAACTGTATATATCCTTTTAAATGTGACTGAGTGAGTGACTGAGTGAGTGACTGAGTGAGTGAGCAAGCTCGGCCCCAGGCGGAGTCCAAAGTAATCCCAGCCTTACTGGATACTTTCAAGGTTCTGTTTTGACACAAACACCCACAGGACCCAGCAAGCCTGAGTGGGGAAGATGGCTGTCTTACTGGAAGATAACAGGTTTGATGGGCCTGTCAGGACATTATAGGCCTTTAGCTGAAGCCAGAGTCACAGTCTCTTTGAAGTAATAGCTCACAGACTTTCTCTTTCCTCTCCTCTCCTCCAGCAGCTTCCCACACACCTTTGTTTCATCATACCTGCTTTTTCCCGCTGCGAAAGAACACAATCTGGCACCAGTGCCTTCACTGGGAGAGATGGGGAGCTAGAAAGGTGGAGACGGGAGTGAGGAGATATGCAGATGAGTTCTGAGATTTATTTAGCTATCAGACCGGATGCAGATATTAAAATCCAGCAGAAGTGAAGCCCTTCCAATCAAAACCATTCCAGCAAGCCTCTTATGAGCACTATTAATAATGTAAGCTTCCAGCTTGTTCCTTGTCTCAGAGCAAACCAGCGTCATTTTCTAGCATATGCTTGGGCAAAATTTCAAATCCCACATCAGATGTTTTCTCGGTTTCCTCTGTAAAATTGTCATTTCTGTGTTCAGCTCTAAGCGAGAGATGACAAATCAATATTCTAAGAGTCAAGAGGTGCATTTACTCAATTAACAGTGCTTATGTGCACACTAATGGCAGTAATGGTGCATTCACATGTCCTGGCTGTCTCATAAAGTCAGACGTTTGTAAAACCTAAATAGTCATAAATGGTAACCAGCAGTGTGTTTGAGTGGTAATCAGTAACTGGGGCCTGAGAAGGACCAGTGGCAATTATTCTTTGCATTAAAAAAATCAATAATGTTGGTCGCTAACTGATAGACCCTGTCTATTTTCTACAGGTAAGCTTACAAGAACTCTTCACAATGCTGGTGATGGGAACCAGACGTCTAAAATGTTTACCACTTTAAACAGCTACCTCACTGAAAGTTATTACATAAAACGGTTGTGAATTGCTTTCTGGAATCTGAGTCATTAGCTTATGATTTTTAGAATAGGCTTTGGCATAAAACCTCAAGCAGACAGGTACAGAAAGAAGCAATGGCTGAGTTAGAGGTACAAATCCATTCATGGAGGAGAGACGTTTTAACACAAAATAGTACCCAAAGAAAACTTATCCTTTTCAGACCTACCACTATTTTACCATTATTAACATTACATAAATAACTCAGAGGATGTGTAGGTACTGCTAATTTTGGATAGTAAATAAAATGGCTATGTTTGTGTTATAGCCATTGTGAGCCCTGGTCCCCATCATTACTACTGGAAAGAAATGAGTCAGCAGGTTTCGCAGTGAACCATATCACATCAAGCCACTCTGAAAGACTCTGTTTACATTTCAGTGTTTGAACAATGCAGATTTATACACACACAAAAAAACAACAAAAAAACTGGCATTCCACTTTAATGAAAGCTTGTGCAATTACAGAAAGTGTTGAATCCATAAGCAGTCGTGGGCTGGAGGTTAGGGATCTGGCCCTGTGACCGGAAGGTTGCTGGTTCGATCCCCAGTGCCAACAGTCCATGACCGAGGTGTCCTTGAGCAAGACACCTAACCCCCAATTGCTCCCCAGGCGCCGTGGACAGGGCTGCCCACCGCTCCGGGCAAGTGTGCTCACTGCCCGTGTGTGTGTGTGTGTGTGTGTGTGTGTGTGTGTGTGTGTGTGTGTGTGTGTGTGGTGTTTCACTTCACGGATGGGTTAAATGCGGAGTTGGAATTTCCCCGTTTGTGGGATTAAAAAAGTATCACTTAACTTAAAACCACAAACTGCAGATATACAGATTTTGGGACAAGCAGTTTGTCGACTGTTCAACTGCGACTTCCCTGTGCTACACTAGGAGTTTATGAGGGCCAAATGCGCCATTAGACTGTCTAAAATACACTATATGTCCAAAACACCAATGCTTATTAGTGAATTCAGCTATTTTAAGGTGTACTCATTGCTGATACAGGCATGTAATTGCACACACAGGACTTGGATATTCTCTATAGAAAAGCATTGCCAATAGAATGGGACTCTCTAAAGCAGCCGCACATAAAGTCATCATGTCCAGCTAGAAGAATTTAATTTCCCCAGCAGTCGGCTGTCCCACCCGTGGGGTGAGCTAGGGTGGTGTTTGTAATCCAGAACTAATCATCGAACATCAGTAGCTGACCTCATTAATGCTCTCGTGACAAGCAATCAAATCCTCAGAGCAATGTTCCAGCATCTATTGTAAAGCCTTTTCTGAAGAGTCGAGGCTGTAAATGCAGAGAAGTCTGGACAAACTCCCTGTGAACGTCCTTGATTTCAGAGGAAATGTTGGATTAGCAGGTAGCAGGTACATAGAACTCAGTGGTGACTGATTTGCGTGAGTCCAGGATAAAAGCAAACAAAATGAGCTAAAACATTAATATTAATGAAGTAATACCTATTAATGAACAGTGCTCAATGAAGGTCTGTTTGGGTGGTAAAACTGACACGCTACATGAAAGAAAAGCAAAAATGTCACTAAGATTCAGGAAAATGTTCAAATAAAGAAAAGAAGCAGGAGGTCTATTTGGTAAAATGTCAGGAAAAATAAAACGGAAAAATATGAAATATTAACACTTGCATTATGACTAGTCAGAGTGCTATGAAAAGTAACAGGAACATTTATCCAAACCAAAGTGAGAGGAAAAGCATCCACATACCGCAGCACTTCACAAAATCCCGCTATCACTAGTCATTTCTCTGACATCTGATTGGCTGAGCCAGGTTCGAGAGACATCCAACGGAGAGATGCATAATAAACCGGCCAGCAAGTTAAAAAGTAACATATTTTATTCATTTCATATGAAACCACTTTATACATTCTGTTCAGATCTGCTCGTACACATGTAAAAAGCAGAATACACATGAACTGCATAACTTAAATAATTCAAGTTTAATAAATGATTTATATCTGCGCTCAGTGGGGCGGCCGCAGTAATCACTCAGTTTAAAGGAATACTTCACCCAGAAATGATAACGTTGCTAGGTAGGACTAGTAGCAGTTGCCGTTCAGCAGCATGCAAATGAAGCCAGGTAACTGGTCTCAGCAAAGGTTTTACTGTCACTCTCAGCCACATTTATGGGTGTAGTATTCTATTCAGATACTTGAACATGAATTTACGTGAATTCACTCATATTTTGTAAACCGTTTACTGATTTAGAACATATTTAACACAATGGTATTTAAACTGAACCACAGCTTCTTAGGTAGTGACTCCTGTGATAATACACGGAACTGTAGGGCTGGGACAATAAGCAATTTTGAAGGATTGACCATTTGGGACAGAATGTAAAAATATTGTTTTTTAAATGATTGTGATTTAAATGTATATTACAGTTATGATTAGGACATCTAGGACAGTTCCCTTTTGTGCCAAAGGGGGCGATAAAGTGTAAGGCCTTTTCACACTAAACTTTGTGTATTAATGACCCTCCCAAAAAGTTTGTAGTTTGTATACTGTTAGTGTGTGTGTGTGTGTTTGTGTGTGTATATATATATATATATATATATATATATATCCTTTGAAATTATATCAAAAACTAAAAAATGACAAGAATGGAGATACAAAGTTTTCTTCTGACAGCAGCGATATATATATATATATATATATATATATATATATATATATAAAATCATGTACGGACATACACATTATTTTGATACAGAATCTTTAATAATTGTTTATCTCATACTCATAACTCCTAGCTAACAAATTCTAAAACTCATTTTTTCTAACATTTAACATTTCATGTTTTATGTTTAACACAATTTATACAATTTGCATTCAGTTTTAACTGTTCGTTTGGTGTTTTAATCTCCATCAAATTAAACTTTGTCAACTTCCGTGTTTTGAAACATGGTAAATAATTTTCATGCATTGTTAAAATGTGTAAAAGTAATATTAATAGCTTGGTTTTTAAATACATTAAACTTCAGTGGCATAACGAATGAGTCATTATGTTTAAAGAAGTAAATCATGATTTAATATTGATTAACTATTATTAAGTAATTATTTGTGCATCACAATGTAGCAGGATAATAAATTGTATTTAATAATTGTATTATTGTAAAAATTTCTAATTGTATTATTTGTTGTGTATGAGTTATGAGTATCAAAAAACGAAATAATTATTAAAATACTATTATTGTGATTGTTTCAGTTCAAAATAACTGTTAATTGTTTGTATGTCTACATAAATGCTTAATAAAACAAGTTTTTACATTCATTCATGCTTATATAACAATTACATAAAATTAACAATCATTAACAAACTATTAAATAATGGCTAGATTGCTGTTTATTAGAGCCTGTTATTGTGAAGTGCGACCATTCTGCTTATGGAATTTCTAGATGTTATCAATAACTATTGTTAAATTGGTCGGTGGTCCCAGCCCTACGGAAGAGATCATGAAAGAGCAGAAAAGAGCATTCTTTTGTTTTTGTTTTCAAGTAACCGCTTAACACGAGCCCTCTAGTTGTGGCGGTGTATCCACCTACATTCTCCTCACAATGTGTTTGTATACAACACTATCATTAGCTGACTGATCAGGGGTGCTCAGTCCTGGTCCTGGAGATCTACCACCCTGGAGAGTTTAGCTTCAACCCTCATTTAACACAACTGACCCAGGGTCCGAAAGCTTTGAGGGGAATTTAACTTTTAGACCCAGGTGTGTTGGATCTGAGCTCTCCAGGGTTGTAGATCTACAGGACCAGGTCTGAGCACTCCTACTATAGATGTTCTACAAACCTCAATTCTACAAACGTTGGGACAGTGTGTGAAATGCTAATAAAAACAAAAACCTGTGATCTGTAAATTCAGTTTGACGTGTATCAATGTGAAAAGAGTAAAAACATGATGTTTTATGTTTTACCTTATGAGCTTTTTTGGCTTTTGTTGTATATATACACTCATTCCAACTTTCATGCCTGCAACATGTTCCAAAAATGGTGGGAAAGGAGTATATTTACCACCTTACATCACCTTTGCTTTTAACGTTTGGGAGCTTAAGACGCCAACTGATTCAGTTTGGAAAGTATAATTACCGTTCTTCTGGTAAACAAGTCTTCAGCTTTGTAACCATAATGGGCATCTGTTGCCATACTCTCAATTATTTTATTGGAAAAATGAATGTTTCCTTATGTTTAAAAAACTAAATAATATTGATTTAATAATGATCAATATAGCCATATTGCTGAAACACATGAAGAATATGGCTCGGCATTATGTTCATGGGTGTCCCAAAAAAGATGTCATTTAGAATCACTGTCAGAACAAAACTTTGCGTTTCCATTTTTGTTGTTTTTCAGTTTTTGAGATGATTTTAAAATGCCTGCTGCCCTTTACGTTGTGTGTTATCTTCACGGTGAATGGCCCAAAGTTACTAGTCTGATTGACTTACATTAAAAGCAAAGTATGTTTTTTCCTTCTTCTGCAAAGTTTTCGTTTTGCAGATATGAGTTTTGTTCTGACAGATGTTGCCCCATTATGTCTTTTAATATTAATGGTGCTTCACAAATGTTCAAGTTAGTCTTGCCGTGACAGACCCTGGCTTTTGAACTTTATGCTGGTAACAATCTGGAAGGTCCTTTTGGTTTTGGACCTAGAGAACACAGCATCCATTATTTCCATGAGAGGTTGACTTGGCAGACCACAGTGTACTTTATTTCCACTGGGCATCAGTTCATCTCAGAAGAGCTCAAGCCTAGAGAAGTTGGCAGCATGGATGTTGTTGACATGTGGCTTTTGCTGTGCACAGTGCAGTCTTAGCTTGCATTCGTGGATGCAGACACAGAGTGTTAACTGACACTGATTTGTCAAAGTACAGGAAAATGTTTTAAGCTTAGTTTCACATGCTTTCACACCACTTCACTTAGCACATGGTCATTTCTTCACTCACCACCATATCAAGTTTAGTTATTCAACATATAAACCGGCTATGAAGACATCAATGTTCTTGAGAAGTACTCTTTTAATGAAAAGACATTTACATTGATCTGCTCCTCTCTTTACAGTTACAGGTGTGGCTGCGGAAAAAATTCTGAATACAGTACTATAAAAAGTCACGTTTAACTCTCTGTGATATACGGACCCTGTATAATTTAATGTAATTTAGCCAACTTAAATACCTGGTGAACAAGCAAGCTGCCTTGCAAATTATGTAACAGTAGGTTAATGTTATTAACGTTACATATTTTCACAAGGTTGGTGGTTCTACGTTAAATTAACTCAATATTACATCCATCCCAGTCCGTTTACCTTTGCAAAGGAGTTAAGAGCACCGTCCTGCCTTGCGGCAGCAGCCAGATGGCATGAGGAGGGGGAATGGCACACTAAAACCTCTTTCACGTTGCTGTCGATTTGCAGTCTCTTGAAATGATGGACAATACGCAATTGTCACCCCTGCTTGATATTTGGGGAATGAACCCAGTGGTATGATCAAAGTCTTCTTTCGTTTTTCAGAAGTCTAGATTCTGCTGCTTCGTGCTGTTGCACTGTTTACACATGTTTGCATCAAACAGACGATGGTAAACCAGATTTTCCATTGTTTTCAATAGAATCGCAATGAAAAATTGCCAATGCGATCAGTACCGCCTGTAGACCGCAGCACTGAGCGAAACACTTTCCAAACTTTTGCCAGCAGTTGGAATAAACCAAGGTTTTTTTTCTGGGAGCCATGGATGCCAAATGTCTCGTTGTTGATTTTCAGACAAACTCGTACCACAAAAATAAAAGTGTGCAGTGCATGCTCCTGGCTTTCTCCTCCTTAAATAAACGATCTGCACTGCTAAAGCTCTCCTCTGACTATCCGCCGTTTTCTTCGGCACAGCGGTCACCATGGCGATGTCTGCTAGGCTTCACGGCGTAGTCTTGAGATGCGGAATTTTTTTTACACAAACGTGTGAACTCAGCTTTGGTCTTGAGGACTGCACGTGCACAGGTGAACTCATAGGCATCACCTGCGCCTTGTATGGTTTAGCGTGTCAAAATGTGTGCAGGTTGGCAGGTATGGAAACATGTTGCAGTCATCAGTTTCATAATGAGCTTACAAAACAACGGATAAGTAGATAAGATAAAACATACCTTTGTCTTTGTACTGTTTTTATTTACATACCAAATGTGAATTTGCAAAGCACTGCTTTTTCCTTTTTATTTGCGATTTGCATACAGTCCCGTCTTTCCTGGAACTGAGGTTTGTACATTCGGTGGTTGATCTTATTTGTATGTGACACTTGACCTTTCTGTGTGCTGCTGTGCTGTCTAGAGCTGGTTGTATGACAGAAGATGCTGCCATATCTGTGGTGTGGCTGCAGCTTCCAAATGCGTTTGGCCTTTTAATGACCTCTAGAATCTCAAACAACATACCTTTGCAGTTGAAAAGAGCTAGGATGAGAGGATAAAACTGGACTGATATAGCCTTTAATGGCAGCTGTTAGCAAACGCTGACTGTACTGTATTTTTTTGTGGCATAATTCAGTTATTTTAACACAGTGATTTATTTCTTTGAGTGTACACTTTTAAGACAACTATGAAAGAGGAATTCCACTGAGTTTTCAAAAATTCTGCATAATTTAAGTTCTTACAGAATCAGAGTGGTTGGGTGTGAAATGTTCCATTCTAGAGAAACCTACCAGGTCAGAATTGCTCACAGTGGTTTTAGTAGACATCTAATGCCTTTAATCGCATGACAGGGTCACAAATATGCAGCCTGATACCTGAAACTTACGATGGTTTTGAGATTTTTTTTAATTGAACATTTTTTAGATTTAAGAATGATTTGTTATGTAAATGACAGAAAAATTTCAAATACTTCTGATGATAACTAAACTGGCTATTGTTGCTGTACACAAATATAGTGACCCCTGACCACTGTATAGAAATCCGAGCCTGCAAGCTTCTCTACAATGAACGGTTTTGCACTTAACACTCTGAAAGACTTTGTTTAAATCTCAACCGTTGAATTGCAAAAAAGAACAATTTGAAAAATCAGAGGAATTTCTTTTTAACATTTGGTTTGATCTGATTACTTCCTTTCACTACAAAGTCAATTTAGACAGAACAACACTCAAACAAGAGCCATGAAAAATAGCCATTTTTGCCCTCTACATAAAAAAATGAAAGATCTTTCACACTCTCTCAAGCAGTCCACCTCCTGAAGCTGGCCCAAGCTGAGGATCCTACAGCACAGTCCAGCATCTGTAGGATTTGTGTCCTCTGCCTGATCTAGAGCACAGAGATGCATGGAGGGATGCACTGGCCTTCAGGACACCTCTGGCATGAGTGGCCTTAGTCTGTTAGCCTCTTGACCCTGTTGACCCTATTGCTTCGGAGAAGGCTATCGCCTGACCTCACCTGGGACTGGCCAGAGTGTACTACCGATGTTACCCGAGCTGTATAATAAGCTCATAGGCATTCCCTGCACAGAGCCACCTGGCCTGGGAGGTAGTCCCTACAGGGACAGAGGCGCCGGTGCTTGGTGCTGACCCCAGCGCAGCTGAACAGGAGCGGTTCCTTCTGCAGGAAACACTCCCTCCTCTCCACAGCCACAGCTGGGAAAACGTGGTTCTTCTCTGCTTCCAGAGCTTCGCACTGGACATCCAGCCTGATCGAGACACACACATGCACTTTTTTTTAGATGTGATGGAAAAGTGGACCATTTAACATCATAATACAAGCGTTCAAGTTGGCACTGTGAGCAAAAAGTGTCACATTTATGAAAGGCTATGAAAACTATGAGTACAGTGTTTTTTTAATTCAACAGAGGTGCAGGGGAAACAGTAAATTAGTAAAAAGATAACGGAGTAATGTTGTGAGATCTTATGCTTGTCATAAGATGACTTTTTATGGCATATTAATGTACATATAGGAACATATAATTAACATATAGGAATACTGATGATACCTTTGATCTGGTACACCCACTTGGTGTAACATTTGGTGGTGGATCAGAAAAAAGAGCAGAAATCATGAGTGAATATGTTTAAATGATTAACAACATATCCCGTGTCGAAACGGAGGAAACTGGCATTAACTCACACCAGCGGGAGCTCAAACATGCATGTATGCTGGAAGTTCCAAATCGCATGAAAACTACGAGTACTTGAACATAAGACGCACTGACACATACGACACACTGAATTTGGCTGTGATTGCAGTACATCAGTTGTTTACTGACAAAGAGGAGTGTTTCCTTTTTCAGATTTACGACTTACAATTTGGTCATTTTTACACAGGTAGGCCAAGGCGGTGTTAGGAGTCTTGCCCAGGGCTCTTATTGGTATAGTGTAGGGGGCTTGCCTAGGTGGGGGATTGAACCCCAGTCTACAGTGTAGAAGGCAGAGTTGTTACCCACTACACTATCCCAGATCAATAATGCCATACTGTGTTTTTTTTTTTGCCATGTCCAAATGATCACAAGCAAAACAGCAGCAGGGGTGTTATGTCAGAGTTGTGTCTAACGTCAGTCACCCTGTTTGTCCTAGTATTTGAAGTTTTTCTCTTTAATCTGACGGTCTTACCCATTGAAGGCCTCCATGTTGTTGATGAAATTGAAGAAGGCAGGCTCGCAGACCAGGCCCGAGTCCTGGCATGTCTTCACACAGGAGAAAGCCTCACGAGCCAGGAGCAGCCTGAGGGCACTGAGAGGGGGCCAGCAGGCTGGAGCCGTGACGTTTGGGGCCCACACCACAACTGTAGAGTTAGGCAGGAGGACGAAAGGGCTGGGCGGATTCCCAGGCCATAACTTGGAGTCATTGGCTGAGGGAAAAGGACCATCCAGGTGACAGAAGTCCTTTGAGTGAGAAAAAGAAACACATCAGCACAAATAAAAAAGTCCATCATCAATAGCTATTTGCATTTCATCAGTTTTCCTCAGATAAGGCTTATTATTGAGGATTGCTGATATATATAACTGAGAAAAAAATCAATGACAGTCAATTCAGTGTTTTTCAGCTTTTGGTGCCTGGTGGGCATGCTAAATGTTGGCACTGACTGAATATGAATGAAATATGAAGTAAAAACGTTTGGGAACTAGAATATGACAACAGGTGTATTCATATTTCATAGCAGATTAAATAAAAGCAGTCCTTGGCACAGGGTGCTACTGTGTGTGCTGAACAGAAAGAGTACCTGATGCTGGATGTAAGCGTTTACTCTCTCCAGCATTCCTTCACAGGTGTACTCATATGGCAAGAAAGGCTCAACCTGCACACACAGAATACAAAATAGCAGCAAGCCAGGAGTGTGTTTGTATGAGATCCAGAGATAGAAACGCAGTCGCATTTTGACTGACTTGCGACTCAACTCAGACTTGCCCTTAAATGACTTGCAACTCAAGACTGCAGGCTTGACTTGGATTAACACTCTCGAAACTTGAGCGACAACTCAGACTTACACTCCTGAGACTTGAGACATGACTCTGACTCGCACTTCAAATACTCGAAACTTGGACTTGTGAATATCTCTGCCGTGAAACCATCAGTGGTCACTATCAACATCAGATACATGCAATAATGTGTCACTGTGCAGACTGCCTAGATAACATTCAATTACTTCACACTGCTTTCATTTAGTTTTTGATTTAAATTATATTAGGCAATCAGCTGTGAATGTAGTCACATGTTAAATGAAAACAGGAGAACATGGTTCTAATATAATCCCTTGAAAATATATATTTTATCTTCTTATATATATTGCATCTTCTTCTTTCTTCTTCTTCTTTCGGCTGCTCCCTTTAGGGGTCGCCACAGCGGATCATCTGCCTCCGTCTTGCCCTATCCACTGCCTCCTCTACTTTCACACCAACCATCTCCATGTCCACCTTCACTACATCCATAAACCTTCTCTGAGGTCTACCTCTTCTCCTTCTACCTGGCAGCTCCATCTCCAACATTCTTTGCCCAATATATCCACTATTCCTCCTCAACACATGTCCAAACCATCTCAACCTGGCCTCTCTGGCTTTATCTCCAAACTGCTCCACCTTCACTGTAAGAAACCCCACAGCATACTAGGTCTTAATCTGACAGATGCTTCCTGTTGGTGTTCATTTATTAGTTTATTCCATCAAAATGCAAATTTAGTGCTACGTATCAGCCCAAGAAAGCCACAACTGGTTTCATACAGATTTCAGGGAGCCAGTGAAGTGTTAAAATTACATTCGAACGAAATGTTTTACCTTATGAACTTTATGCTTTTATTGTAGAAATATGCTCATTCCAAATTTGATGCTTGTAAGATAGTTGCTTTCCTGTTTCGGAACATGTTGCTGGCATTAAACTTTCCTTTTAACAACACGTAATAATCATGTGGGGACCAAAAACACCTGTAGGTGTTTTTTGCCATTCTTCAGTTATTCAAGTCTTCAGCTGTGCAACTGTATGGGTCTTTCATTGTTTTGCACATATTTTCAGTAGGAGACATTTCTGGAGTGGTGGATCAGTTTACCACCTGCTCTGTGATCATGTAGCCACGCTGTTCTGACATGTCCAGTATGTTTCTTTGTATGGTGTCATGTTGAAATAAGCATAGATGTCCCTGAAAAAGACGTCATTTAGAAGGCAGCATTTGTTGTCTAAAAATGTGTTCAGCATTAATGATGCTTTCACAGACGCAAGTTACCCACCGATGCCCCCCAATTCCACGACAGGCGTTGTCTTTGAACATTGTGCTGGTGACAGTCTGGACGGTTCTTTACTTATTTGTCAAACAAAAGCTCATTATTTCCAAAAACAATCTGAAAAGCTGAGTCTTTTGATGTTATTATGCCCTGTAGAGGGTGAAATACCTAAAATCCTTGCAGTTGTTTACTGAAGAAAATATTTTTTGCTGATGCATTTTCGGCAAAGTGGCAAGCCTCGATCGATACTTGCTTATAAAGGATCCGGCCTTTCCGGCATGCTCCTTTTATACCTATGCATGACGGCATCACCTGTTTAAGATGTTTTTTGAACATTTAAAAAAAATGTTCCTAGTCCTCAATGTCTCATGCAGTTGTAGGCTTCAATTTCAGAAGGCAGAAGGAGCCGACATCTACAAAAAGTAACGGAGATGATAAATTAACACTTTAAATATCTTTTTTTCATTTGCATTTTACACACTGCCCCAACTTTTTTGTAACTGGGTTCGCATTATATTACTACTATGCCCTGAGATGCCAAGAGTTGCTCCGCTGAACAAAAAAAACATTGGATAAGTGATGCACTGTGGGCAGGTGTGATTGTTTTGGCCTCCTAATGTGTTTAGTACAGGGAAAAAAAACAGCTTGTCTCTTTCCAAAATGTGCCTTATTTGTTGCTCGACCACAGTAAGCCAGTGTTTGGCTGGAGTTGTAGCAGCAGTCTGCCTTCACGCTCCTGGAAGGTGTGCGAGTAGTCACGCTTGACAGGGAACGATTGATTGATCGTGCCTGCTGGTTGCGGAGGAGACAGATTGAGCGCTCTTGGAGTGATTAATGCCACTGGCTTTTCTCCAGCAGGACAATATGTGGAGCGTGGTGGACTAGCATGGGCTTTGGCTGCAAGCCATGTGAACCCAGGAGCACCCACAGTTCAAACAGAGCAATCCTCTATTCACTGCTGCTAATAGCGCCATGGCCAGCGGTGAAGATACCTTGCAGTCCAAGAGCTCTGGCTCATTCCGTCTAACTGGATTTGCCGAAAGCAAAGCATCCAAAGCTGCAGTAAAAATCCCACATGCTGCAAGCGACACAACGTGCTAATTAGAGGATTACTGTGTGAAGGTCACCTTGGCTTTCAGGACTTCCCGGATGACCACCTCGACCTCCTCCGAATTGTTGTAGTCTACTGTGATGACGTGGGGTCTGCCGATGTACTGTTCAGCATAGGGATGCTGAGATGACACCTGATTAAAGAAGAAGAGATCGTAGATAGTAGACATATCAGCTGCGTACAGCATTAGTAACTACATACATTACTATCCAAAGTTCAGAATCAACATTGGCAGTAAGCAAACAGCAATTTAGAATAAAAAAGAGCGTAGTATGATAAGCCTGTGCACCTTTCACCTGAAATGTAGAGCGCTAGGAAGCTCTGCTGCTGTTGGAAGAAAAGCTCATATCTCCAGATTTTTTTTTTGATGATATAATTTGAAAATACCTGTTACCCTTTAAATTGTGAGTTTTTCATGATGAATGGATTAAAAAAATGATGCAAAATTACTCTGAAATATCTGGTCCAATTGACTTACATTAAAGTGACGTATGTTTTTTCCTTCCCCTGTAAAGTTATCATTTTGGAGATATGAGGTATTCTTCCCAAAAATAATAAATAAGTAAGAGAGAGAGTGTGTGTGTGTGTGTGTGTGTGTGTGTGTGTGTGTGTGTGTGTGTGTGTGTTTTGTTTTGTTTGGGCAGTCGTGAGCTGGTCTTAGGAAACCGACCCTGTGACCGGAAGGTCGCTGGTTCGATCCCTAGGGCTGACAGTATGTGACTGAGGTGTCCTAACCCCCAACTGCTCCAGGGTGGTGCTCCAGGCAAGTGTGTTCACTAGTGTGTATGTGGTGTTTCACTGCACGGATGGGTTAAATGCAGAGGTGTGGGACCAATAATGGTCACTTAATCTTAAATTATACATATATATATATATATATATATATATATATATATATATATATATATATATATATATTAGGTGTGTCTAATACATTGAATGAAATGGTAGATGATTCTAAAATGGTCGAGAGAACTTCTAACTAAATACTGTGCATTTCAAAGTTGGTGATCAAATCTTTCAGATAACATGAAAAAGCATCTAAATAGAAAATTATGGTATATTCTTGATCTAATAACATTGTAATTGTTTGTAATGAGTGGACAAAAGGTATCTATTCCTGGCGGACTGTAGGCCTTTTCCTCTCATTTATGCAGCTTTTGAATCCAAAAGCTTTTTTACCTAAAGATGTTGTTTAAAAAACCATTCAAAGCTTTATTTGAACAAGAAGGCTACAATTGTAGTTTCTATCATAGCAGCATACACTGCATGACCAGCAGGGCTTCAGCCTGCACCACTACAGATGGTTCAAAAGGATTCATTTTGTTAAAAAAAAATACAGTCGTATGCAAAATTGGCCATTGTTTGAAATGTTTTGTTCATTTTCTGAACGAAAATAAGTGCAGAGAACACACATTTTATTGCACAGTTGCTGTGTATGTGCTGAATTTAACATATTGTGCAATCTGCGCGAAAGACCCCCCCCCCCCCCCATTTGTTAAACTCCTTACAACTCTTAAAATTTGTAGTAAATGAAAGTAGTATTTAAGTGTGTTCTCTGTAGATGATGTCTTAAATGATTTTCACTTAGAAAAACCAGAAAACGGGGGTTCCCGAGTGGCGCAACCATCTAAGCGTTGGCTGTGTCATCAGGAGATCACGAGTTTGATCCCCGGTGATGCGAAAGCCGTCCGTAGCCAGGAGTCCAAGAGAGCCCAACTGGCCCCGCTCTCTCTGGGTGGGTAGGAAGGCCCCCCTTCTCCCCCATCACTCAACACGATACTAGTAGTATAGTGTGATTGTCTTAAGTAGCGGGTGGAAATGGAAACGACTAATTTGGGGAGAAAATCGGGTAAAAATAACAAAAAAATTGAAATAAAAAGAAAACGAAACATGTAACATGAAGAGGGGTGTTCAAACTTTTGCACTACATGGCTGTATATGACACGTGATTCCAAACTTTTGAACAGTAATGTACAAGCAGACAGAATGAACCTTACAGTACATCGTTGTCCTACTGGGTAAAGCCAAAATCAGTCTAATTTAACAGCCTGAGCTGGACTTTGTGACCTTGAACTCACCTCTCTGGACATGGGCTTCCCTCTGAAGAACTCGTTATTGAGAGAGCTGCGGGGTGGATGGAATTTGGGCTGCAGGAAAATGCACCCATTGGCTATGGCCTCCAAAGGTGCAGGACCTTCATAAGGAAAGCCAAATCCTACAAAAAGCTGAGAACAGGTTTTACAGTGAGAAGAAAGCGACGAAGGCAGAACCTACCCAGTATTAATCTCACCGCCCCTGGGTGTTCCTACCATGCAGAAATCTGCAGACATGCACAGTGAGGCCAATGCCTGAGTACATTTTGTCAATAAAGGCACCGCTGAGAAATCTGTGATATGCTGACAGTACCTTGGCCTTTCTAAGCAGCTGCTGGAGCTCGTGTTGGGGTAACAGGCCATGGTTCCTGACAAAGGCAGGTACTTCTGGAGGTCTCTGGGTCTCATAGTAGACTGTTCCGTGGATGTCCATGTAGCGGTGCAAGATGGTGAGGAACTTGTCTTTACCCTGCAGGATGGAAGAAGAGGAGAAATATGTAGGTGTAAATGAGCGCTCCTGTGGAAAGGTCTAATACACAAAATGACACATTTTTAACCCCTTAAACGCAGGGCCCACCCGCGGACCCAGAGCTGTATTACATCTATAACCTAAGAATAGTCCAGCTGGATTGATTTAATGTCCCTGTAGTTATGGAACAATAAGCCTTAGTATGTAATAAGCCCAGGACTTTGATGGGGGAAGGAGATAAAGTCAACTTGAATGAATGTGTGGAATAAATACAAATCGATGAGATAACTGGGGGATTTGGGCCTAAAACTCTTGTGTCATGTTATTACAGTATTCTAAGTTCAGAACTTCATATCATTGCCATGTTTTTATCCATCAGTATTTTCTCAGTACAATAGCCAGCATGAATTATGCAGATACTTCACACAACCATTGGGAATCCGTATGGTGTTGCCCTGATCTGTAGTAAATACAGCCAAGACGGCATTAGTGTAAGCTCATTTACACGTAAAATAAATGTTAAAAAATCACCAATTCTACTTTTATTCAGCACAAATCGTTTTTAGCTAGGATAAAAGCCAAACAGAGGTAAGATATCTACATTGCCAGGTAGCAATCTCACTAACCTTCTGTATTAGCCAGCTAAAAACAACCGGCCCACCCCCATCGCATTTGTCGATTTTCAATAGTTCTCACCTTCAAACCCATCAAGAATGTGAAGAATATGACATGCAAGGAGACACTTGCTATTCATGGATTTGAAGCAAAGCATGTTAAATATTTATCTCTTTGTCATTTCATCTAAAAACCGGTTGTTGGCTACTGTTAGATCCTAACGTCAGTGCATACTGATCAATGCACGATTGATCACGACTATATCATGACCTATGGGGTTCAGGTCCTGTGCCACACGGAGGCCTCAGCTCATTTTTGAGCGCTCATACGGTTAGTTGTAACTCATAGTGACACGATATCTGATCAGCGATGTTCTAACACTTATCTGTTGCGTAGGCTCCATGTACCCAGACGTCATAAACGTCCTTGGGGCCCTTGCCTAACTATAACTCTTTCATCCAGTCCTCTCTCTCTATTGTCTGACCACGCGATGCTCATGCCGTTTGTGTGTATATAAACTCTGCTATTCTGATCAATAAACGGGAAAAGCCTTCTGAGTTCAGACCTAGTCTCTGTGGTCATTTGAGTTTCCCCCATCCGGCTGGACTCTCAGGAGGACGGAGGGCTTCTTGCTAAGTTCACAGCTTTGGCATGGAGGTCGAACCATAGAACCTAAAACCATCATCTAACGGTTCTAACAGCTTCGACAAGGTACGACACTGTCACTGGGGCGGTACCCTTTTTGTCACTGGCAGTGGTGCCCTCAGGGGTCCATCTCAGTACCTTCAGTCAGGGAACATAACTGAACCAGAATCCACTGAAATGATATTTTCTAATCTGCACTGACTCCACACACCCTGCCTCGCCTCCAGGCTTTTATTCTGCTGTTCTGATTTAAAACATTAGTTCATAAAAAGATACAAACATCTACTTCTCCACTGGGAAAAACGTATTTAAAGTACACAATTGGACCTTAAAACCGCTGCTGCCCCTTTGAGGGAATGATTACACTGTTTGCACCTGCATGGTGCCTTTATTCCTAACAGCCGCAGTACATCTTGAAACTTGAGTTAGCTCATTATTATTACATAACTAGTTGGCTAGTTATTCAAGTTATGGTCTATTTCAAGATATCATACTAGACTAAAGTGCCAGAGCCACTTTGAAGGAAATGTCTCCAGCTGTTTTGAGTCTAGAAACTGCTAAATGGATAGCTTGACTTCTTAATATGGACAACAGTGGTTTATATGGATTCCTGCTAAGCGTGCAGGACAAATGGGGCTTCAGAGGTTCACCTTCAGCATTAAAAGCCATTAGCCTTTGATTAAAGAGATAATATAAAAGCTAATTAGCTTAGCTGCACTCATTTGTCCCAACAGAGAGAGACAAACACATTGAATTCTGGTTCCATTAGAAACACCAAGGCCCACAGGACAAAACTATGGAGGAAACTTCTGAAACACTTGGTCTGTGGTTCATTTTCTGACGCATTGTCAAGCGTGATATCCCACTGATTTTAATAGGATGGCACTTGTATCTGTGCTCACACTAATGGTTTTGGCCTTTACGTCATATTTGCTAGAAGACAGCGGCGGTGACAACAGCGGGGGTGCATTTATTATTTATTTATTTATTCATTAACGCAACATTTTGTTATCCTTGGAGTATATAACTGCATATGTTCCACGTCTGCAGTCCCAAGACGTGGAAGCAGTGCAGAATCATAATTTGTCTTAGAAATACTCTTAATGTTTTATGTGTGGCCAAAATATCATGAACAATGCAGTGCTGTGCTTCCCCAGAGAATGTTAAAGTTCCTTCAAACTTAAGAAACTCTCCATGTAAAGAAGAGCATAAATAATTTACCCATTTAAATCATTACTAGCTGCATAATTCATAGTGAAGATCAAGCGAGAGTATCATATCAGACTCTTTTAGTTAGTAGTGAAGGCGGTATCACCCTTGGTGAAAGAATAGTGCATCAGCCTATTGCTTTGATTTAAGGGGAACTCCACCACTTTTTCAAAATTTCCACATAATTCAATTGTATCACGTAAACAATGTCACTCAGAGGGGTCTGATGTGAAATGGGTCACTGCAGAGAAACCTACCTTTTTTGTGGTGGCGAACCAGGTGTTGCAATGTCTAAGTCTCAAAAATGGTTCTTTGTATAAAACACTTCTTTCGGTTCTCTAAAGAACCTTTCAGTGGATTGTTCTTTAGACAGTTTGAAGATGTGAGATGTGTGAACATGACTATATTAAGAAAAAGTGATCTTCTGAATGAGAGCCATAGAATAATGCATGGCTCCCCAAAGAACCCTGCTCGAAAAAAGGGGTTTGTGAGTGTGAAGAACTTTTTTGAAGTTTTGAAGAACGTTTACATAATGTAGACATGCTAAGAAGAGCCATTAAATTGTACCATTAAATTAAATGTACAACCTTCTTTAAACCTGACTAAGGTTCTTCACACTCGCACATTTCTTAATAAACCAAAAATTCTACGGCTGTCATTCAGAATTTCATTCGTTTATATAATCATTTCATTTACTATCCGAAATGACAAATGAACCTCAACATATTTTGTTTTTATATGCCGTGGTGATAGACAGAGGTCCATCGGAAAAGAGAAAGTTTTCAGTGGATATTATTCTGTCTTACAGTGCCCTGTACATACATCTCCCCCATGAATGGCTTTTAGGTTCAAATCTTACCTCAAAACTATTATAATACAATATCTTAATAATAATAGCGATCAGACAGGTTTTAATCACCAACCTCAGATGTCTGCTTCTTATTATCACTGTTGTGGAGATATCTGTCTATACATTTCTCTAGACTGGCACATATCACTGATTTCAACTCACTCTGGATGTCTTTGTCCACATGTCTTCTGCTGCTTGAGTTGCAGAAATTTTTAAATTGTACTTATACAGACTTTTGACAGCAGCATCAATAGCTTGTAATGTCCCAATCTCCATCATGAACTTTGCAAACCACGCTGAATGGAAAGAGAAGCGAAGTACAGCAGTGCATGAATAAGCCTGGCACTGAAAGACCTTCCCTAATCTTCCAATATGTGGTAAAGCAACTTGCCAGAATGGATGTGTGGAGGAGGAATCAAACAGCTGGTGAAAGAAGTTAGGCTGTCACCAATAAAGAACTGGCATTCAGAAAATCAATGGCAGCTGACTGGAGCTGCGCCCCTCCTCTGACTGTTGCCGTTGTTGCTGGCTATAGCGTATTGATCTCAAACCACAGCAATGAAGAGCAACTTTAATGCAGAAGAGAATGAGAGAGCTGAGCAATGAAGAGGCTGCCATTACTGCAGTAGAGTCAAACACACGAAAGAAAACTGAGGCTGTGAGACCTTAGCAGGCACAGATACTCCCACTCTCACTTTCCTTCCCTTCCCACATTCACGTAGGTGCAGATGTAGAAAGATTACCAGAAGTCCTTGTTTAAGGAAAGGCTGATTTAGGGGGTGTTCAGGTGGCACCTTTCTCTCATGCTTCAAAAGAAGCAGGACACAGTTCTTAAGTAGGTAAGAAGCGGGTCGCGTAAACACCAGAAAGTGTTTTGAGAGAACGTGAAACGGACTTTTCAAGAATACATAAACACTCATTCAGTTTGTGTTGTACAGCTCTGAGTGTGGAGAAATGTGCTTACCGGTAACTGGACAGAAAGGTAACCTTGACATGGGCTAGTCAGCTGTCAAGGTGCTTTTCCGCTGGTACTTCTCAGAAAAGATGAGTTTCCAAATTAAATGCGCTGTTTAAAACAGCAAGGTTTGCAGCACAGGCTGGGGAAGAAACCAGCGAATCTCAAACGTTTCAGTTCTTTTGAAACCTGAAGCAGAGGTTTCAGACAGTTTGAAGCACCCTAACCCCTAACTTGTGAGGTTTTAGTTTGCACCGATGAGAATCATTGGAATTTTTGGATAGGTGGCATGGTGGTGCAGTGGGTAGCGCCCTCGCCTCACAGCGAGGAGGGCCTGGGTTCGATTCCCCGGCCAGGTGACCGGGGTCCTCTTTGTATGGAGTTTACATGTTCTCCCTGTGTCTGTGTGGGTTTCCTCCCACAGTCCAAAGACATGCAGTCAGGCTGATTGGACATGGTCTGTCTGCCCTGCGATGGACTGGCGACCTGTCCAGGGTGTATCCTGCCTGAAGACTGCTGGGATAGGCTCCTGCAACCCTGACGGAGAAGCGGCTTGGAAAATGGATGGATGGGTGTTTTTGGATACAACCACCTGCTCACACTTGTCTTTCTCCAGCATATACCTGATGAAGCACTGTTGAGCGTGGCATATATTTCTATGACGTACGAGTTGCTTGCAATAAAGTTGGCCTTGTTTAAGTTTTTAGCATGAATTCTCAACAGCATTTGCTGAATGTCATAAATAAATAAGCTTAGTAGAATCAATTTTTTTTAGATTTAAATCAAAACATTTCAAGCTTAGGAAGAAGCTCTGTGTGTTTATGTGTCTGTCTATTTAAAGAGCATGGTCAGCTTGTACTGCACACAAACATTCTTGATAATCTTGTGATGAAGTCTTTTAACTTACTTTCAACTAAGCATAATTTTCTTGTCCATTAAATTGATTCTTATAATATGTCCGAAATCAGCTTCCGTCTGGTTATCTGGGCTTCCAGTGAGAGTTTTCAGCCTCCTTGTTCTTCCAAGTGTCGTATGCTTTCCCTGCTGGATCCTTTGTTGGTAAAATTTGCTCCTCAGACCAATGGACTGTCCACTCCAAAGTCCAGATCTCAACATCACTGAATCTGTTTGGGATTACTTGGATGATAAGAAGCAGAAAATGCAACCAACTTCTAAAGCTGAACTTTATATCCCGGCAGATTTCTTTGAATAATCATAGCAAATCTCTCGAAAAAGAATGTAAGCTTTAATGAAAGCTAAAATCTTTGATTTTATCTTTAGTTCTCAAGTCTTCTGTGTAATTTCTTGTAAAATATGTTTTCTCCTCTTTTCTGATGCTGAGAAATAAATAATACGTATTTAATGGCTGGTCTAACTTGAAATCAAAAATAAATGAAGAGTTGTTTCTGACTTTCTCACAGTTCTCAGTTACCTTGATATCTGCTCAACCCAGTGCTCAGCTACAAAGGTGTAGATATTTAGACGTGAAAACGGTCGTTGTCTGGATCCTTGTTGATGTTCTTGTTTGCTCTCTGAAAGACAGACCTTTTGTAGCCAGTTAAAATAAGACTTTAATTAGTCCGTGAAGTGTTAGCTGACCCTAGTTCGTGCTTCTCATGCTCCATGCTTTTCTGACTGAGGTCAGGAAGGGCTTGATAATTAGCCGGTGAAGTGTTTTATTTTTATTTTTTATTTTTTTTTATAAAACTTGATAGATTTACTATATATAAACTGCAATTTGTAAAGTCGGAAATATCTCAGTGTTGCTGTACATATGAGAAATGTAAGCTGCAGTCAAAATGTTTCTCATACAAGTGACCTTGTTCTGAAAGAGCCCTGTAGTCTTTGGAAACATTAATCACAGTGGGAATGTCTCACTTGTGTATAGGACTAAAGTACTGGAAAATAGATTTCACTAAAGTCACAGAACTCCATAGAACTCCACTTAAGTAAGTACATTTATGGCCATTATACATATACACTTTACGTTAAGTGATACTTTTTTGATCCCACAAATGGGGAAATTCCACCTCCGCCTTTAACCCATCCATGAAGTGAAACACCACACACACACACACACTAGTGAACACACACACTAGGGGGCAGTGAGCACACACTTGCCCAGAGCGGTGGGCAGCCCTATCCACAGCGCCCGGGGAGCAGTTGGGGGTTAGGTGTCTTGCTCAAGGACACCTCAGTCATGGACTGTCAGCCCGGGGGATTGAACCGGCAACCTTCCGGTCACAGGGCCAGATCCCTAACCTCCAGCCCATGACTGCCCCAAATACATGCATATCCCAGCATTGGGCCAGCCATGATACGGCATGATAGGCTTGTATAAATATAAACCTCCTATAAATGCTTACAGGTGTTTGGGAGGGAAAGCTGATGTAGTTCAGCTATTTCTGTGATTTATAGAAGATTCTGTTTTGAGGAACTGTGGCTGACGTTCATCATCAGGCATAGGCACGTCTGTGCCTGTAGCATCGCATGCATTTGTAAATATCATTATTTTATAGGCTGTTTTGTCCTGTTTGAACTGGATTTGTATTGTTTGCTCAAGACGTGTCCTGAAAGAGTACACAGTATAATCCAGCTCAGCACGTCAGTGGAATGACTGAAGTCCATAGCTTCACCTGAAGGATTCTGCCTCTTCAAGCTAACAACAACTGAAGCATTTTCAACTGACCCTGGACACAGATGACGCTGTAAAGTCAGTCTCGTCACAGTCTTGTAATAAACAGCAGTCACTACTCGGTTTATGTAAAGGGCCACACATAAAATGTTCCATACAGAATACATTTGGTCTCTCACAAGTCGAAAGCAAAATCCAGATATTTGATTTAATCATAATTTCATTTACCCACCCTGCTATCTTAAAGAGCCCATGTCCTACGCCCCCCCTTCCCGGCCAAGATAAGCACTATATAAAAAACATTTTTTTTATAGTTTTCTTTAATGTAGGTTGGAGATTTGCATCTTGTGAATGTCTATAATGGATTTTTCAGAGGTCTACATTTGCTTGTTTAGAATATAAAACATTTTATTGACTAATTATATTAATACAAAGAGTCATGAGCAACATGTGTGACTTATATTGGGGGGCAAGCCATCAGTCATCTCAGCTATATAATAAGCATAAAACCTATATTTAGTAAAAAACGTATATTTATCAAGGTACAATTGATGTTCTACCTTAGTGAAGTGCGAGGTGGCACCCACTGGGCACGGCATCAAATGCACTGACTGCTTTTTCCAAGTTTTTCCATGTGATATTCAGCACAGCAATGTCAGTCTTTCCTGACTCACAGTAGCCACATTTACATGCAGCCTCTTCTTCTTCTTTCGGCTGCTCCCTTTAGGGGTCGCCACAGCGGATCATCTGCCTCCATCTTGCCCTATCCACTGTCTCCTCTACTTTCACACCAACCATCTCCATGTCCACCTTCACTACATCCATAAACCTTCTCTGAGGTCTACCTCTTCTCCTTCTACCTGGCAGCTCCATCTCCAACATTCTTTGCCCAATATATCCACTATTCCTCCTCAACACGTCCAAACCATCTCAACCTGGCCTCTCTGGCTTTATCTCCAAACTGCTCCACCTTCACTGTCCCTCTGATCTGCTCATTTCTAATCTTGTCCATCCTTGTCACTCCCAACGAAAATCTCAGCATCTTCATCTCCGCCACCTCCAGCTCAGTCTCCTGTCTTTTATGTTTACATGCAGCCTAATAATCCTTTAATAATCCGACTAATCGAGTAGTCTGACTGAGGTCAATCCGAATACAACTTCTATCCAACCGAACGAGGTGGGTAATTCTGTTAATAATCCATTAAATAATAAGAACCACATAAATAACCACATTGGATATGCCTGTGTCCAATTACATTCCCAGTCAGAGAGTTTAAGTACGTTCTGCACATCATAGCATCATAGCGAAAGTTTATAATGTTCAACATGAGGGGAGAAGAAACTGGTCTGCAGAGGAGAATACGTTTATGCTTTGAACTTTAAAAGGTGTAATGGATGTCTAGCTTATGTGTCTGAACTTTAATAAGGACATGTGAAGTTCATTTTCCTAAATCTGACATCGTTTTAAAGCAGTTAAACACACAAGCACTGCTCACTGCTGCTCATCTCTCTCTGACTGAACTCACATGATGCTTGTTGTCATGGTAACATCTACACTAAGTGGTAGTCTACACAAGTGCATGGTTTTGGATCAGATTACTTGTAGTGTGCATGTAAATGGAGAATTATGTCAGATTGTTGAGTAGAGTGAGCATATCAACACCTATGTATTCAATTGGATTGGCAAAAATCTTTGCATGTAAATACAGCCAGTGATTCTCATGTAGTTTTCAAGTCGATGCAAACAAAAAAAAAGTTCCTGTCACATGATGCACTGGCCATTGGCACAGTGAGGAACTACGTGAAGAGGCTACCGATGTTTACTAGGCTCTCACCCAGATCTGAGGCTTTGAAAAGTGCTAAGTGTTGTTCTTCTGATGGCATTGAAGAGGGACAGCTCAGCACTCGTCTTCTCTTTGGGAAATCCATAGCGACGACAAACAAATGCCAGCTACGCTTCAGCTGTCGTTCAGTGCGATAAGGCTTTCCACGTAATTTTCCCAAAAACAATCACAGGCGTCTTGAACGGTTTGGTCCTGTACACCAAAATACAATTCCTTGTAGTAACTCACCGCAGAGTCAGCATCTGATCCAGTCACTGTCACTTTGACCTGTTTGTTCCATGGGTGCTGTGGGCGTTGGTAGTTGCTCTGAGTCAAACATGCCCTTCGTTGAACAATGGACTGACCAGCCCAGAGTCTAGACCTCAGCATCACTAAATGTGTTTGGGATTGCTTGGATGGTCAGAGGCGGAGGTTCTGAGGGTGGTTTTTGACTTTTTTCACAGTACTGTACTTTCTCTATGTACTTTCTCTTCTCTGTGTTGATGTTTACAATGGTGTAGATACATAGATTTAAAACTATGTTGTTGTTGTCAGGAACCTTATTAATATTCTCTTGTTTGCTTCCTGAAAAACAGACCCCCTTTGGACGGTCATAATAAACCTTTAATTAGTGAATGAAATTTCAGTTTGTGCTTCTCCTGCTCCATGCTTTCTGATTCAGATCAGCTGATCAGCTGGTAAAATGCTCTATTTTTCTTGTCCAACTTATGATTTATTATGTATATGCAGAGACAAATACAGATATTTCCAGGTTTAATATCACAGGAGCAGTGTCTAGTGCACTGTGGATTCATTACACAGCTCCTCCAAAATCTTTCTTTCACATGATGATTGCACGCCGCAGCTGCCTGTCCTCCACTTTACAGCACTTACAGCACCAGAGAGGAAATATTTCATGCACAGTAGGCCATATGCTGCGGGATTTGTTTTCATCGAACAATCTATTATGTCTCTCACTTACCTGGAGCTGAGAATGGTGCAAGAGCAGATGGAGATATAAAGAAAAAGAAAGAGAAATAGGAAAAGAGACGATTATGTTTTTCCCCTCCAAGCATGGCGACAGCAACGAAGCTAAGTGACACCTGGCCCGCAGAATCGGTTTGGGGTGACAGGGCTTAGAGGGCATCACTCAGATGAAGGAGATTCTACTGCAGACGGTCAGAAACTGCCGTTTGTGTAGGCTGAGGCATCAGAGGACGAAGTACTTCAATGTCTGGCACATTGAGTGTGTGTTCTGCAGGATTCTACAGTTTTTCCTGCAGTTTATACTTTTTCTTGAAAGGTTTATGTGTAAAAATAGTCATGATTCATTTTACGACAATCTTCCAAACTCTGTTCATTCCTTAGAAATGAAGATGGTTTTTGTTGCCTTATCTTTAAGGAATGATGTGCGATAATGAGCTCTGTTCTCATCGGTTGACCCTTTCAAAAGTGCCCTGTACTGTGCTTCATTCAAATAGCTAGAGGCTGTGAGCAGCAACAGAGTTCCTCATCGCTTCAGCGTGAATGGGCAGGGACAAACTGCAGCAGACGGAATAGGTGGTCATATGCTGATGTGTTCCTGGTTGTGACATCTGATCTGTGATGAGGAATTCAGAACAAGCTGTTTTCATATATGGGCTATTCTCATGGAAATGACAGATACTGGGATCCAACCTGAAAAAATGAAAATGACCAAGACTTTACAACCCTAGCCAGTGTAACGTGGAGCGATGTTGAGGCCAGACGCATGTGCGGAGACAAGCGAGTTTTCTTATGGGCAAATCCAAAATCAGGGTCAAGAGAGTCCAGGTTTAACAAGCCAACACGGAGAAATGGACTGAAAGCCATAATGAGATAAACACAGAAATCCAAATACTTCAAACCAAACGAGCATCAAACAAAGACCAACACAGACCAGGGCAAACACAGGGCTTATATAACAGAGACAAGACGAGGGACAGGTGGGAAACAGGTGGTAACAATCAGGTAACAGTCAGGCAACAAGGGGGCTGGACTGAACCAAAACAAATGCACATGGAAGATCAAAAGGTAAACAAAAGCACATGGGGAGAGGGAGGAGCCAAGCGTGACAGCCAGTACATGACCAGCAAACACAGCTTTGAACAGACATACATAGAATCATAGTAATTTGTATTAAAGCTCAAATACCGAATGACTTAATTGCAGAAAATATGTTGTGACAATTCCTAATGTGACACACTGCTTTTCAGACATTCGGACATTGCTCACCATGTGGCTTGAGGGACAGGCACACAGCCTCGGTTCCTGCTCTGAAATGCAGAGGTGTGGCTAAAGTGAGGCTTCGCCTGTTAACCGAAGCTCTTCTTTCAGTAGCGACATGAAAATCTGGGGCAGCATTTTCAGAAGAGTTTTTTCATGTAAAATTTCACTTTAAAATAACTCAAAAAGGTCTTTAAAAATGAAGTACTATTTTCAAAAGTTGAACTTTAGAAGTCAGGGTTTGGGGCGGACACTTCCCAGAAGAAAGTATCCTATAAATCATGTTTTTGTATATATTTAGCTTCTTACTATCCCAGTTTAGGCCTTGAATTGAAATAGATCTTTAGGTTCCACCTATATGATAATAATATTGTTTGTCTCTGTAATGCTGATGAGCTCTTTTGTCAAAATGACCAGATTCATAGTTTTCCTATGGTGTCCCTCAAACATGCTGCCGTGATTTCAGTAAGCAACCTCAAGTTCGTTCGGCAGTGCCATAGCCGTTCCTTATGAGAAAATAAAGCCATAACTGAGGCAGAAACTTATTCTGTGTCCCAAATCACATACTAGCACTCTCAGTAGTATGTAAAAAAAAGCTATTATTTCCAGGGCCGTCATTAGTGTAGTAGGTAAAGTATGGAAGTGTGTGGTTAGTGAGACAGGTTCAACAAGCAAGCAGCTCCAGTGGCTGATTATAGCCTTGCTGTGCCACCCGGTAACTGCATTGAAAGTTATTTTCTGATTAAAGCTGCATTTACTGAGGCAAAGGTCTAAAGATTTTCCAGTGACATGATGTTCATATGCAGCCGCTTCTTTTTGTAAATTCATTCCTAAAACTTGCCCATACGTTGCCTAAATGTCACTGCTGTTAAGGTGGAATGGAAAACTTTATTGAGCAGCCAGCTGCAACTTCAGCTTAATTGTGCTTCTTATTTAAGGGCCACTTTTATTACATTTTTTTTTTTTTCTAAATTTTCTGAACTTGAGGTGTCCCGTTTATATGAATCTAGTCCATCAGTCAAGCTAATCTAACTGCTGCGTTTTCTGGAGCGTGCATTTAAAGTGTCCACACAGCTTTTCATCTTCTTCATGATTAAGAACGCCCTATTTTTAGTGGGCAAGCTGTACTTCTGACTATACCCGCCTAGCAAAACGGTGATAGGGCATTCTTAATTACGTAATCAAATATTATGAATATTGGCTGTATTGATCAGATAACACATGGCTTGTTTTGAAACTTTAAAGAGGACCTATTATGCTCATTTTCAGTGTGCATAATTTCATTTTTGAGGTCTACTAGAATAGATTTACATGCTTCAGTATTCCAAAAATACATTTTTCTCATACTGTGCATCTCTACTCACCCTCTGAAGCCCTGTTAGAGCTCCTGTTCCTGATGAGCCCAGTGGACTCTGATTGGCCAGCTGCCAGAGCGATTCTGCCTCTACATGTTCTGCCCCTGCCTTGTAGTCTGCAGACAGACTGTGCTGTGACCAATGGTGTCATTTTTCCAATGGTGTCGGTTCTGCTATATTACTTTGAACCAGCGTCCTGTCCTGAAAGTCAGGTCAGCATCTTCTCAACATGCCTAGAACCCAGCTAATCCTGGCCTGCACTGTTTACTGTGCATTGTGTGAGGGCCTGCTTGCCAGTAGGCAGGCAATAAGGATTGTGTTACGGGATGACATCACCTTGTAACAGAGAAAGGGGTTGGAATTCCAATAAGCCATTTCAAGCAGCTGAGAAGAGTGAGTTACTCCCTCTGGCATATACATTGAGCTTGGTAACATTTCAGTGTTTACGTGCAAAAAAACTATATAATACACTAAAGGAACCAGAAAATCGTACTAGATCCCCTTTTAACCGTGTTCACATAGTATGTCCAACGTTATTTTTTAAAAAGCAGGGTTTTCTATGCTATGGGTCCTTCAAAGTCTGCTGTTTGACAGGTTTTCGAGGAAGCAGCAGTGAGCGCATCTTCCTGTGTTGATGTTTACATGCTGTTTTCTTCTCTGCTCTCTTCATCACAAAAAGCGTCACGTTGCTAACCGCATGCTGTCCAAAATGCCGCCGCTCAACACTATCAGTGCGCCCAACAAGCCATGATAAGAACAAGGCAATCCATCTCTGTGCGTTCCAGCATAGGCGCTGTCAGAAAGTGCCGAGTCTACTACACTTTTCAGGCGTGTAAAATGATACTCGCTCCTCCGAGACAAGTGCCTCTTCACATTACAAGCAAAGATCCAGCACCACTTACCAGGTGAAGGCGTCAGACAATTCATCAGAGAGTTATTATCGAGGCCGCCATCGACTTCGGATTTATAATGCTCGTAAACAGATGCGACTTGAGAGGACGTGTGTGTCTTGGTAGCTCGATCAGTCAGTGTGAAACGAGCTCATTATGTTCTCATCATTCTCAAGTCTTTACATGCGTGAGGTGGCACTCGGAGGCCCTTCAGTCTGTATAAAACATATCATGCGGCGCACTGAAATTAGATTCGATGACAAATGAAGAGGCTGACGATCATAAACCCCATACTTCCATGTGGTAAAATATTCATGAGGCACTTCTTTTGTTGTTTGCTGTGCATTTGCATGTGTTTTTAGTACCTTTTAAGGACAAAAAACGCACCAAAAAAAAATCGGCGTCCAAAAAGTTTCGTAAAATATAAGAATAAAGACCGTGTGCAGTAAATAATCGTGTAATCTTAAAAATCAGTGGTTTAAGGTGTTCTGGCTAGATTTTGGTTACTGTGATGTGATTTGTTGATTTGAGGCATGAACACACACACACACACACACACACACACACACACACACACACCCACACACACACACACGTCAATAAGCTGAGATCAATGCAGTCACAAGAGCATTAGGGAAGTGATCCACTGATGTTGCTAATTAGTTTCGGAATAACAAATGCCACTCCAACTCAAAAGTTTCACTGCTCCACAGCCCAATGCTGGGGGGCTTTGTACCTCTCTAGCCACGCTTGGTGACGTGTGGCTGCCACCGAGGACCCCATTGACTATTTTTCTATGGGGATCATACAAGCTGTGCATGTGCCATTGAGCCCCTGTGTCAGCAATGAACACACTTCAAAGTACCTGAATTCTAATTAGAAGGGATGTCACGCCTACCTTCCACATGTTGGCCTCTTTGCCGTAGACCACAACCATGTTGTTGACTTTCTCTCGCTGAATGCTGAGCCTCTCGGTCTCGTTCATTTCTTCAGCCACGAAACCCATGAATGAGTTGTCAGGAGTGTGCGCTGTGTGAGAGCAGATCAGAGTCCAGTAAATCTCAAAAATCTCTTTTACAAACTGTGGTCTGAGCAGACATATTCCATAGAGCTGGTAACAGACTGAGAACTGAATGTTACGTGAGCAGAACCATCTATGAGAAGTGAGTGCAGGATGGTAGAATCTGATTGAAGAGGGTGGAAATTGTGCTGGATTTCTAGACAGCTTCTGCACTCGCTGAGGGACAGTGTAAAGGTCAGGAGGAATATGTAGGATAGGGTGAGGAGCTGGTATGGTTTATCACACGTGTCATGGAATCCGACAGCTCGTCTCTGTCCTGGCTCTTCTCATTCATCATGTACACCTGTATTTGTTTACACCTATGTCTTGTTAGTCATTACATGTATATGTGCCAGGGTTGGAAATTAGCACCCGCCAAATGGGGCAGATGTTTTGGAGTGGGGGTGAATTTGCTGAACCTATAACCACATAAATAAAAACAGCATATGCAAACAAGTAATGTGGTGGTTGCAGAGCAATTTGTGACATTTCACAATGCAGATTGAACTCTTGCTTCCCTCAGACAATTTAGCAAGGAGACACTGGGTTACCACGGCGACTCGAGCATAGAATGCTAACTTGCCAATAATGGTTGAAAAGAATCACCTCAGGTCAAGTAGCCCCAGCTAATGTTATAGCATTAAGCATAAAAACAATGTGGCATTACATCCCAGGGGTTACGGGGTCTCCAGAGAAAACCTCCCAGGAGAAAACACAGGCCAAAGTGGCGGCGGTTGAAAGTTGTTTGGTAACACTTTCTATGAATGTTACGTTTGTAAAACATCTATAAACACACTCATAACATGTTATTATGCATTCGTCTTCTTCTTCTTTCGGCTGCTCCCTTTAGGGGTCGCCACAGCGGATCATCTGCCTCCATCTTGCCCTATCCACTGCCTCCTCTACTTTCACACCAACCATCTCCATGTCCACCTTCACTACATCCATAAACCTTCTCTGAGGTCTACCTCTTCTCCTTCTGCCCGGCAGCTCCATCTCCAACATTCTTTGCCCAATATATCCACTATTCCTCCTCAACACATTTCCAAACCATCTCAACCTGGCCTCTCTGGCTTTATCTCCAAACTGCTCCACCTTCACTGTCCCTCTGATCTGCTCATCTCTAATCTTGTCCATCCTTGTCACTCCCATCGAAAATCTCAGCATCTTCATCTCCGCCACCTCCAGCTCAGCCTCCTGTCTTTTAGACAGAGCCACAGTCTCCAAACTGTACATCATAGCAGGTCGCACTGCTGTCTTGTAGACCTTCCCTTTCACTCTTGCTGCTGTCCTTCTGTCACACATCAGCCCTGACACCCGTCTCCACCCACTCCATCCTGCCTGCACCCTCTTCCTCACCTCTTTTTTGCACTGTCCATTGCTCTGGATGGTTGACCCAAGATATTTGAAGTCATCCACCTTTACGACCTCTACTCCTTGCATCTTCACCTTTCCACCTGCCTCCCTCTCATTCACACACTTATGCATTCATAAGGCATCATAAACATGGCTATACATATTTATAAAAAATAGATTGCACATTATAGCCAGGCTTATTATGCATTATGAATGGTTGACCTAATGCATTATAAGCACTATTCATAACAAATTATAAGAGCTCATAGGCTGTGTTTGACCGCTCTAAGTAAAGTGAAGCATACTGGACTAAAGCCTCCTCCAGGGTTAAGACTGAGGCTTCAACACACAATAAACACAATAAAGCTCATTACAGGCTTCAAATGTCAGAGTTTAAACTAGAGCAACATCAGTGTTTCACCCAATGTGGGAAAGTCAATGTTCACCACTGTTAATGTGCACCACCGTTAGCCTGGCTCTGACGTAACACTGCCTACCTAATATTACACTGTTTGGAGCATCTGAATATTCAGGACAGAAGCCCCAAAGATGTAACAAATAAAATATTGGAAATCTGTCTGTAGGTTATTCTCTCCAAGCTGGGACTGACTTCTTTGGCACTGACAGCTAACATGTTATTAACACTAAAATGGCTAAAATGTAATTCAGTACAATTCCTTTTGTATAAGTATTTATAACCATGTTTATAATCCCTTATGAATGCTTTATAACATGTTATAAATGTGTTTATAGATGCTTACAAACATAACACTCATAGAAAGCGTTACCATATGTTTTGAATGAGACGTGGAGAAAAGCTGACCATGAAGAGTCCAGTGATTGGTTAGTTCACAAAAAGACAAGCCAGATAATGTGTGTTTGGTTTGTCGTCAACACACTTTGGATGCCCATAAAGGAAAACATAGAAAATAGTTTCATTGATGGGACTAAACACAGAAATTGGAAACCATAAAGGACCATAATTCATCCAAATGACACGTCCACGTAAGAAAGATATTATAGGGAAACTCAGCCCTGGAGAATACGGCTGCCATTAAGGCACTTACCTGCCTGGAAATGAGCTGCTGCTGTTTGGGAATGCCCACACGATCGAGAAAAGGGTTGGCAATTTCGAGATTATGAATGGCAATGCCCATAAGTTGCCTTTTCTAGTCTATTCACTAACATTAGCTTAAATGTTTAATTAAGGTCAGAATGTAGCTGTCATGTAATGTCATTAGCTAGATAGATAACTACATATAGTCAGCATAGAGGTAATGCTGGCTGTCCATTAACATTTAGTGTCGCTTTGCTTTTCATACTGCTGGTGAAAAAGAGGAAAGTGACTGGCAATAAATAAATAAATAAATAAATAAATAAATAAATAAATAAATAAATAAGTCCACAAAATCCACCAGCCACAGTGGGAGATGGAAGGAAAAACAATTCCAACCCTGATACACACTCAACACGGCAGTAACACTGACATGGTGGCCTGCGGTATTGAGTGTGAATTGGGCCACTTTATTAGAAACACCTACCAGACAAAGACTGTACCTCATCTTTTTCTATGCACATATTGTGTTAATCCTCTAGCCTTTCATCAGTGGTCAGGTTCTGACCACAGCAATACTATTGGTTGGGTATTTCAGTGTTATTGATATGTGTAAAAACTTCAGCAGCACTGCTGTGCCTGATACCACTGGTGCTAAACTGGTGTGAGTGCAGGGACCGACTTGCTTGTTGAATATACCCGAGATCATTCTGGCTGTTACAGTGAGTAATAAGAAATGAAAGAAGCACTAACCTGCGCTGCCTGTGAGCTCCACACGCAGTCATTCTGAACATGCATTTACTGTTGTTGTGATGCCAAAACAGTTATCCATATTATTCCTTATTAATGAGTTATTAATCATTATTACTTATAATTATGCCAATATCATTATTAATGCATTTTACTAAAATATTTATAGCAACATGCAGCTCAAATGAATGATGTGAGAAAATGGATGACATTATAATTCTCATATTTTTCTAAAACAATAGTGTTTTATTATTGGCGAGTGGTCCTGCTGTGGGAGGAGCGGCTGATAAATTATGCAGCAACAGTCTGTAAATAATTCGAATTACTCTCTGTATAGTCATCGTTTTCAGTGACAATTGTGTCAACGGTGTAGTTTTATTTTCGTAGATCTCGTTCTCTCGAGTTTCCTGTTTTGATGTTTTTCACCTCTCTCTTGTTTTCTCAGCTTTTGACCCAAGTCAGTCTGTTTGGTTTATGAATGTGGATATGCCTGTGTTCACTGAGTCTGCAGGTGTTGTGACCTCTGCTGCCCGTCTTGGAAAAGACTTAGTTCCACCAACTCACACATACATCAAGCCACCTTGAGCAGACCACTGTTTACAAGAAGAACCCATCTGTGCAGTGAAACACCACATACACACTAGTGAGCGCGCACACACACACACACACACACACACACACACACACACACACACACACACACACACAAACACACACACACACACACACACACACACACACACACACACACACACACACACAAACACACACACTAGGGGGCAGTGAGCACACTTGCCTAGAGCATTGGGCAGCCCTATCCGCAGCACTCAGGGAGCAGTTGGGGGTTAGGTGTCTTGCTCAAGGACACCTCAGTCATGTGCTGTCGGCTCTGGGGATCGAACCTGCGACCTTCCGATCCCTAACCTTGTAAATGCTATTTACTTTTTTTCACGAGGTTAAACACCTTATGAACCTTCCTTACAACTCACTCACTCACTCACTCACTCACTCACTCACTCACTCACATTTAACAGGCTAATGATTTTCCACAGGGGAGCTCTTAGCACACTAGCAGGATCACAGTTTTCCCATTCAACTTGGGCTACTTTACCAGGATGTATATATTTAAAATATATATACAATATATACTTATATTTTTCTTTTTTGCTGGACCTGGCAAACTTACTTAACCCCCTCTTAAAAACCCTCCACTAATACGTATGAGAGAGGAGGTGTGGCCTTTCTTCCAAACGGTCATTTCATCGTCTTATATTTATGGAAGCAGCCTTCCTTTTTCCTTCCTGCTCCATTTTGACTTCCATGTAAATTTCAACCAACTGTAAACAAAAAAATAACATGTTTCAAGAGGACACAGACAGAAAAACAGACGCACAGACAGAAAGACGCCTCTCCAGCTGTGACTGTGAACATCTGCTTTGCCTCTCACATAAACACGTTCTGTTTGACTGCCAACATACACCCTAGGCATGGCCCAGTAGCAGCTGCGGCCCAGTGAGCTATAAACACACCACACACACACACACACACACACACACACACACACACACACACACACACACACACACACAGCACATGCTCAAACACACACTACAGCTTGACTCATTTCTCTCTCATTCTACCGAGCCTTTTAAAGCATTCTTGCACAGCACTGAGTCAAAATCAAAACCCTGCTTACGGAACATGGTCATGTACTGCCTGCAGTTGAGGTTCCAGTAGCCCCAGTTGGTCCTGTAGCCATGTAGCGTAGCATATTCTTCATGGTTATATGCTGGCTCTGTGCCAAATGTGTCAATCACCCGAATATGACACCTGTCGGAGAGAAGAAAAGGGGTGCGGTGAAGCGATTAGAAGTTAAGATGACACTAGTTCATGTCCTGTGTGTCACAGTACTGACAGAACTCTATGTTGTTTGACATCTTTTCCTTTTGTACACAGCTAGTCTCTTAAAAACCAAGGTTCCTCGACGCTTCTTGCCTTGGACGCATACATTTTGCAAAGGTTAAGGTTCTTCACACTTACATATCACACCAAAAATAATTCTTTAAAGCAGTGGTTCTTAAACTGGTCCTCAGGGACCCACGTTTGCTCTAGTCCTGCTAATTTTGAGTTTGGAGCAAAACCATATGACCCAGGACACCCCGAGGACGAGCTTGAAAACACCTGCTTTAACGAACAATCAATTGGCACCTTTCATGTTTCAAAAATGAGGAGTTTTTCATATTATTGATACCAAGGAAACTAAAGAAAAGACCCATGTTTCGCAGATGGAGGCTGTTTCTGTAAAGGCAGTGGTTTGATATAAGTACAGGCAATTGGAGCAATTTTCCGTCATTATGATGACTGGAAGACCACCTGTCGATAACAGCAGGAAGCAGTGACCTGGTTTGCTGGCTAAAAACATCAGAACATCAGACCTTGGTCTCCTAAACTGTCTGAAGTGGCCTCGTGTTTCACAGATCACGCCCAAATTTTGCAAAATCACGTTCAAAAGTGAAGATGTTGTGCTTGTTCTTTTTCACTAACAGAAGCGATGCCATTGATCCCATTTCTCACTCAGATCAGCCCCCCAGTGGGAGCTGATCCGCAGTGGGATTAGGTCTAACCCCATGCTGGGTTCAGTCATCATTAGATGCCGTTGCAAGCAGAGCTTTCTCTATCTTTCTGAAAATGAAACGACTGAAAGACAGACCCTGTCAGCCAGGCTGCCTTCTTTCTCTCAAGTGAATCAAAGCAAGACAGAGACCAAATATAGAGTATAATTGGAAAATTAATGCACAATTATGTTTATTTGGTGAATTTGACATTATGGATGAAAACAACACTTTATTTGAAGGCTACCTACATAAGGGCTTCATGACGCATTCATAAGCGCTGAATAATGCGTTTATGAAGCACTACTTGAACATTTATTAAGTGCTTATGTCGGTTCTCGCAACCTGACATAAGATGTTTTATGAAATTAATGACATTGTACTGACATAATAAGAATAAACGTTGAACATATTTACAGCACTAAACATTTTAAACACTATACATAATTACATCAATCATCTTATCCATGCCATGGAGGGAAGAGGGGGTGGTTTCCAGGCATATTTTACCTGATATCAGTACAATGATCTTAAGAATGCTGACATAAATAGTTATGTACAGTGTTTTAAATGTTTAGTGCTGTAAATATGTTCAACGTTTATTCATATTATGTCAGTACAATGTCATTTATTTCATAAAACATCTTATGTCAGGTTGCGAGAACCGACATAAGCACTTAATAAATGTTCAAGTAGTGCTTCATAAATGCATTATTCAGCGCTTATGAATGCCTCATGAAGCCCTTATGTAGGTAGCCTTCAAATAAGGTGTTTCTGGTTGGTTTTTCCAATATGCTAAACTGAGCAAAGACATATTTTATAAAGACAAATTTTGCATGGAAAATCAACGGAACATGTCATTTGACCAGGAGGTGCTTTTGCATACAACTGTATACACTCACTGGCCACTTTATCAGAAACATTTACCTAGTAGCTTCACCTTGCTGGTGCACAGTTAGAGACTATAGCCCATCTTACACCAGTGCCACACAGTTTTATATCATTTTCATGTTTTCTCACTACAATACCCAGCATGCATTATGCAAATACATCACACAACCATTGGTAATCCCTGTGGGGTCAACCAATCCTGACCTCTAGGCTAGTAACAGATCTATAGGCTAGCACTACTTTATTTATCAAGCCAAATTGGGACAAAAGCAGCAGTTCTATCTTTATTCAGGTTTTTGCAGTCAAAACAGCCGTAGCCTGAAGCATAGCAGCAAAATTTAATATCATCTTTTCAGTATTCGGTGCATCCGTTACCTTCCCTTATTTCAGCTTCCTTTTTTTCCCAGAACATTCGCTTCCAGCTTTTCACAGAAATCAGCAGGGATGTTTTTCCACACCTCCCAAATGCTCATGAGTCAAGTAATCCCAAACACATGCAGTGGGACTGGGGTGGTCAGTCCTTTGTTTTAAGGACTCCAGCAGCTTCTTTTTTTTTGGTTCACAAATGTTCTTCTTTTTTATCCATTTCCTTTCTTTAGTAAATGCTTCCTCACACATCCTTTCAGACCCACAGTGTTGGGTTGTCATCTCACAGATAAAACAGAAACACCTTCTGGTTTCGCTCGGATTTTTTCCGATCTAAAGCAGAGCAGAGCTTGATTTTCTCCTCTCTCTTAAAGATGATGAGCCTCATGAGTGGAAGTACAAAGTAGAAGTTTATGGGTGGTGAGTATATTTAAATGCACTCACTGGCCACTTTATTAGAAACACGCTCTCTCTATATTTGCATTTACTCAATAACGTAGTGTCATTTCGAGAGATGCTCCATTAAAGCCGGTTTCATGTTCTAAGCACCACAGCGTGTCTACGTTCTCTGCAGTGTGGTCTCGAGGAGTCATACTGACTGCAGAACTCTGACGGACTCAAATAGAGCAGATATAATCTAATCAGCAAATAACCTCAAAGTGCAGTCTGGGATGCTCAAGCCAGGAAATGAAAGTCTCACATGTGTGCACACAAGCTTTCAGTGATCTGGTAACCTTGCAATGACACTAGGATCAAAGCGCTTAGGTTTCTCAGTGTATTATACAACATTAGGCAAATGGCATTGCTGCTCTGAGCTCTGTCTCCACAGGCTAAACTGTAAGGCCTGTTTCCACACTGGCTAATTGAGTTAGCAGTGGTGGGCTACCGCTGTCTGCATTTATTCACAGTTCAGTTCCCAGCACCTTATTTTCTTTGCTGTCCCCTCCTCTTTAGGGTCACTGCTCAGAAACAGTTTAGACCTATGCAAAGATTTCTTTATGAGGGGCGGCAAGAGGTGGACCCTGAACAAATTGCTCGTGAAGTTCCACAAAAGTCAATACATAAAACCCTGTCATTTAGCTTTGCTTCACTGTTAGAAATAAGCGACCATGCAGGTCCATGATTCGTTCATCAAGGTACAATGTATGTGTGCCCTCAAAGGTGCCTAAGCGGTTTTAAGGTACAACTGTGTACCTTAATTAAGTTTTTCCTAGTGGAAAAGTAGACATTGGTATCTTTTTATAAACTAATGTTTTAAACAGAACAATAAAAAGCCTGGAGATGAGACGGGGTGTGTGGAATCAGTACAACTTGGAAAACATCATGTCAATGGATTCTGGTACAATTATGCTCCCTGACTAAAGGTACGGCGATGTACCCCTGAGGGTACCACCGCAGTGACAAAAAGGGTACTGCCCCAGTGGCAGTGTCGTACCCTTTTTTCGGAGAGTGTACAGTTTGTGCCGTGTGTTTGTGCGATCCTAATTAATTCGAGTCAAAGTAAGGCTCGGGCCCCCTGCTCCGGTGCGTTCAGAAGGAAATTAAATATGCAGCTCAAGAGAAAATAGAATGGAGCCATGCTTGGCAATAAAACAAAAAAAATCTAAAGGCTAAATGGATTCATTACGCCTGACAAATCAGCCTCTTTTCCTCTCCTCCCTCTGCTGGAGCCACAGTTTTTTATTGAGATTTTTTACAATCCCATTATCGGAAAGACAGCCACTAATTGAGCTACCAAGAATTACAATAATTGCGATGCTTTATGCATGAAGCAGTTTCAACATGAGTTGTGAGACACAAATATTATCCATAATGTATGAGGCAACTTTCAGGATCATTTTACACAAGGCAGCTTTGAGGATTCAATGCTGTCAAGTAACTGCTCCGGTCTTAATCTCTTCATTATTTGCCCTTATTGATGGAAGCAAACTGCTGTACAGAGCAGATTCCAGTGGGAATAGGTCTGCTGATTCAGTTGGAAGTGAATGACAGTGTGATGTGAGGCAGCTTGTGGATTTACATCACTGAGGAAACAAGCCTACATTGCCTGTTTTACTTCTTTGAGTAAGAGTGCTGAAGTAGGCCCTATTTTTATTGAGCGCTGTTGTCACAGTTAGCCTGAACTTAGAGCAGCCTTACTTCTGGTCTTACTTCTTGACACATTTAGGCCATTCAGACATGTACACTATGTGGCCAAAAGTATGCGGACACCCAGGCCTCACAGCTATACAAGCTTGTTGGACATTCCATTTTAAAACCATGAGCATTAGTTTGGACTTGCCACACCTTCTGTGGCATAAGAGCCTCAACCCCTCTGGAAAGGCTTTCCACAAGATTTTGGATTGTGTCAATGGGAATTAGTGTTCATTCAGTCAGAAGGACATTTGTCGGGTCAGGCACTGGTGTTGAACGACGAAGGCCTGGCTCACAATCAGTGTTCCAGTTCATCCCAAAGGTGTTCACTGAAGTTGAGGTCAGGGCTCTGCGTAGACCACCAGAGTCCCTCCACACCAAATTCATCAAACCTTGCCTTAATTGACCTCGCTTTGTGCACAGGGGCACAAAACAGAAAAGGGCCCTCCCCAGACTGTTGCCACAAAGTTGGAAGCAGGAAATTGTGTAAAATGTCTTTGTGTGCTATTATCATGTTAGCCTTAACACCATCCTTCACTGGAACTACAACCCCAATTCCAGTGAAATTGGGACGTTGTGTAAAACATAAATAAAAGCAGAATACGATGATTTGCAAATCCTTTTCAACCTATGTTCAACTGAATCCACTACAAAGACAAGATATTTAATGTTCAAACGGATAAACTTTATTGTTTTTTGCAAATATTCACTAATTTTGAATTTGATGCCTGCAACACGTTCCAAAGAAGTTGGGACAGGGGCGTGTTTCCCACTGTGTTACATCACCTTTCCTTTTAACAACACTCAATAAGCGTTTGGGAACTGAGGACACTGATTGTTGAAGCTTTGTAGGTGGAATTCTTTCCCATTCCTGCTTGATGTCCAGCTTCAGCTGCTCAGCAGTCTGGGGGTCTCCGCTGTCGTATTTTGAGCTTCATAATGCGCCACACATTTTCAATGGGAGACGATCTGGACTGCAGGCAGGCCAGTCTAGTACCCGCACTCTTTTACTACGAAGCCACGCTGTTGTAACACGTGCAGAATGTGGCTCGGTATCGTCTTGCTGAAATAAGCAGGACGTCCCTGAAAAAGACGCTGCTTGGATGGCAGCAGATGTTGCTCCAAAACCTGTATGTACCTTTCAGCATTAATGGGGCATCACAGATGTGCCAGTTACCCCTGCCATGGGCACTAACACCCCCCCCACACCATCAGAGATGCTGGCTTTTGAACTTTACGCTGAAAACAATCCGGACAGTCCTTTTCCTCTTTGGCCCGGAGGACACGACGTCCATGATTTCCAAAAACAGTGTGAAATGTGGACGCGTCAGACCACAGGACACTTTTCCACTCAGTCCATCTCAGATGAGCTCAGCCCAGAGAAGCCGGCAGCGTTTCTGGGTGGTGTTGATATGCGGCTTCGCTTTGCATGGCAGAGTTTTAACCTGCACTTGTAGATGGAGCGACGAACTGTGTTCACTGACAGTGGTTTTCCGAAGTGTTCCTGAGCCCATGTGGTAATATCCGTTACAGAATGATGTGGGTTTTTAATGCAGAGCCGCCTGAGGGGTCGAAGGTCACGGGCATTCAGTGTTGGTTTTCTGCCTTGCTGCTTACTCGCAGAGATTTCTCCAGATTCTCTGAATCTTTTGATGATATTAAGGACTGTAGATGATGAAATCCCTAAATTCCTTGCAATTGCACGTTGAGAAACATTGTTCTTAAACTGTTGGACTATTTGCTCACGCAGTTGTTCACAAAGTGGATGTTCCCTTTCAGGGATGCTCTCTTTATACCCAATCATGACACTCATCTGTTTCTAATTAACCTGTTCACCTGTGGAATGTTCCAAACAGGTGTTTTTTGAGCATTCCTCAACTTTCTCAGTTATTTCTTGCCCCTGTCCCAACTTCTTTGGACCGTGTTGCAGGCATCAAATTCAAAATGAGTGAATATTTGCAAAAAACAATAAAGTTTATCTGTTTAAACATTAAATATTTATATATTAAAAATGTTTTTATTTATGTTTTACACAACATCCCAACTTCATTGGAATTGGGGTTATACATGCATACACACACTTTCTAAGCCACTTATCTTTCTGGGTCATGTAGTTCACTGGAACTAAGGGGCTCAAATCCAGAAACACAGCCCCAGCCCATTATACTTTCTCCACCCAACTGTACTGTTGGCACTATGCATTCCAGTGTGTAGCGTTCACTTGGCCTCTGTCAACTCAGATTCATTTATCAGACCACAAGACAGTGAAGTGTTATTAATCTAAACTCCAGAGAACACGTTTCCACTGTGTCACGATTGGCCTCTCCCAGTCCTCCATGTGCTTGTGTTTACCTTCTGGCCTTGTCGATGTGCTTCCTTGTTTTGTTTCTTCCCTGTTCTGCCCCCTTGTTTCTAGACTCCGCCCTTGATTGTTTTCACCTGTGTCTTGTTAACCCTCGTTGTTCCTGAATTTAATCCCTGTGTTTCCCCCTGTCAGTTTGCTGGTCTTTGTATTGTGTTGTTTGGTGTTGTATCTTCTGGCCTCTGTTATATTTCCTAGTCTCTGTTATTTTGTTTAGTCTGTGTTCCTTTTCGTTATGTCTGTCCCTCATTCTCTCCGTGTTGGCTCTTTGACCCTGGACTGTTTAGACCCTGATTCCGGATTTGCCCCTAATAAATCTCGCTTCTCTCAGCGTATGCGCCCACCTCATCATCTCTCCCCCACGTCACACACACAGTCCAGGGCATACCTTTCATCGCTCCAGCCGACACTTGGCATTGTGCATAGTGATCTTAGGCTTGTGTGCAGCTAATCAGCCACGGAAACATATTTCATGAAGCTCTTGACACACAATTTTAGTGCTGATGTTGCTTCCAGAGGGAGTTTGGAACTGTAGTAAATGATGATATAGAGGATAGGTGATTTTCACAAGCTCCAGCATGTTGTGAGTTTGTGTGGTCTACAACTTCAGTGCTGAGCTGTTGATGGTAAAGGCGGAATATCACTGAGCCTGTATTGTCTTAGCGATCTGTATGTTTTTAGCTCTTGTGATGTATACGCTGATGCAGTATTTCCAAGGTAATTAGAGACGTCTGGATATGTTGTCATGGGCAATAACACATAATCAAGACTCAAAGATAATTTACCACTTCAAAACCTCTCATTTTACATACTTTTTCTTGATGTTTTGATTTAGAAGCCATGGTTACTATCTCTACCCAAACAGGTTGTTTGAGCTTTTAACCCATTCGTACAGTTTTTTTCATAGAAATGAATGTGGAAATGCTCAATATCATGTGTAATTCCACTTATATAATGCTTACACCTTTACCTCCTACTACCTGTAATTACTATATAAACCGATTAAGTTATCAAACACAATCAACAGCGTTCTGCAACCACTTTAACTTTTTAATTGTTTTTAGCTGGCTTTTCTCTAGTTGTGAAATACTGCATCGACTGCTATTTCCCGAATTAAACCATGAAGACAAAATCTCTATCTGCTAATATATTATAATAGCTCTGCACTGGCATTTTAGATTCCAATTTGGCTAATGTTACAAAGTAATAATTATTAAAATATCAATCACATTAAAATAATATTCAAGTTTACCATCTTTATCCTCATCCGGTAGAGTAAAAAACACTACATGACACTGCCTTTATTACCGTGTAAGAATTTCAAACCGACAGAAAGAGCCTGCTTTTGTTATTTATGTAAGACCCATGACCTGTTTGTCCCCTTACTTTCAATATTTATTTTCATTATTTATATTTTATCCCTGTGATGGACAACCTGTCCAGAGTGCTTCCGGCCTCTCGCCCAGTGAGTGGTGGAATAGGTTCCAGCATTAATCAATTTCTTTAATTAGGCGTATAGCAACACCTACTGTGTGTCTTGCATGTTTTAGCAAAGGGTGTAAGGGACAGATGGTCAGTCAGTGACTCCGTAAAGCGGTCACCGTTGATGCACAAGACCACAGCTGGTCCAGAAGATCAATGATGAATGAAATCCTTCACGTCAGTTTAGCTATTATCAATTTAGCTTTGATAACCATAAACAGTAACGACGCAAAAGTGAAAATATATCACATAATGGTTATACGTAGAGGAGTAGAGGGCTGCAGACTAAGTCGTACAAAAATCTACGTAACTTGCATGGTTGGTGAGAGTCGGAAGCTGGCTAAATCACCTCTCCTACTCATAAAGATCCCATTGTTGTGAAGGAAATGTGTCAGTCCTGAAACATATATTCTGTAATCTTCAGCGACAATTTAAAAAGTGAACTTTTTATCTACAATATTATGATCTTATGGTGCATGTACAACTGTTCAAATCTGTGTTTGCTGGTCATTAAGATTAATTGACCCTTATTAGTCCCACAATGGGGAAATTTCACCTCCGCATTTAACCCATCTGTGAAGTGAAACACCACATACACACATTAGTGAACGCACACACACTAGGGGGCAGTGAGCACACTTGCTCGGAGTGGTGGGCAGCCCTATCCGCAGTGCCGGGGGCGCAGTTGGGGGTTAGGTGTCTTGCTCAAGGACACCTCAGTCATGTACTGTCGGCTCTGGGGATCAAACTGGCGACCTTCTGGTCACAGAGCCAGTTCCCTAACCTCCAGTCCACGACTGCCCCAAAGAAAACATGCATCGCCCGGGAATCGAACCCAGGCCTCCCACGTGGCAGGAGAGAATCCTACCACTCAATATGAGTATTCTACTCATCTCAAAATGAGCTAAAATTGTTATGATTATTTTGGTAGTGACAAAATGGAATGTTCAATCATTAACTGTAATAGAATGAACATAATTAAGGCATCTTATTAATATCATAAGGCATCTCAAGGTACCCTTATCTGAGTGAGGGTCAGTCAAAGTGATTTTTTTTGTTTTATTTTAGTCTAAAATTGAAGTTTTAAACTGTGATCTATTTGAATAGCTGTCATTGGCAGTGGGGTGACTTGTGTGCAGCTGCAGTTAGCCATGGAGCTAACATAACATTTAGCAAGTTTAGCAACAGCAAAACCCCCAAAGTAAAAATCATAATAGAGTCTTCTGGCTGACTGCATATCATGCAGTTTCGTGTATTTGTTTATAGTCAGTGGGGAAGAAATGTTAAGAGATTTGGGTTTAGACGCTGGTTAAATGAACGTTTCCTCAGTTTTGAAGGTTCAGTGCTCAACAAAGCCAAAGCTGTAGTGCTGTTGGTGGAGGATTTGACGTCACGCGTCTGTCAAACTGCAAAAGTCCATCTCCCAGCATACTCGGGATGATCATGTGATAGATAGATTTATTGATCCCGACAGAAATTCTGCCATCACAGCCAGAGTCAGGTTCGGACTTCATTTCCCAAGAGGCTACAAGAGATCATGTGACTCCTGAACATGACTCGTGCTCCTATCAGCGCACCCATCACCAGAGTTTTAACCCGTTGCACCTGTGTGATCTGTCATATGACTAGTTATAGGTAGTATATAAGCCTGGGCTTAGCGTAGAGAAGATGCAAGGTATTGTATCTCTGATCTTACTGAGCGTTGTGTTATGACTGTCTTTTCCTTTGTTTGGATTCTCCCGTCTTTTTGTCTTGCCCTTTGGATACCGTTGTCTGACTTTTCTGACCTGTGTTTTGACCCTTGGATTGTTTAGTGTTTTCAATTGGGGGCAGTCGTGGGCTGGAGGTTAGGGAACTGGCCCTGTGACCGGAAGATTGCTGGTTCAATCCCCTCGGCTGGCAGTCCATCACTGAAGTGCCCTTGAGCAAGACACCCAACCCCCAATTGCTCCCCGGGTGCTGTGGATAGGGCTGCCCACTGCTCTGGGCAAGTGTGTTCGCTGCCCCCTTGTGTGTGTGTGTGTGTGTGTGTGTGTGTGTGTGTGTGTGTGTGTGTGTGTGTGTTCACTAGTGTGCATGTATGTGGGTCTCTCACTGCACAGATGGGTTAGGGTTAACACAGTGACAAATGGTTGTGAATTCAATTTGTTTCACTCCCTGATTTGAGATTAAAACTGTCTGATTTCTGCTGCAGTGTTACATGAAGTCTGCAACATGACATGTGCTGTCAAATGTTAATGTGACCAGCTACTTCCATAGGATGGATTACAGTCTGTTATTGTGTCTATACAGTGGACTTTTAAGGTAGGTGTTTTTGATAGAGTGGTCAGTGAGTCTACAGTGCATTACAGGACATTACACATTTATGCACACTGACTTGTGCTTCCTGAGTGAGAGGCCCATGTGCTGCTTCATCTGCTGCAGTCCATGGTAGTCAGTGTAGATGAGGTCAAAGGGAAGTGGGCCTCGCAGCGGGCAGCTTCCTCTCCCTGGGGGAACGCCAAGGAACCTGAGGTGAAAAAAGGGTTGACAGCAGTAAGAAAAAGCCTCATTAGAACACAGATAAGAGCGTTTATACAGAGCTGTGATGCATTACGCTCTTTATGGTGAGAGAAAAATGCACCATTAACAATGTGCAAGTCCTGTGGCCACGCATTGTTCACTAAGCACTAGCACGGCAAATAGCAAATGAACAAAAGACCGTAGAGCCACCGGAGGAGCTCTTTCAGGGCTGCTCTTTCATTCGCCTCAGAGAGGCCTTGTGCTTCTGGATGTTTAATGTGGTTACAGACGTATGATGTCTGGAACGCACTGATGAGCGCACGCACAGGCGCATGATCTGTCTGCCACTGCTAATAGGGAGTGAAAGACGCACTTTGTAGTCTTCCAGAACACACACAGACGCGTAGCACACCACTCATGGGATGAGGGATGCTCCTCCTTCCACATGTGAAATTTATGACTATCAGCAGGCAGCCTGTCTGTGCGTGATAAGGCTCCATCCATCTCCATCCAGTACTCACACTTGCAATATCGTGGATCATCTGACAGTAAAAGGACTCTTCTCTGGTGCTGCTATGGAGAAGCTCTGGCTGATCTTTGTCTCCTCATGTTTCCGAGCAGAGGCAGATGGTACCACAGAGAATATGTAAACCAACACTGAGCTGCTCTATAAATGAGCGCTGAGTTCTCATTGGGGCCTGCTGGAGCCCACCTACGTCCCGCTTGTACCCAGGAAAGAGAGTCAGAGGCCGTAGATGCAATATGATGCTGTGAAATACACAATTTACTCACGGTCATCTTAACCACAGGAGCGAGTGGGCATTTGACCCATCACTCGTGGCTGGTCCTGCTTGCAGCTTTACCAATTGGATGGTTTGCTCTTTTTACTGAGGAGCAGGACTTTCCCCCTAAACCCCGAGGTCATTTTTCGACCAGTGAACTGTATCCTCCTCCTTTATAATTTTATTTTTTACTTTTATTTTTTATTAAAAAAAAAACCCAGAAAGGGCTTCTACAAAGTAGTTTTCCTCAAAGAAAAGAAAAATAATGATTATTTATTATGAATTTATTTAATGAAACAAACAACAAGCAGACAGTACAAAACACAATGTAAGTAGTTTTACATGTGGGTTTGTTAGCGTGAATTCAGAGGCGTCTTGATCTGTTTTCTGAAGCAGATGCATTACAAGTGTGTTACAGATGTGCTAGTTAGTGTTATTTAGAGGAGGTGGTAGACAGTTCCAGTAAAGTTAGGATGAGTTCAAGGGCCTGTGACTGTCAATTATATTATCTAAATATTATTATTATTATTATTATTATTAATACGTCTTTGTGTGCTGTTATCATGTTAGCCCTAACATCATCCTTCAATGGAACTACACACACACACACACACACACACACACACACACACACACACACACACACACACACACACACACACACACACACTTTCTAAGCCGCTTATCCTTCTGGGTCATGGAGTTCACTTCTGCTCCAGTAACATTACTCACTTAATGGCCTAATCCCATATCACCCCTCACTCCTACCTTAGCCCTGACCACTCTGTTAACCCTGGGTTAGGGTATCCCCCTTTTTTGTTTTTGAGGTAGAGGGGTGGGGTGAAGTGTCAGGGCTACATGGCCCTCTGAACAGATGACTTTCAGAGGGTCGCTCCACAGAGACTGGTATGAGAAAAAAAGAAAAACCTGCAAGATGACTGGGCGGAAAATAAACATTGGATTTTCTAAGTTTAAAGTCAGTTCAATGCATTCTGGTTATTTTCTTCATAACAAGCATAAAAATCGCTAGTAGTTTGCTGATGTCTCAGTAGCTAGTCTAGCTAACTTTCTCGTTCCACCTTTAATGGTGTAGCAGTTCCATTCTGGCACCTCATGCCTCAGAACCGTTTAAGGTGGGAGAGAAAAACTCGAGTAAGAAGCTGGTGAATCTCTGACTTCAGCTTCGTATCACTGAAGAATTATGGGGGGGTGATAATAAATAATTGCCCCCCTCTTTGAAGGCGTATGATGCCCTAAATGTAACTAAAGCCCAGCAGTGAGGAGCTGAACTTGACCCTCCTCTGCTGTCCCTGCAGACGGGCAGGGTCGCCTACAGAGCGGCGCTAGTAGTTGTTAGACAGTAGCAGTTTCACTTCGAAGGGGAAGATTTCAACCACTACTCCTTGTTACTCCGTTCCAGGTGGCACTCTGAAAAAAACATCACTTTAAGCCTTCTGAGAGTCCTAGTATACATGACTAGTTGTGAATTTGAGTGGTGGTCTAATTAGTGGGTTGTTAGACACAGAAGACAGTGGCAACAGCTCTGTGCCAGCCTCGGTCAACTGAAACTTCTATAGGATAAAACATCTGTTACAGACAACGTGGGACGTGTTTAATCTAGAATGGCTAAAAATGTTCAGGTGTATTGCTGTTGGCTTGGTGCTGACAAACTCCTAGAACCTCATAGGGACTCTAACAGAAGTGAGCACTATTGCAAAGCTGTTTTTTTCAGCACCTGTCCAGGGTGCCTTCCGCCCAATGACCGACCCAGAAGGATAAGCGCCTTAGTAAATGTGTGTGTGTTTGTGTGTGTGTGTGTGTGTGTGTTTTCATCATGTTTTGACCTTCATAACCTGAATTAAAGATCTGCTTCTCGGAAAATAAAACAATGAATAGGTTTATTGGGACATAGATTAGATTATGCTCTATGTCAGTGGTTCTCAAACTGGTCCTCAGGGCCCCCCAGTGTTCCCAATTTTCACTCTGACTCAAATTGCAACACAGAGACTTTTGTAAGTTTGTCATATTTTAGTCTGTCATGGTTCCTCTACAGTACTTTGATGTTGTTTTTTTGTGTTTGTTTAATAAATCGAACCACTACATTTGGCCCCACCTCTTTTGGAAGTGTGCCACCACCCCAAATGGGATGTATTGATGTCTTCTCAAGTAGAGACACACTGAAAACTGAAAGCTTTGTATAGTAGAGTACATATTAAACATATACTGAGAATTGTGTTGGGGTTGGATGTTCCCACCAGTAACACAAAAGAACCACGGTTCCCTTAGACGGGAACCATGACCTGCAGTTTTCGGTAGACCATAGTTTAGTTCTTTGTTGTGGGTGTAGTTTCCAAAAAAAACGAATTAAAGGAAAAGTTTGTTTGGTCTGTGCTGAATAAGGCAGCTATGAAAGAGCCCTAAAAAGCATTATGTGCAAGAATAAATACTAAAGCACTCATATGCATGTCCTCCCTCACGCTCTCGCTCATCTGAAGGATCAGTCTCCACCACTCAAAGCCTCCTTATCTAACATGAAAACACACAGAGTCAATGCCTAGTGACTATAATGTTCTTCTGGTGTTATTATTCTGGTGAATGTTAACATGGAATCCAGACTTGTTTTTGCTGTAAATTGGCCCACATTCATATTTTCCCAATTATTCAGACTAATTCCAGACTTGTTTGTGCTTTATATTGGCCCACATTCATAGTTTCCCAATTCTTCAGACTAATTCCAGACTTGTTTTTGCTGTATATTGGCCCACATTCATATTTTCCCAATTCTTCAGACTAATTCCAGACTTGTTTTTGCTTTAAATTGGCCCACATTCATAGTTTCCCAATTCTTCAGACTAATTCCAGACTTGTTTTTGTTGTATATTGGCCCACATTCATATTTTCCCAATTCTTCAGACTAATTCCAGACTTGTTTTTGCTTTAAATTGGCCCACATTCATAGTTTCCCAATTCTTCAGACTAATTCCAGACTTGTTTTTGCAGTATATTGGCCCACATTCATATTTTCCCAATTCTTCAGACTAATTCCAGACTTGTTTTTGTTGTATATTGGCCCACATTCATAGTTTCCCAATTCTTCAGACTAATTCCAGACTTGTTTTTGCTGTATATTGGCCCACATTCATATTTTCCCAATTCTTCAGACTAATTCCAGACTTGTTTTTGTTGTATATTGGCCCACATTCATATTTTCCCAATTCTTCAGACTAATTCCAGACTTGTTTTTGCTGTATGTTGGCCCACATTCATATTTTCCCAATTCTTCAGACTAATTCCAGACTTGTTTTTGCTGTATATTGGCCCACATTCATATTTTCCCAGTTCTTCAGACTAATTCCAGACTTGTTTTTGCTGTATATTGGCCCACATTCATATTTTCCCAATTCTTCAGACTAATTCCAGACTTGTTTTTGCTGTATGTTGGCCCACATTCATATTTTCCCAATTCTTCAGACTAATTCCAGACTTGTTTTTGCTGTATATTGGCCCACATTCATATTTTCCCAGTTCTTCAGACTAATTCCAGACTTGTTTTTGCTGTATATTGGCCCACATTCATATTTTCCCAATTCTTCAGACTAATTCCAGACTTGTTTTTGCTGTATATTGGCCCACATTCATATTTTCCCAATTCTTCAGACTAATTCCAGACTTGTTTTTGCTGTATATTGGCCCACATTCATATTTTCCCAATTCTTCAGACTAATTCCAGACTTGTTTTTGCTGTATATTGGCCCACATTCATAGTTTCCCAATTCTTCAGACTAATTCCAGACTTGTTTTTGCTTTAAATTGGCCCACATTCATAGTTTCCCAATTCTTCAGACTAATTCCAGACTTGTTTTTGCTTTAAATTGGCCCATATTCATAGTTTCCCAATTCTTCAGACTAATTCCAGACTTGTTTTTGTTGTAGATTGGCCCACATTCATATTTTCCCAATTCTTCAGACTAATTCCAGACTTGTTTTTGCTGTATATTGGCCCACATTCATATTTTCCCAGTTCTTCAGACTAATTCCAGACTTGTTTTTGCTGTATATTGGCCCACATTCATATTTTCCCAGTTCTTCAGGCTAATTCCAGACTTGTTTTTGCTTTAAATTGGCCCACATTTCACATATTCATCAATTATGTGCAATCCTGTTTATTTTTGCATAATAAAATGTCTTCATATGCAGTTCTTTTGCTGCTGACCTGTTAAGTCTATATTTTAACTGATACCAATGCTACCAGCCATATTTTGCATATTTATCCCTGTTGTAGTGTTTAATACCTGAGCTTGATCACCAGCCACATCATTTATTATTATTATTTTTAGTATAATCGGCTTTTAATGTTTAATTGATTAATGTTTTCTGTAAGGTTTTTCGGATTGTTCTTCCAAATTTTCCTGGGTGTCTATTGCATGCCTGCACTGGGAAGGATCTGTCGTCAACAGCTATAAGAATATATGATGCCAAACGCTAATAAGTGCAATGTGAAATCTCCTGAAATGGACAAGAGGAGTCTATAAAAAAAACAAAACAAACATTATTCATACGAGGAGTCACAACACATCCAGCAATCACAAGAAATCCAGACATGCATTTGTGTGTGCACAAGCCCATTTCCCAGCTTGGAACACACATCATGCAACGTCTGACTTAATATTGCATTTGTGTTGCAGAGCTGGCACTGAAGCGAAGTGAATAAGGATGGAAACATGAGCTTTTTCAGTGGAAAGAACCACCTGCAAAAGTAAACTAATGTAACTGAATTGACTTCTGTGGAAATAATAAGTGGAAATAATTGAACACCTGTACAGATGTCACGACTGGCCCCTCCCAGTCCGGTCCATGTGCGTTTTGTTTTGGTGTAAGTCCTGCCCCTTGCTTGGTGACTCCTCCCCTGATTGTTTTCACCTGACCCTCGTTATCCCTTTGTATTTAAGCCCTGTGTTTGCCGGTCTTTGTTTGATGTGTCGGTCTCTGTTGGATGTTTCGGTCTGTTGTTAGAACTGTTTGTATTGCTCGTCATGTTTGTACCTGATTCTGTCCGTATTGGCTCTATGACCCTGGACCGTCTTGACCACGACCCTGGAATTGCCCCTAATAAATCTCGCTTATCTCAGCATCCGCCTCCTCGCTCCCCGTTACAACAGAGAACACACTCCTGCACATTTCAATACACAGTTTCTGTCCTTCACACAATTTCTATAAGGTGTCTATAAGGTGTTAAATTGAGAAAATAAATTGTATTTGTGTGTTAAAATCTGCAGAAGTGTGCTCACTTAGAAAATCAACTAAACCTGTCGTTTGACCGGGGTGACCCATTGCTTATGACCGTATGTCCTGTACGTTCAGAAGTAGTTAAATAAAAAACTATCAACGTGTGTCATTTAACTATACTCTTAAATATTGTATTGTATTTGTGGTTCTAGGAAAACACTTTACATTTACTGTAATGTTTATTGTAGAGCCATCATTTTAAAGGTTACTCAAAAGTGTATTGTATCAAGTCAATTGTATTGCATGGCCCCATTTGGCACCTTGATTTTAAATCGTGACGTTATCGATGTTGCGAACTCATTTGCTAGGAAGTTAAATCAGTAAAGATAGCCACGGTGGAGCTGACTATCACTGAGCATCGATGTGCAGTGAATTTCATGAATCTTTTTACAGATAGGCACAGTAAGGCTTGTTTATTTATTTAGGCTTTTTTAAAAAGTTTGTTTCTACTGTCGAATGTAAGAGAATCAGAAAATATAAACCCAGAAATGAACAGAAAAAAAAACAAAGAAAAAAACAAAACCAAAATATTTCTAAGCCAGTTAATCAGATTTTATTTAAATATTTGTAGCTCGAATTTCAAGATTGAGACACTGACCATGTGGTCTTTGACCATGTGGTCACATGTAGATTGACATGTGGCCTTACAGACCAAATTCTAAGGCACTGGGCAATTTGTGAAATCTAGTGTATGTGTGACCACGGAGTGGACGCCATAGTATATTCTGTCCGCAACTCTCTCGCTTTTATCTCTCTTTTTCTGAACCACTCCATCTCCTGTTCAGGAACCATTCAGTGTCTGTGCAGCTGTGTGAATCATACCTGTGTGTTCACTGTATCTGCTCACTTCAACTACCGTGTCAGTGGCTGCAGCCATGCAGAGACAGAGTGTGTGGAGCAGCAGATTGATTTCCTATCGAAACGCTGTGTTTGCATGTGTCCTGCATTCATTTTCACATACGGCTACAGCCAGACTTACCCAATGAAAGCAAGATTAACCCTGACTGAAGGATATTCCTCTACTGCACAGTGTTGCTTTAGGGTAATAAACCAGTTTTCTCCTCTTTACAAAGACATTTAATAACAATGACAGAGTTAATAATGAAGAGTGGAGTCGGAATAAACCAATAAAAAAGCATGTAGGTGGTCTCAGCAGCTTCTGCTGGGCATTTTAAACCTCTACTTAATATGGCGAAGTGTGGCTGAAACATTTCTGCTCCAGACAGTTGTCTTCAGAAAAGTCATTTTTCATCCATTCAAAAATGTAATGCACATCTGTTTGGGTTTCACATAAATCAGTATTTATATTTACTTATTATATTTATAATAAAAATGGAGTAAAATCAATATTATGTTGCCTCAAAGCCCATTTAAACGACCTAATCTGGCCTCGCTGATCGAGAATAATAAATATAATCCTAGAGTTCTGTTTAGTGTGATTTCCAGAATCTCAAAAAATCAGGCAGGTACTGAACCAGAAATCCGAGCAACTCTCACCAGTGAAGTTTTTATGGACTTATTTAATAATAAAATTGAAAATATTAGACAACAAATTCAAGCCACAGTATTAAACCCAACTTGGCTGTCATCTGACTTGGCTGATATAAAACAAAACACAGTTGTAGAAAAGAGCCTGGAAACTTTTTACCCCCTCCCACAGCTGGAGCTAGAGAAGATGATCTCTTCTGCAAATTGCACAACCTGCATATTCAATGCAATTCCCTCAAAATTACTCAAAGAAGTACTGCCAGTTATTATAAACCCTATTTTAACTCTATAGTAAATCCGTCCCTTAGCCTGGGCCATGTTCCCAAAGCTTTTTAACTAGCAGTTATCAAACCCCTGATCAAGAAACCAAATCTTGATGTTGCCGTTTTGTCTAACTACAGGCCTGTTTCTAATTTACCATTCATATCAAAGATCTTAGAAAAAGCTAGGGCCCAACAACTTAGTTCATATCTACATAAGAACCATATATATGAAAAACTCCAATCTGGATTCAGGCCACACCACAGCACTGAGACGGCTCTAGTTAAGATAACTAATGATCTTCTTCTTGCCTCTGATCAAGGCTACGTATCCCTGTTAGTGCTACTTGACCTCAGCGCGGTTTTCGATACAATAGACCACAATATTCTCCTAGAAAGGTTAGAAAACATGGTTGGAGTCACAGGGACGGCCCTATCATGGTTCCAATCTTACCTAACAGAACGTTATCAGTTTGTCAGTGTAAACAATTTATCTTCCATTTATTCAAAAGTAAGATTTGGAGTTCCACAAGGCTCTATTTTAGGACCTTTATTATTTACTCTATACATGTTACCGTTAGGCACAGTTATGAGTAACCATGGTATTAACTTTCATTGTTACGCAGACGATACACAACTGTACATATCAGCCAAGCCTGATGACCAATACAGGTTAAAGAAAATAGAGGACTGTGTAAAAGATGTGAAAGGCTGGATGTCACGGAACTTCCTCCTACTAAACAGTAACAAAACAGAGGTTCTCCTTCTGGGTCCAAAAGTGGCAAGGAAAAAAATTACCAGATATAATTTTAAATCTTGCTGACTTTTGTTACACCTGGCTTAGCAGCAAAAAATCTTGGTGTCATATTTGATTCAGATTTATCATTTGATCAACACACAGGCGGCATCACTAGGACAGCTTTTCTACATCTTCACAACATCGCCAAGATCAGAAATGCCCTGTCCCTGCGTGATGTGGAAACACTAGTACACGCCTTTATTACTTCTAGGCTAGACTACTGTAACGCGCTACTGTCAGGATGTACGAGCAGGAATCTTAGCTGAACTTCAACTAGTCCAAAACGCCGCAGCCAGGGTCCTCACTAAAACTAGAACATCTGATCATATCAGTCCAGTGCTATCATCACTTCATTGGCTGCCTGTTAAATTCTGTATTGATTATAAAATCCTTTTATTGACATATAAAGCCCTACATGGGCTCGCTCCTGAGTACCTGCAAGACCTTATTTCCTATTACGAGCCATCATGACTACTCAGATCCCAGAGCGCTGACTTATTAATAGTTCCTAGAATTCCTAAGGCTGCAGCTGGGGGAAGAGCTTTTTCTTATAAAGCCCCCAAACTCTGGAATGATCTTCCAGAAACTGTTCAGGACTCAATCTTTAAATCTAGGCTGAAAACTCACTTGTTCAGTTCAGCTTTTGGTAGTTAATGTTCCCCCTTAGATAAAGGCAGCAGATCCAGGGGTCAATGGACACAGGGAATTATAGTAAACTGAGACGCTGGTGCTGTCGTCCCGCTGCTCGCACGCGGTCACTCAGGTTTGTGGACGGTGGAGCGGAGGGATGCCGAACTGTTTCAGAGTGCTGCCGTGCTGCCGGAGGTTCTCCTTGCCACTGTTGCCCCTGGCTTGCCCACCTGGGGGTTTTACATTCTTGTTAAAACTTTATCTTCTCTGGAATTCTGTGAAGCTGCTTTGTGACAACATCAGCTGTAAAAAGCGCCACAAATTGGATTTGATTTGATGATGATTTGATTCAAAGAAACATTGAGTATAAGGGATAAAGCCAGAAGCTTGTTAAATAACATAAAATATATTTTTATGTTGTTCTCCCCGTGTCTGCGTGGGTTTCCTCCGCCATTGAGTTGAGGCCGTGTGATTGGCTGATTAGCTATTTATGTTAGCAACTGAACAGTTAATAATTAGTACCTAATAAAGTGGCCGGTGAGTGTGTGTGTGTGTGTATATATATATATATATATATATATATATGTAGAAAGTGATATGTAGAATGCTTCATAATGTATGCATCTGAAAATATCAGATAATACTTCAGCAAACCAAAAACAAGACATGAGCTCATTCAAATGTGGCTTTTATTTGACATAGAAGAAAGAAAACTATCCCCTTTCATTCTACACAAAGTCAGTCTGTTGTAATTAGCACTCTTCCAAGCCAGCTTTTCAAATTTCTTGCCGCTTTTTTGCCCTCACAAGGATAAAATGCAGATTGCATCCAATTAGCCTACCCATGAATTCATCACTAATGGATTTGATACAGTTGAATATCAGCTCTTTACAATAGCCAGAGCATTCTTCCAATCTGCCTTTTCAGCAGTCAGCGCTGTTTCCTTTTATTCACCCTCGTAGGGAGATTTCAAAAGGCCTACACTTGGAGCAAATGGACGCTGTAATTGTATGGCTTTCATCCAACTCCCATTTGCTTCTAAATCAAATGACATCTCTCATGCGAACTGTGTAATGTGTGATATGCTAGACAACTATGTGTTTTACAGCTGCATTTAAACAAATATACTAGCCATGCAAATACATCCCATCTTTTAGTTCCACTCACTGACCACTTCATGAGCTCCACGTACAGCCATATGCAAAGTCAGAGCTGGACTGAGACCAAAATTCAACATTGGCCCACCACAACCACAGCTACCTGGTTAATTAGCCATGAACATTCAAGTTCTCTACAGAGAACAAACTTCTGCACATTTAAAATTCATTAAATTTTAGCGAATTTTAGCTGTTAAACTTGTCATCACTTAACAAAAAAGAACCATTTTCTTTTACCCGGTGTTGTAGTTTTATTATGGTGATTTCCTTTCAGAAGGTGTTCTGCAATTATTATGTACCAGATTTGTAAAAAGTGTAGACATGACAGATTCATACAAGATCAAAATCCCAGTGATCACTCAAATTACAGCGCAGCTCTATGTAAAACTAATCCAGCTCAAATAGGGCTGGGCACGTAATGAGTATCAATGTGAAATGCAGACACACACACTACATCTTAGTGAGCCTTTCTGTGCCTCTGCTGCCTCACATTCTCTTTTCGCAGTGTATTAGTGAGACGTCACCTCACTGAATTCGACTTCTCACCTACCAGACTAGCTCATTCTTTTCAAGCCTGACTGGACTGAAATAGCACTATCGCTCCCTCCCAAACTCAGCTGTAAACAAACTCCATTCAGACAGCACAGCCATGGGCTGCTGACAGATCCAAAGTCATTCAAAGTCTGACAGAGGTTTACAGCCCCATGCCACTCTGATCAAACACTGCAGACCATGATTACTACCGGCTGCTATACAGCTATACGCGCTGGAATAACCTTGTCCGTCATAGATCTCTGAGTGCCTCAGTTTGCATTATGCAGTCAATGGCATTCCTAAATAAGGTCTCCAGGTCTATGTTGTTGTGGTGAGAGAAAAACAAATGGCTTTTTGAAAATGGCCTCGATCGCACCATGTGTTGTTTGTTCACACCCTGTAATAAACATGAATGTTCCATTGTCTGTGTGTACGTTCACCGCTGAATTGCACTGGGTCTTCTGAAACATAGTCACTAAGCAGTCAAAATATGACTGGTGCTACATACGTGCTACCAGACATGGGAGGGTTTCTTTAAAATGTATTCCAGTGCAGATTACTGACTACTGTAATCTGTAACTTAATCCAAAAGACTGCTATATTACAGTAATGTAACCTGATTACTTCCTGTCTTTTAAGTCATGCAATTAAAGTCATGCACTGAAAAGTTCGTCCGTTTCAACAACAGAACTTTAAAGAAGAACTAGACAGTTTTCTAGAGCAAAGGCATGTTATACACTGTCAAAAACAAAAGTGGAAAAAAGGCTGGCAGGAGAAATGCCTGACAAACCTTTCAACAATATAATCAAGTAAGAATCTCTTCAAAAATACTGGTATATAGTATCAAGTTCAACTCCATCCGGTGGAACTCACGTCTCAAACCAACGTTTGTTCTAGCATCTTACTTACCTGCCTCATTACCCCACTTACCTGACTGTCACCTCATTGACCCCTTTCTCTGCCACTATACACCCTTTAACTGCTGCTGCACTCAGCACTTTAACTTTAGACTCATACTTTGCACATTGTAAGGTTTACGGGTATGACTGTGTGTGTGTGTGTGTGTGTGTGTGTGTGTGTGTGTGTGTGTGTGTGTGTGTCTGAGTGAGTGATGGTAGGAATGCATGTTTTATTTTATTTTATTTTATTGTTGTTGTTTATTCAAATAGCAATGATGTGAAGATTGAATCATTGAATTATAAGCTGCACTTATTTTATTGTACTGCACTCTGTATTGTAGTTTATTGTGTTGTATCTTATTATTATTATTGTCTTATTGAGTTCTGCGTTCAACTCTGGTTCTTTTTCTCTTGGTGTCTGCAGTGACATTTGTTTCTAGCAGTTTCTGAGCTCAGGACCGTCTTTCTCTCTAACCTACTGGTAACTAGCAAAGATACTTTCTCTAGATTGACAAAGCACTTCTTGTAAGTCGCTCTGGATCAGAGCGTCTGCTAAACGCTGTAAATGTAAATGTAAATGAAAATGATGAAGGAATCTCCGCTGACACTGTCTTACTTACTAAAGAAGACCAGTATCAAACCAAGCCATCCTGGGCTGCTTGGGAGAGGATTCTGGCCAATATGAAGCACCTCTAAACAACAATCCCGTCTCCTCGCTTATAAATGTTGGTTATTTTTGTGACCTTTTGAACTTCAGATACCTAAAAGTCAGCTTTAAGTTGTTTTTGTGACCTTTAGAGCCCTATTGACTTGTTTTTGTAAAACTGAAGGAACCTTCTGACCCTTATGTAAACTGATTTTACCTGTTTAGCTGACAGAAAATGAGAAATCATTAGGGGCGCCCTCAGTTTTAAACATTTTAGATTCATAGCGTCAAATCATGTAGAGCTTCAGACACCACAGTTCTATTTTATATTTACTTTATCTTATTCCCTACATGTGAATGTCTGACTGATACTGTGCTCTGTGAGCTCCTGTAACCAAAACCAAATTCTTTGTATGAGTAGCAGACCCGGCCAATAAAGCTTGATTCTGATTCTGATCAGTACAATTACTGTTTACCACAATAATAACAATAACAACAATAAAAATAAATGCAAATGAACAATAAAACACTGTATATGTATGCTGTGTTTACATGTATTTAACCTTTTTTTTTTTCAGAAATGGGTATTGACCGTTAAATTTTACAGTGCTTTCACAGTAAAAGAAACATTGTGAAAATACTAATAGGCTATTTTTCATTTTTGAAAACTAAAAGAAATTCATCCTCTCATCAAGGAGACAAAAGCCTTTTTCACATAGCTTGAATATCTGTGGCCCAGTTTGAACTGCTTTTGGAAACGCACACCATATATGACAAACCTGAGGAGAAATCTTGTGATGTTTGTTACAAGTTGCTGAGTTGCTATGCCAACCACATAGACAACAGAGGTTGGTGGAATGTTGCCTGCAAAGTTTGCAAAAAAAGAAATAAATTGAACAGATCCAGAATAAAATCATAACATTTTTTGCAGTTTTGGCTCCAAAAAAACCCTCAAAATCTCAGTTTCATCCCATTATCAAGTGGCACGAACAAAGCCAAACTGGACTGGACACACAAGGAGAGTAGTAAAGATGCAAACTGGGGATGAAGCTGTGGTGAGAACTGCTGATATGCAAACTAAGCTGACCTAAAATTGTACAGAGAGTCTTGGTCCATCCATTATAAACCTTATAAAGGCTCTTATTTGCGGTCAGTGTGGGCTGCATGTGACATGCATTCTGCGTTCACTTTGCCTTTTTCTTTCTTTCACAGCACATTGGCTGATGCCTGAATCACTCATTCGGTTACAACAGCTAATCACACTAACGGATCTTCCATGCTCACAATAGCTTGTGATCGAGCTCCTGAGCTGGAAAATCACTTCGGCTGGTGAACATTTGTCAGAAGAGGCAAATCGATAAAATTGTGTATTGTAGGTCCAGCCTAAGTCATGTGAAAGTAAGGCTACTATTATGACTATGCACTTTAATACTATTATTATATAAGAGTACCGGCATCTCAAACTGCAGCCTACCACTACCAAAGCCACTTAAATGCATAACTCAGTGGCTGAGATGTCAACAAAGGCATTTAAAGAGGTTTGATGTGAAATGGTTGTTTGTTTTGTAGCGAAACTTACTAGACTTGCCGTAACGAAATTGACCTGGAGTGCTACATTTTTAGAGTTGCACTTTTTAATTCTGTCTGGAAATCTCAGGAGTTGCCGGGCAAGCATAAAAGTAGCTGCTATGCTTGACTGCTCAAAGTGTTTGTGTGGGGAGGGAGGGGGGAGGGGGGGGGGTTTGATATCATGCAGGTAGCAAGCAAAGCTGTCATGCACTGCAGGTAGATGGTGAACTAGAGAGAGCGAGATTAGATAGAGAGGAAAGTATCAGAATGGGTGACTAGAGAAAGATGACTTAGAACAAGTCTTTTCTTATTTTAAAAGGCACATTTGTTTGACGCAGTCATAAGTCCACAAGCTCTTTATTCTGACTTTTTTCATAGAGTTTTAATTCTGATCTCTGGCCTATGCCACAAATCTGCTCTGTTTGATTTGAGTGTATCTGCCTAACATGTAGGCCTTTCCTTTTTGTATCCCAATTAGGCAATGCTTTCTTTTACAGTCCCTTATGCTCTAAGTAATAACCAAATAAGTGTGATGTACTCCAAAGTACTAGGTAAATATTTTGGGTAACATGATGGTAAGTTCTGCTGCAGTCTAACTGACCTACATTGAAATGCCCACCAAGTAAGTTCTAGGTAGTGACTGGGTAAGTGACTTGTATCCAGTAGTTAAATATCATAAAAAGAGCAAAAACAAAGTACAAAGTGTCCGACACTGTGTCCACCCGTCTATGAGCTGTAGAGAAAATTCCGTCTTTGTACCTAAGTATGTAATTCCGTGTGGATATTGTCTGTGAATCAGCATCTGCAGGACCTTATTAGCTCATTCATTTTTCAATTGAGTCCTCAGTATAATCAGATAAATGCATGATGAGCTCACACACAGTAAAGGCAGATTTAGCAGTTCTATGTTCCTCTTCTGTGTGAAACACTGCTCCATGACTGGGTGGATTTTTGGAGGAGAACCAAAAGCTCCTGGACCTGCATGGTACATTCCATTTGGCTCACTCCTGCATGAATTAGGGCATGTTTCGTGCAAATTGGATGCATTAACTAGTAACATTTACTCAGATACTGAAGTAAGACTTACATATTGCTGTTGTTGGAAGAAAACTTGGTATCTCCAAAATAGCAAGTTCACAGGAGAAGGAAAAATCATATTTTACTTTTAATGTATTTTTAATGTGCAACAAGACGTCTTTCCAAGTCATTTTGGGCAATTTCTTTTAGGCTATTCATCATGAAATTTACAGACAATGTAAAGTGTAACAGGTATTTTTAAATGATGTCAAAACCTGAGAAATGTCAGCATTTTCTTCTAACTTTGGTTATAAGTTCCTAGGTTCTTGTTTATTATCATTTTTATTATTGTATTCTCGTGCATGCGAAAAGTGAAAATCTTTATGCTGTGATTGGCCACACTTCTGACCTCTAGCGTCACCTTTTTATCATAGACCAAAAGCATCCCAGACAGAGAAGAATACAGCCTAACCAACTGTGCTGGTAGATGCTGGCTGTTCTAAGAAGTACCACTACAGTTCTTCAGGTTATTCAGTACTTTCTTTGAGTTGTCCTGCTACTTTTTTACTTTTAACCAAGTTGAAACGTTATTTTACTTAAGTCATTAAGTCATATTGACTCAGGTAAACTAAAACAGCCTTAAGTTACTTTTTTTTCATTTAAAGTGTTGTAAAGTTGTTAAAATTTATTTAAGTGGCACTGTTTACAACGGGCATAGTCACAAAGCAGCTTTACAGAAAATCCAGGTCAAGGACTCAGTGGGCAAGCCAATGGTGACAGGAGCAAGGAAAAACTTTACAAGAGCAGGAGGAGGAGGGAACCTTGAGGGGGGAATCCAGACTCAAAAAAGGGACCCCGTCCTCCTCTGGTCGACACATCGCAAAACAATAACACAACTCATCACAGTGAAAATGAGCGTTAAATCCATGAACATCAGTGCCCACTGTGAGGAGCCTATCATGATGATCTGTTAGTATGAATATGAAAAGAGCGCAGTGTGTCCTGAAGCAGATGAAACAATGTCTATGAGTAAATAGATTCAGTCTGTGCAGGCACCAGTTTCATCAGGGGGTAGGAAAAAAAAAGATTTAGGCTACGTAGTTATAAGTTTAGGTTAAGGCTACTTGATTATAAGTTTAAGGTACACGGATTATACGTATATATTGATGAACTGGGTCATTTGCAAATGTATTGAAAGTAATAGAAGAGTTGTAGCTGAAGCTGCTTCCACACAGCTGGAGGTGATTCATTAGTTGTGTTCAGATCTCAACTTGTTTTGATCCTGTGTGACAGCTTCACGAATCACTTCATTTCTGCACTACTTTGATGAAGATCATTTTTTATTGATCTAAATGAAATCTAGCAACATTTGTCCTGTTTGTAACACTAGGCGTGTTCTGTGAGTGAGTAATTGTGAGTCTGCTAGACAGTTATGAGCTCCTTGTCCTGCACGTTGTCGGCTTTGCCACAGAAGGTCAGATTTCCAATCAGATTAGTGCTCCCTGGACTAGAATGTGTGCAGATGAATGGTAAGTGTGAGTCATTTGTGACAATGAATGGAGTTATGATTGTAACAGTGCCATATCACACAGGGAGAGTGAATGTGTAGTAATGAGAGGCAAAGTGCGGAGCACAGCGAACGCTGCTCACATGCACTCCCGAGACTTCTGTGGCTGTCTCGGGAGGGCGTGTGAAAAGTGAGTTTATAATAATATACACTTGGGAGAGTATAATAAGCCCAGGATAAATTTGTAGAAATTTGAATTTGTGCAGCGTGGGCTGCTATTTTAAACCAGGACAGTGCTGAAACACACTTTCTGCCTCTCTCTTCTCATTCACCACACACACACACACACACACACACACACACACTCGCACACACACTTAAGTGGAAAGACATCTGGGGTTGACAGTCCCGCTGGGAGGCCGAGGGGGGGGGTGTAATACACATGGACCCAGCTAAAAGCCCACTCCCTGACACTCAGGAAAAGCGTCTGTTAGGGGGTGCTGCAGGGTTCTATGCTAGGGCCTCTGGCTATTTTCAGACACAGGTAGTGGATCAGCCTCATGCTGAGAGCAGAATTAGCCACGCTAGATGCAGGAGCACATTTACAGAAGGAAATCCATGTCCACACGCGCACACACACACACACACACACACACACACACACACACACACACACTCCAGTTCTCTAGAACCCGACTAATCCTTTCCATGAACTACAAATAAATCTGAGATTTTCCATTGAATGTACCGTTTAGTCTTTAAAGCTGAGCGTGGCTCTGTAAGGACTAAATTCAGAGCTTTATAGCAGCAGGAAATGGACTTTGGATCTCAGACCTCCACAAATCGGCCAGTGCAAGTACAGAATTGGACATTCAGTGTGACCAATGACTTCAAGAGATGAGTCTTGAGTCTGCAGACCGGAGAGGACTGAAATCCTTATAGCCAGACAGAGGGCCTTGCTGTTATATACAGTGGCATAACTAGTATTTTTGTGCTCCGGTGCCTCAAACAATTAGGACTCTATTAATAAATTTGTAATTTTAATCATATTAATAATTAATAATAAAAAAAATTCTCTCTATTGCTATGTCTCCTCTAATGTAGCGGGTGGTTAAAGCACATCATTAGGTCATTGTGTTGATCCAAGAGTCATGGGTGTAAAATTGCATAAGTAGTGATATAAAGGGGTCCAGTAAGAATATGAGAGGGCCTGGTCACCATTCAACATTCACTCAGCCCAGATTGTTTCAGATGAATCTGTTAATCTCGCTACGGCAGCACATATACTAAAATTGGATCGAAGATTAGCATGGCCCCTGCGAAAGGATGGCAGCAAATCTGTGAAGCGCTCCATATTTGGGGTCAGTCGTGGGCTGGAGGTTAGTGATCTGGCCCTGTGACCGGAAGGTTGCTGGTTCGATCCTCAGAGCCGACAGCACATGACTGAGGTGTCCTTGAGCAAGACACCTAACCCCCAACTGCTTCCCGGGCGCCGTGGATAGGGCTGCCCACCGCTCCGGGCAAGTGTGCTCACTGCCCCCTAGTGTGTGTGTGTTCACTAGTGTGTATGTAGTGTTTCACTTCATGGATGGGTTAAATGCGGAGGTGGAATTTCCCCGGTTGTGGGATAAAAAAAGTATCACTTGATAACTTAATCAGTGACTTGTTCCAGTATGGCAAAGATAAGAAGGACACAGGCGAGAAGCCGTGTGTTTCAAACCATGTGAAGTCTGTTGGAAAACATAATATAACGGACGTGTCAAATGCACGAATGAAAACGGCAAAATAAGAACGATATTTTGCTAGGAACAAAAATGAACCGGAAACGCGATCCTAACTGTTCTGAATCGCAAACGTTTTTCCGGATTCCCTGTTGCCAGGTGATAATGGGCCTCGTTCACCAACTTTTCTCAAGAAGAAATTTCACCAGTGTTTTCTTATTTGGGATTTGTTCTTAGGTTAAAGGTGTGAACAGTGCTGTGGTTTAAGCACATGTCATGAATCTGATGTAGGCTTCTTCTTAGAACTAATATAAGAGAAAAAGCTTAGGACGACACTAATGAATGAGGTCCAATGTTGCTTTTCTGTTCCATGTAGCTTCTTCACCTCGAAACCCCAGACTTTTTTGGGTATAATTTTGCAAGATTTCTATGACATGCATATGGTATTTTTTGAGCTTAACTAGGTTAATTCGGTAGTCAGCCTGCATATTTCTCCTATTTTACACACGGAATTTGTTTATCAGTGCACTTGGACTTACTTTGATCAGAACAGCCTGTAAATGGGCTATTTCATAGTTTTTGTTGCTTTAATTTACTGACTGAACAGTAAAACTCTACAGCCTGTTTGCATGTGAACATGCCCTTATCAACGTAAACAAATCCAGGCCTATTCGCTTTTCAAGCCCACAGTTTATTTTATTAGGCATAAACAAGAACGGAAAAAGAACAGAATACATTTCAACAGAATACGTGGTTCAAACACGAGAACTATGAAATATTATTTCTGCTTGGAGCGAACCGGGATTCTGAAACAGAATATGATGAGGGGTCATCAAAAGGGGCTACTTCAAAACATTCTGTCTTGATACAGAAGGACATGAAAGAGCACTAAAGGAGCACTCTAATTTTCAGAAGCGCAGAAATAGAGGACCTGCAGTTGCTCTTGTGTCTCTGGTCTATTATAGACAGAGTGATGAGGGATGACCCGTGATCAGATGACCTTGTGGTTGGTAGCTGCTTATTATGCCCAGTGACCAGTGGTGGACAGTAACTGAGTAACTGAGTAAATGTAATTGGTTTCTGTACTTTAGTATTTTTGGTGTATCTGTACTGAAGTTTCTCCGTTCTGGGCGACTTTTTCCTTTCACTCCACTACATTTCAGAGTCTAATATCCGACTTTTTCCTCCTACATTTTGAGAAATCTGTCGTTCCTTTTGGTTTCTGTGTGTATAAAAACGTAACATGTCAAAATGAAAGAAGCGCAAAGCCAGAGCACCAATCAGGGCCCAGCGGTCACTTTGTTTAGAGCTGGTTTTGACTCGGTTCTCCCTGATGGAAACTGTTTACCTTCAGTGTTTTGTGCTTCTGATCATTTTAATAGACGTCAGCGTCACTAATTAATGACGTTCTATTAAAAGACTGGTTTACCAAGAGAGACGCTGGAGGACTTTCACCTGAAATGAGTTCATGAAGCCAGTCTGGTTATAAAAATGATAACAGGACATCAGAGCCAGAATTACTCTTTTAGTACTTTTACTTTATACTTAAGTACATTTGAAGTACTTAGTACTTAGTACTTTAGTACTTTTACTCAGGTTGAGGTCTAGAGTAAGGACTTCTACTTTTACTGGAGGAATATTTTACCTTAGGGGGCTCTACTTTAACTCAAGTACATGATTTGTGGACTTTGTCCACCTCTGCCAGTGACATTGTTGTTCATGTTGGGGGTTTTAGTAAGTTGTATTTACACTTTGGACAGGTTGGGTGCTTTCATGACCCAGATTGCTGTAACATAAAAACATCTGATGCTCTTCCTTGCTTATGTGAGAAACTGGTGGCTTTTGCCTAGGAAGTCATGAAATGGCGCACTGCAGTCAGTTTACAGCTGAACTGAATCACTTTCAGCAGCATAAGTTCAGCTTCCTGAGATAACATGCTTGATGACAATTTGAACAACAGTCTCTGGTCTGTGTCTCAGTCTGGGACACTCTTAAAAATAAAGATTTATAAATGATTTTTTAAAAAGAAAGAAGAAACTTGACTTGACAGACTCAAATAACTCAAATAAACATAAAAACAATGAAAAGTAACAAGAATTTCTTGGGTCCATATTTTTCCTTCACAGCCGCCACAGAGACTCGTTAATATCATCAATTACATCATGAGCTCAATTTACTGAGCACTGATTGGTCAAACCAGGAGCTGCTTTATAACTACATATAATACTGGGCTTCCTTGAGGAGGAGAGGCTTGGAGATGGGTAAACACACACACTGACATCCAGAAAATCACTATTTATATATATATATATATATATATATATATATACACTCACCAGCCACTTTATTAGGTACAAGGTTGGACCGCCTTAATTCTTCGTGGCACACTTTCAACAAGGTGTTGGAAACGTTCCTCAGAGATTCTGGTTGGTTATTTGAGTTCCTGTTGTCTTTCTATCATCTGGAACCAGTCTGCCCATTCTCCTCTGACCTCTCACATCAACAAGGCATTTTCATCCACACAACTGACCGCTCACTGGATATTTCCTCTTTTTCAGACCGTTCTCTGTAAACCCTAGAGATGGTTGTGCGTGAAAATCCCAGCAGATCAGCAGTTTCTGAAATACTCAGACCAGCCCGTCTGGCGTTTATTCAAATATTGACACTTTTCTCAAGACTTTCGCACAGTACTGTATATAGTTCTTCATAGAACCTTTTTTAAGGGGTTGTACATAGCACCAAAAAGGTTTCTTCTATTGCTATGATGACATGCTTTTAATAAAAGAAAAACTCTTTTTGGTGCTATATACGACTATATAGTATAAAAGCACTAATGAATACACGTTTCTCCACGACAGAAACAATACATTCAACAGCAGACTGGAGTCTACCAACTGTGTTGTTGGAAGCATCCAGTGAACTACTAAGACAGGCCAGCATTGTAAATAAGAAGTTGATCTTAATGACTCGCCTGGTTGAAGGTTAAAATATGAAAAGGATGTGCTGCATACAGGGCAAAACCTTCCTTGACCAGGGACTCGGCCTGGCTGCACTATGCTACTCCTGGGGTGATTTGATTTGTACTGAGGCTCTTGGCACTAGGACTAGATGCAATGCTTTCATCCTCTTCGAGAGGCTCAGCTATGGTGTATTTTCTGCTGTATTGCTGTGGGCGCGCCACAGGTGCTCAGTGAAAGACCAGAAACCTTCTGCTGCAAAATAAACCTACCAGCCTACCAGCAAAGCCTTACAAGACCTTAATACCTCAAATGCATTTTGTTCCTGCCTCTGCAGAATCCTCCAGTCTCTTAGTTCCCTAATTTCTTACAGCTCTACATACTGCCCACAAGCAATTCCCTTTTTCAGTGACCTGATAACACACTCACTTTCTACAGCACTCAATGAACACTTTATTAGAAAAACCTTCCTTATAGATGTGCAGTTACACCAGAGCTTGAAGCTCCTCCATTGCAGCCACTGTTAGATTTTTGTGAGAAATCACGTGGCCACACATACTAAAGTGAACTCCATCTACTTTCAGGCTTCTGTTACGCGATTGGAAACAGACCCAGGTACTTGACCAGTTATAATTAGGGATTTATAACAATGCAGTGCTGTACCAAATTGGCCTGGTTGAAAAACAGCATTAGAGATGGTAGCTCTGTCTGTTAACGCCCAGTTTGTGTTAGCCATTCTCATCAATGGTCAGCTTGGCTGGACATTTTTGTGTGGTAGACCTCTCCCAAACTGGCAGTGACACACTGTGAGAATCTAGACACACGTGCCTGATACATGCGACGAAGCAAGGCACGCTACCAGCTGCAGCCACGTCAGTGTCACTGCCCTGTGAAGAATGATCCATCACCCAAGTAATACCTGGTCCACAGCAGTCTGTGGCCAACTGACCAAGCCTGAATTGGATAGAGAATGGCCAACAACTTGCATGTACAGACTTGTGGGGCCAGACATGATCTCATAACCAGAATACATGTCTGGGGACAACTTGTTAATCTATTGACATGGGATTGAGAAAAATCTGCAAACAAATAAGGGCACCCACCCTCTAAAACCCACCCCCAAAAACCCACCCCAAAGTTATTCTCCACTATGATCTTTTTTCATATGGAGCACAAACAGTAACCCAAGCAAAACCATCTAGCTAAGAGTAATTCTATCTTTAGCTGACAGGTTTTCTCTTGTAAGAAATGCTGTTTATTTCTACCGCATGTAATGTGTTGCCCTCGTAATGTATCTACATACTTAGGTGGAGCGTTTTGGGAGGACTTCTCAACCTTGCCAAGTAACATTACATTAATGGGTAAATAATGTTCACCTGGGCACCATCAGTCACTGCTTTGAGCTCCACCTTTACAAAGCTGGACTGGTTTCGAAAATCGACCCACAGTTTGTTCTAGTTGTACATTCACACTTCCTCAGCACATTGACAGAAATGAAGATATCCTCCTCCTTCAGTTGGCCGCGTGTAGGAGGTTATCAGTGCGCATCTGTGACAGCACCATTAACGCTGAAAGATATATACACTCTTTGGAGCAGCATATTGTTGTTGTCAGATTAAAACCTCGTAAATTTGGTTAAAAAATGGTCAATTTCGAGGAGAAGGAAAAAACTTAATTTTAATGTAAGTCAATGGAACCAGACGTCATTACGAGTCATTTTGGGTCGTTTCTTTTGGTCCGTTCACCATGTAATGTACACAAAGTTGAAAGGACAACAGGGACGTCTTTTTCAGGGACATCCATTCTTATTTCGAAGTGACAACAGCAAGAAACATTCTGCACATTACAGCAAAATGGCTGGGTGTACAGGAGGTAAATTGGCCTGCCTGTGTCCTATTGAAAACGTGTGGGGCAAAATATGACGACAAAGGCTTCATAAGTGTTTATAATTATAATGGCAAAAAATTCCACATTCATAACTGGTGTCTTTAGCCCCCCAAAGTCCACTAAGTGATGTAATCCAGTGGTAAACATGCTTCTCTCACAGCTTTGTTTGTGTTGCAGGCATCAGATTTGATATAAACATTAATTTACCAAAAAAATAAATAAATAAAATAATCGTGAGGTAAAACTTTGAGTATACTGTTTTCAATTCAGCACAGGTGGAAGAGAATTGACTAACTGCTACTTTCTGATTACTTGATTTTTGCTTGATTATTGATTACACTGCTTGCTTTCTGCCATTTCACACACTGTCCCAGCTTCTTTGGAATTGGGTTCGTATTAAGGGGGGGACTGATTAGGTCAGGTTACCCTCAATGTTGCAGTCGTTTGGAAACATTGCACTGTTGTGGCGTTAGACAACAGGCAGCACTGAGACGATTAGGTTCTGACAGCTGAACTGATCTATCTACATTAGATAGTGAGCAAAGCTATCAGGCTGGGAACTTTACAGGGCTGAGGTGGCCTCACCCTACTAAGTCTACACTTAGTCCAAAATGTCTCAGTGTTGTCTCCAGACATTCTCTTTATGAGATCATGCTTGGCTCCCTGAGACTACTGTCTGTTTAGTGGACCTAAGGTAGGGCTACCTTATGGAGTAGCCAGGGTTGGTGTTTCTAAAACTGTAAATAGTATGCACATAAATATGGCAGACTACCGCTTATTCAATAATTCAGTAACAATAAAGCTGATGTTATTTAAACTTATTTAAGGTGATGATGTAGATACTGTATCATTGTCATCACAGTACTAATTGGTTGGCCCAACACTGTGACCAACAAATGAAAACAGCTCAGTGGTTCCATAGATGCAGCTTCATTATCATTCATCTATAGAAATGAGCATTGAATACTTTGGAGGCCAGCATGCTTTCAAAGAAGTAAGATGTGTATAATATGATAAGAGGATATCCATATGCTGTGGTACTGTCCATAATCTCATTATCTCAACGTGGCACACATACAAACACATGGCGTAATCGTGTTTTGTCCTAAATTCATCGTTTGCTGCGAGCACAACTGCTCCAGGCTGCTAAAAAGCGCTGCGCTTGGCAACATCCTTGGGCTATTTTTAGTATGTGGCGCTCCAGATAGCGCTTCAAAGAAGTGCAACAAAAGGAAAGTGATGGTAAGAGGGTGAAAAAAAAATACGACAGAGAGAAAGAGAGAGCCACATAAGAGCCATTAGTGTAACTCTTCATTTCAAGGAGGCTTGTGAGGGTTTGGAGGCTGATTTGAAGGAGCTGTGAAGAGGTAACACTGGTGCTATACATGTCAGTGCTGGGGAAAAGGGGCGCAGGGTGTCAGTGTGATCTTGACTCAGTGTAGTCTCTCTTCAGATATCGGATATACAGTGGGCCCAAACATTTTTAGACATTTGTGCCATACTTAAAATGCATTAAGTTAATTGTGTGAGACCCATGTGTCAAACACAAGGCCTGCGGGCCAAGTCAGAGTCCTATTCGGCCCGCAACATTGCTTTAATTCACTACTACATTTACGCCACTTGGCAGACGCTCTTATCCAGAGCGACTTACAATTTGACACAGGTAGGCCAAAGTGGTGTTAGGAGTCTTGCCCAAGGAGTCTTATTGGTATAGTGTAGGGTGCTTGAACCCCAGTCTACAGCGTATAAGGCAGAGGTGTTACCCACTACACTATCCAACCACTTATTAGCCTGTTTCACCCTGAGATGCACTTCAGCCAGCAGCATGCACTGTAACATCGTGCACGTTCTGACCCCCAACAACAATCTGTGGGCCAGTGGCTACACAAAAGCAAAAGATGTCTGGTGTCTACCTCAAGCAAATAGGCAGTTTTTAAAAAACTACCTAAAACTATTTTAATTTTGAATTTTTTTTGAATAAGTTTCTAGCGCCGATTTTGCTGTTGCAGTTTTGGCATATTTCGAATAAACAATGGACTGTTTGGATCATGGCAGAATATTAAGTAAAAATCCAATCACAGCTGCTCATTTTGGCAAAATATCAAATCAAATCAAATCAAATTTAGTTGTAGCGCTTTTTCCAACAGCTGTTGTCGCAAAGCAGCTTCACAGAATTCCAGAAAAGACAGAGTTTTAATAAGAAGTGTAAAAAAAACCCAGGTAAGCAAGCCAGGGGCGACAGTGGCAAGGAGAACCTCCCTCAGAGCTGAGGAAGAAACCTTGGGAGGAACCAAGGCTCACCAGGGGGACCCGTCAGACTACCTACAGAGTGATTATACTACTAATATTAATAGCAGTAGTATTAGTAGTAGGAATAGCTGGGAGTCTATGAGAACATCAGTGTAGGGTGGGCAGCTGGTCCAAGGTAGGTGGTGGTAGCTGGGACGTGGGCAGCTGGTCTGAAGAGGGTAGCAGGAGAGCTCGACAGTCAGTCATCCATCAGTGTCCGGCCGAATATTCTTTCATAATCCAGCTCAAGCATTTCAAATTGTGATCATTTGACCACTGTAAGGAAAGCAGTCCCAGACTGACGTCTCCTTCTCTGAGCTTTACAGCGGCTTAAACCAACAAGGATTAAACGGAAAAGTCAAATTTAATCCTGTTACTTTAAAGTCAAAATGAAACTTTGTTTAGGAATTAAATTTAAGCCCCAAATTTAAGTGGTTTAAATTGACAAGATGTGTTTCAAAAATTGTATTGTCTGCAAGACACACATTCCTTCTATATATATATATATATATATATATATATATATATATATATAAAGCACCTCAGAACTCACACGCTCACTCACTAACGCTGATCACGCTAAACGTAACGATGTTGATTCTCCCCTCAGGGAGATCTAGTAGTACCCAAACAGCTTTTATGTGTACGACTTAAGTAGAAGAAAACAGCACAGCAGTGGAATCCCACTGATGCACATACATTGCGTTGCTGATTGGATGTATATAAAGTAAACAGACTACATACATCTGGGTTTTGTTCAACTAGCAAGCTGATCTAAGGTGAATAGGCTGGCAGATAGCTAACAGACTTCTTTAGTAAGGCCTATGGTTTGAATTTAAGTAATTAAGGAGTAGTTAAGTAATTAAGGAGTAGTTAAGTAATTATGTTTTTACTGCAGCACAACAAGTCACACAGCAACATACAAGGCATTTGTATTTAAAATACTTTTAGTCAAATTACCAATAGCTTTTGTATATAATGTAGGCATGTGCTGAGCGGTCAAGTCTGATAATGTCCACTTGTTTAAACATTTGAATTTCTTCTTTGCCCTTGACAGCTGCTTTTAATGTATCCCTACACTCTCAGAAATAAAGGTATGGGACTGCCACTGGGGCAGTACCCCTGTTATGACTGCAGGGATACCCTCAAGGGTACATCTCAGTACCTTTTAGTCAGGGAAATAATTGTACCATTTTCCTTTGAAATCATATTTTCTAAGCGGTATTGACTCCACACACCCCGTCTCATCCTGTCACGATTGGCCCCTCCCAGTCCTGTCCATGTGTTCGTGTTTTGGTTTAGTCCATGTGCGTTTGTTTTGGTATCTGTAGTCCTGCCCCTTGTTTTGTAACTCCGCCCCTGATTGTTTTCACCTGTCCCTCGTTTTCCCTGTATACTTAAGCCCTGTGTTTCCCCATCTTTGTTTGATGTCTCGGTCTCCGTTTGTTGTGTTGATTCTGGTTTGTGTCATGTCTGTCCCCCGATCTGTCCGTGTTGGCTCTATGAACCTGGACTGTTTTGACCACGACCCTGGATTTGCCCCTAATAAATCTCGCTTATCTCAGCACATGCGTCCGCCTCCTCGCTCCCCGTTACACATCCCAAGGCTTTTTATTTTATTGTTCTGTTTTAAAACATTCGGCTTTGAAAAGGTAATAAATATGTATTTTTCACCTGGGAGAAAAAAAATGAGGGTACATATTTCCACCTGAAAACCACTGCTGTACCTTTGAGGGCACATTTACATTGTTTGTACCTTGAGGAACGAAAATGGGACGTGTGCAGTACCTTTATTTCTAACAGTGTGAGGAATTTTTTACTCAAAACAGGAATAAAGAATATCGTTGTTTTTGTTTATTAACACTGCCAAATCCATCACGGCAGACATGCAAAATTAAAGTCAGGTTAAGATTTTAATCACAGATTTTGTTAATCCATTAATCCATGTTCAAAATTAAGTAAAATAAAACTTGGACTAACACGTCCTTGATTAGTTCAATGTAATCCTTGTTGGTACAGCCCACCCCTACAGTACTCTTAGTGCAGACTCTACCATCAGTTCGAGGACGTGCTGAAAGTGCTTTTCTCTGATTTAAATGTGGAGGCTGGTGGATTAGTGGTAGAAGAGGTGAGAGACGAACCAGAAAGTCCCCAAGACTGACTGGGCATTTCTGGTAGTGCCCTTGGACTAGACACTTAACCTCCCCAGTGACATTGTACTGCTCCCAGGTTGCGTAGCTGTGCAGCAATATGATAAATGTCCCTTGTATAATCAATAAAGAACAATTTTAATGTAAAAAATACATTTTATGAAGTAACCTAACTTCATTTTTACTAATGGTTAAAATATTTTTGGGTCCATTGTATGTTATGAGGCTTGATTAGCAAGACGATATTTAGATATCAGGATAAAATAAAGATTATTAAATTACAAAGAGAAATCAATAACATAAATACATGCAAAGTAAAGGAAACACTTTGCATAATTGGGGCAGTCGTGGGCTGGAGGTCAGGAAACTGGCCTTGTGATCGGAAGGTTGCCGGTTCAATCCCCAGAGCCGACAGTCCATGACTGAGGGGTCCTTGAGCAAGACACCTAACCCCCAACTGCTCCCCGGGCGCCATGGATAGGGCTGCCCACCGCTCTGGGCAAGTGTGCTCACTGCCCCCTAGTGTTTGTGTTCACTAGTGTGTATGTGGTGTTTCACTTCACGGATGGGTTAAATGTGGAGGTGGAATTTCCCTGGTTGTGGGATCAAAAAAGTATCACTTACTTACTTAATAAACAGTAAAGAGTAACAGAGTCTTAACCTGTGATGTGCACTGTACAAATGACAGAACTGTGAAACAAGAAGAGTAAAACCATTACAACGTATGGAATAAAAGTATGAATTAGTACCAATGTCTCTTGGTATTTTAACTAAATTTCATTAAAGAAAAACAGTAAAACTGTAAAACGAGATGTAGAATAAAATGTGTAGAACAGTAACGGGAAAAAAGTGTAAAATCAAAACAAAGTGTAGAATAAAGTGCATAGAACAATAGAATAGGAGAAACTAGTAATATGAAATCATAAAACCATGAAGAAATCTAGAAAACACAAAGCCCGAAAGTGTCCAGGGTGCAAACGCTGATGAAACGTTTTCTTTCAAATTGAATGTTGTCAACATGTTTTCCTGTAGTAAATTTTTAGGTATGGCACAAAGTATTTTTCTTTCTAGGCTTGGGGCTAAGATTACATCAGCATGAAAACAACTCTGCGAGGGAGATCAGCAGACAGACAGGCTGCTGTTGACACTGGAGGCTACCGGTGCCAGCTTTGGCAGACACGTTTTAAAGTGCTGGTGGGTGTCCGGGCTCCGCAGTGGGCGAGAGATGTGGAGTTGTCTCGATAGCAGAAGCCTTTAAGAGTGATCATCTTTCTCTTTCCCTCTCTCTGATGTTGTCTGAGTGAGAGAGGAGGAGTCCGGTGGGGAGAGGGGATGGACAGACAGATGGGATGGACAGCAGCTGACTACTGGCCTGATTATTAGACTGGGACAGCCGGGTCAGGGGGAAAGTGACAGTGTGTGTGAGTGTTTGTGTGACTTGCGGCTCCTTTTAACACATCAAAGCTGACAAATGAGAGTCAGAATCACTGAGAATGCGCCTCAGTTCACCTCTCCATTTTCTGTAATAATGCAAAATAATGGTGCTATTGTGTGTGCAATTTTTTTCAGCAATTTCTTGCAATAATAAATAAATAAATAAATAAATAAGCTAACATTTCTTCTACAGATAGCACACGTTTAAATATAACACTTTTTGGCCAATTTTAGTGCAGAATTTCTATTTATCTGCTGAGTTTAACATATTGAGTGGAACAAAACATCAACTATGTCTGCAACGCTTCAGTTCTGTCTATAACGCAAGGCCTGTTATGTGACGCAGTGTCAAAGTTTGCTGCAGTGCTGTGAGAGTCCACCTCACAGCAGTGGTCACCCAACCTTCCACGAATAAGATCACCTTTGAAAATCTTGAGATCTTTGAGATCTCCTGGCATGAGAGCCAGGCCTAGTACTTAAGATAACAATGCTGTGCATGTCCATGTCGTGTCCTATAGCATAAAATGTATCTGTTTGCTTATTTCATTGATGTACAACTGAATGCTGGCCATAGTGGCACTCAGGAAGAGTGAATGCCTGCAGCTGTGCACTGTCTGCAAGTGCTTTGTAGTTCAGGGTGTAGTGTGAGGCAGCCAGTCTAATGCACTCAGAATGATGAGCATCTGTTTGAACACAATTCTTGGACTTGATGATTTTTGATCTGTGAATGTTCCATCTCACAAAGACATCGCTGCTGTTAGAACAAAACCTCATATCTCCAAAGTGGTAACTTCACAGAAGAAAGAAAAAACATGCTTAACTTTTAATGTAAGTCAATGGAACCAGACGTCATTTTGTTCCGTTTCTTTTGGTTCATTCTTTATGAAATTTATACGTAATGTAAAGGACGGCAGGCATTTTCAAATTGCGTTAAAATCTGAAAACGAGAGAAACGAGGTTTTCTTCAGATAGTAATGTTATGTGCCAGCTTTAGGAAAAGGGTTTGTGTGACGGGGAGTGAGGAGGCGGACGCGCGTGCTGAGATAAGCGAGATTTATTAAGGGCAAATCCAGGGTCATAGTCTAAACGGTCCAGGTTCAAATAGCCAGTACGGAGAGCAGAAGAGACAGATATGACAAAATGAACACAGGCATAAACATCCAAACACAGACAGAGAATCAAGCAAAGACCAGTAACCAGACTGGGCAAAACACAGGGCTTAAATACATAAGGGTAACAAGGGACGGGTGCAAACACAGGTGGAGACAATCAGGGGTGGAGTCATGAAACAAGGGGGCAGGACTAGAAAACCAAAACAAATGCATATGGACCGGACTGGGAGGGACCAATCGTGACAGTTTGAAATGACCTTTACCATGTCTTCTATATTGTTAAGCTCCACAAACTACCTACTGAACTCCTCTGCCAGTCAGTCCAAGTAGATTAAAAGGGGTCTTTGTTTGAGATGTTGTTAAGCATTTTGTCCAAACTCTGGAAGTGAGTTGGCCTCCTGCACTTTAATTGAGAAGTCCAAGTCCAAGTTTAACTTTGAAGGTCAGTATGTCACTATATATCATTATTGGGATAAATTATCTCACAATACAATACAGTTTGCTTTTCTGAACATATCGTGTGTATCGTCAGTACTGCATTTTTCATTATAAAGAGAGCAAAATGAGTCCTGTTTAACTGGATTTAGTCCAACATAACATGCCAGATACTCCAAAAAATTAATTGTGTTCAGTTTTTGACAGCATTTTTTTAATGTAGCACTACTGCTTCTTTTGTCATCTGATGAGATATGTGAAAAAATGTTGCACCTCTATGTGTCTGTCTCTACACAGTTCACATTTTAAGCGATTAAGTGAGCCTTATTAGTCCCACAACAGGGGAATTTCACCTCCCCATTTAAACACACACACACACACACACACACACACACACACACACACACACACACTGGGGCAGTGAGCACACAGTGAGCAGTGGGCAGCCCTATCCACAGCACCCAGGGAGCAGTTGGGGGTTAGGTGTCTTGCTCAAGGACACTTCAGTCACGTACTGTTGGCTCTGGGGACCAAACCAGCGACCTTCCGGTCTCAGGGCCGGTTCCCTAACCTCCAGCCCACGACTGCCCCATTTAGCTCATTCAGTTGGGATGGTAAGTTCATCAGAAAAGACAACTCAAGCAGCCACATCTCATCTACCAGCTTCTTGTATTCTTCATTTCTTGACTTGTAATCTCTAATGATAAACTGTAGCACAGTCCCACAATTTAACCAGCATACATCTGCTTGCAGAATCAGCTCTCCATATTCAGCGTCAAGCTTGCCAAGTAATGATTTAAACATGACCACAGATGTCATCACGTGAGAAATCTAGGACTTTACTGGCTGGCACTTGATGAATGACACCGTGGTAGTTGACAAAAGCAGGGATAGTGGGATCTTTTCTACAAACTGACATGCAACAAGCAGGCACACCACGCACTGCCAGAGTTTCCAAAATGGTTGGTTCTTCTCAGGTGTGTACATTTGAAAGCACGGTATATATCACCTTTATGTATATATATATATATATATCTCACCTTTCGTTTTCTTGTTCAAAGACAAAGGGGTGAGAAAGTGCTCCTTGACTGCGGCCTCATTAAATGCCATGCAAGCGAACACAATAACTTGGGCCAGGTCAGTCGTATCCACAGACTCATCAAACCACAGAGGAAAGAATTCGCAAAAAAGGCAACTCTCTCAGTACCTGTTTGGAAATGTCTTCTGACAATGACTCCACTCTTCTTGTTAACCGTTGCAGTGTCAAGAGACGTTACATATGGCTGGCTGGATTTCTCCTCTGTTTTTAAAGACTGGGAATAATGAGTCAGCGGCGACCATGAATGCTTCTTTGAACAACTTTCTATCTATAATGTTTTTAGCATCTGTGTTGGCCAGTAGTCTGGTAAAAAACAACTGCTGAACAGCAGAGCTTTCATCTCTTCAACTTTATTGAGCGTACTGAACTTCTCAGTGGATATGTGTCCATTAAATGTTAGATGCATTGAGGAGTGATGGCACTCCAAGATATCTCTTTTGGGCAAAGCTACACTCTGTTGACATATCAGGTTTTGTCCTTCATAGCTGTGATTAAAACTCATTCTCCCAGTCCTGGTGAAAAAAATATCACTAGCTATAGGTGAGATGTGTAAGTTACAGCTTTATACTGTATATCCCTGCTTAACTAGCTAGCAAACCACTGATACGGAATGATGCAACTATAGTAACATGATAACTGAAGCAGCCATATGATTTATCGCTATCGACTTGCAGGACCTTGGAGTTTGATCCATCAGTCGCTCTTGACTAGTTGGCGACCACTGGCTAACCATCTGTAATTGTAGAACTGGAAACTGCACCTACAGTATCTCACAAAAGTGAATACATCCCTCACAATTCTGCAAATATTTTATTATATCTTTTCATGGGACAACACTATAGAAATTAACCTTAAATATAACTTAAAGTGGTCAGTGTGCAGCTTGTATAGAAGTGCAGATTTACTGTCCTCTGAGAAGAACTCAACACTCAGCCATTAATGTCTAAATAGCTGGCAACACAAGTGAGTCCACCTCACAGTGAACACGCCCAGATTGTGTCGTTGTTCCTCCCTGGTACCATCTGACTTGTTAGGTGTGAATGGGGAGCAGGGCTGTTAAATTTGGTGTTTTGGGTTCAATTCGCTCATACAGGCCACTGGATATTCAACATGGCACCTCATGGAAAAGAACTCTGAGGATGTGAGAAATAAAAGTGTTGCTCTCCACAAAGACGCCTAGGCTATAAGAAGACTGCTAACACCCTGAAACTGAGGTATAGCATGGTGGCCACAGTCATACAGCAGTTTTCCAGGACAGGTTCCACTCGGAACAGGCCTCGCCAGGGTCGACGAAAGAAGTTCAGTCCACGTATTCAGCGTCATATCCAGAGGTTGGCTTCAAACAATAGATGCATGTGCTGCCAGCATTGCTGCAGAGGTTGAAGAAGTGGGAGGTCTGCCTGTCAGTGCTCAGACCATACGCCGCACCATGCATCAACTCGGTCTGCATGGCCGTCGTCCCAGAATGAAGCCTATCCTGATGCTGACAAACAAGAAAGCCTGTCAACAGTTTGCTGAAGGAAAGCAGTCCAAGAACATGGATTACTGGAACCATGTCCTGTGGTCTGACGAGACCAAGATAAACTTGTTTGGCTAAGATAGTGTCCAGCATGTGTGGTGGTGCCCTGGTGAGGAGCACCAAGACGAGTTTCTCTATTTTGCCTACAGTCAAGCATGGTGGTGGTAGCATCATGGTCTGGAGCTGCACGAATGCTGCCGGCACTGGGGAGCTATGGTTCACTGAAGGAAACATGAATTCCAACATGTACTGTGACGTTCTGAAGCAGAGCACGATCCCCTCCCTTCGGAAACTGCGCTGCAGTTTTCCAACTCGATAACGACCCCAAACACACCTCCAAGATGACAACTGCCTTGCTGAAGGTAAAGGTGATGGACTGGCCAAGTGTGTCTCCAGACCTAAACCCAATTGAGCACCTGTTGGGCATCCTCAAGCGGGAGGAGGAGGAGTGAAAGGTGTCTAACATCCACCAGCTTTGTGATGTCATCATGAGGTAATGGAAGAGGATTCCAGCAACAACCTGTGCAGCTCTGGTGAATTCCATGCCCAAGAGGGTTCAGGGAGTGCTAGATCACAATGGTGGTTATCGACACTCTGAGCACAATTTGGACTTGTTCACTGTGAGGTGGACTCACTTGTGTTGCCAGCTATTTAGACATTAATGTCTATGTGTTGAGTTCTTTTCAGAGGACAGTAAATCTGCACTGCTATACAAGCTGCACACTGACCACTTTAACTTATATCCAAGTTTCATTTCTATAGAGTCATCACATGAAAAGATATAAAGGAGGTGAACTATATACAGTTGACGGTCAATGTATTATACAACACTATAACAACCAGTTGCAATGTAAATAAAGAAAGAGGAGGACTTTCTGACAACTGACACAGCTCAGATCAACATCTACTCCATCTGCTCAGCACATCTGTCAAAACATCTTATTGTGCCTGTTAGAAGTTCTTTCTTTCTTTCCTAAGTTTTCATGAGTCCCATGGTATGCCTAGTGGAAAGGGTCTCTGCTTTCTTTTATTATTCATATGTGTTCGTCTCAACACAGCTGATGATAAAAAAAATCACTTTCTGCTTGTTGTGATGTAAACACATGAAGAAGAAGAATTTAAGTGACACTTTTTAATTCCACCTCCGCATTTAACCCATCCGTGAAGTGAAACACCACCTACACACTAGTGAGCACTCAAACACAATAGGGGGCAGTGAGCACCCTTGCCTGGAGTGCTGGGCAGCCCTACACGGCGCCCGGGGAGCAGTTGGGGGTTAGGTGTCTTGCTCAAGGACATCTCAGTCATGTACTGTAGGCTCTGGGGGTCAAACTGGCAACCTTCCAGGCACAGGGCCAGTTCCCTAACCTCCAGCCCACGACTGAATGTAACAACCACAGAAAATAATTTGCTGTTGTCGGAACAAAACCTTGTCCATTTTTTTGTCTTTATTCCGTTTTAGACATAGTTTGAAAATACCTCTTGCCCTTTACATTGTGTGTAAATGCCCAGTTGGACAGAACTGGCCAAAAATGACTTGGAAAAAAGTCTGGTTCCTTTGACTTTCATTAAAATTAAATGATATTTTTTCCTTCTGTAAAATTCTCATTTTGGAGATACAAGGTTTTGCTCCGACAGCAATGAATTGCCCATCACAATTAGATGATTATGTAATAATGACGACTGGGCTGAGCTGGACAAAAAGAAACATGAGTCATAGAATTGGCAGCAGCAATACTAACCAAAAATATGTTCCTGCCACTGAAAGAAAAAAGATTTTTCGGACTGTAGAGTTTAAAGAGCTCAGTAGCCCTCCAGTCCACTTCAAGGTTTGGGTTCATATTGTCCCAGCTGTTTGTTAACGTGATTTATTTTAGATGCATAAAACCAGTGCTGGTCTGTGTTAGTAGCTCTTTTCGCCTCTGCACGCCCCTACACTAGGGGCATGACTAGACTTGACATTCTAAAAGATGATGGTTCTTCACTGGCTCTTTAGTAAAGAAAATGCTTCTATGTAGAACCATGAACAGTCAGAGAGCCCCCTGCATGATTAAACAGTTCTGTGCATCACGGAAGGGTTCTATATAGCACCAAAAACGTCTTCTATTGTTGTGATGTCAAGCCAGTAACAATAGAAGAAAGATTTTCAAGAAAGTTCATACAAAAGTACACACAAAGCACATTTTCCATCATCTACAGAACCCTTTCCTGCTGCAAAGCACCCTTAAATGAAGCAAGGGGTCTTTGATCATTCATGGTTCTATATAGAACTAAATGTTTCTTTTTAACCAGTGAACCCTTGATAAATCAGTCGTTTTTAGGCGTGTACTAAACATCAGGGGCTGAGCCCATGGCCTATTTTACATGGTCACATGTATACACAGCCTGTCCCCTGCAGCGCCTCCATTATGCCTCCCACATTACTTTATCTAAAACAAGAATTCACTGCATGTGTAATTACCGCGTGATCAGAAATAAACATCTTCAGGTACACCCATATAATCAGAACACTAATATGCAAATTGCATTATTTTGTCTCCCTCTGTGCCTTTCTGCCAGCTCCCCTCCTCTCCTGTGTGGTCAGTTCCTGCCCTTTCTTAGCTGTTTTTTTTGTGTTGAGCTCCTCACCAACCTCTTCTACCCTCTGCTGCTACAACATTTAATGAATTACTTTAAAATGGAAATACTATTAACCAAAAATGAGCTGCATGTATTATTACCACCTGTCCACAAGTTAATCTATCTGTACCTGCTACCAACTGTCTTACACAGTGGACAATGGAAATAGCTAGTGATCCCATAGTGTGTCAACATGAGGTTATTTCCTATATTTGCCTTTTCTTGCTGCTGCATTTAAAATCTAGAACTGAAATGAGAAGGAAAGTGCACACAATAGCAGAACCACACTGGCTCACTGATGCTGATGAGTTTCTCATTTGAATTTATCTTCCACTTTTAAATCACGCAGCAGTTCCATTCCAGCGCCTGCATTCTGCTGCACAATTTAAGGTGGAACAGAAAATGTAAAAAAAAAAAAAAAAAAACCTTCAGCCCTCCCAGGTGAGCTAATCAGCTCGTCTATTATTTGAGCTGCTGTCTATATAAGAAGCAAACTTCAGCTGACATTCAAGTCAATAGATTTGGAATAGATAGATGTCAGTTAATGTCTATACCATTAACTTGTCTAAGACCGAAGTAAAAGCCAAAGCTAAACATTTCTCTTCTTATTGCTTTTCAGACTTTTAGAGCAGCAACACATTCTTATTACTGTTCATGCTGCCATATTCTGAGCACCAATGACATCTCCCAGCTATCGATCGAGAATCGATCCCAAAAGAGTCGATTCTTCGACTCAAACATGTCTAGAATCGTGGTCAACTCTTCCGTCATCTGCCTTCACACGCATATGAACTTGAGTGACATCCCATTCTTAATCCATCAGGTTTAATATGATGTCGGCTCCCCCTTTGCAGCTATAACAGCTTCAACTCTTCTGGGAAGGCTTTCCACAAGGGTTAGGAGTGTGTTTATGGGAATTTTTGACCGTTCTTCCAGAAGCGCATTTGTGAGGTCAGACACTGATGTTGGACGAGAAGGCCTGGCTCACAGTCTCCGCTCTAATTCATCCCAAAGGTGTTCTATGGGGTTGAGGTCAGGACTCTGTGCAGGCCAGTCAAGTTCTTCCACACCAAACTGGCTCATCCGTGTCTTTATGGACCTGCTTTGTGCACTGGTGCGCAGTCATGTTGGAACAGGAAGGGGCCAAACTCCCCAAACTGTTCCCACAAAGTTGGGAGCAGGAAATTGTCCAAAATCTCTTGGTGCTGAAGCTTTAAGAGTTCCTTTCACTGGAACTAAGGGGCCGAGCCCAACTCCTGAAAAACAGCCCCACACCATGATCCCCCCTCCACCAAACTTTACACTCGGCACAATGCAGTCAGACAAGTACCGTCTCCTGGCAACCGCCAAACCCAGACTCATCCATCAGACAGAGAAGCGTGATTGGTCACTCCAGAGAACACGTCTCCACTGCTCTAGAGTCCAGTGGCGGCGCTTTACACCACTGCATTCCACGCTTTGCTTTGCGCTTGGTGATGGTGAGGACTATGCCCCTCAGCATCCGCTGACCCCACTCTGTCATTTTATGTGGCCGACCACTTCGTGGCTGAGCTGCTGTCGTTCCCAATCGCTTCCACTTTGTTATAATCCCACTGACAGTGGACTGTGGTATATTTAGTAGTGAGGAAATTTCACGACTGGACTTGCTGCACAGGTGGCATCTGATCACGGTACCACGCTGGAATTCACTGAGCTCCTGAGAGCGACCCATTCTTTCACTAATGTCTGTAGAAGCAGACTGGAACACCTGAATTCAGTGATGTGGATGGGTGAGAGAATACTAATATATATATATATATATATGTATATATGTATGTATATGTATATATACACACACACACACACACATATAAAACTGCTGGGATAGGCTCCAGCACCCCCCCGCGACCCTGAGGGTAGAGTGGCATATATATATGCTGGAAAAGGATGTGTTCACTTATTTTCACTTTTAACTTGGGTGGACCCCACACTACAAAAAATCTCAAAAAATCTTTTCTCAATGGACACATCATTGTCACTTCCTTTTATGGAGTGTGTTAACAACACTTGCATCACAAGCTTCTCCTTTGTGTGGGCTGTGCGTGTGAACGTGATGCTTCATGTAACAGAAGACGCTATCTGTGGAATACTGAAGCCCCTCACAAAGGCAACCAGACAAGACTTAAGAAAAGAAAGAAAAAAAAACAAAACACAAGCCACCCACTCTCAGCAGGCGAGCATTTAATAACTTAGCTATTCAGATTAGAGGCACGCCATCAGTGTTTTCATGCTGTGTTTTTTTTTTTTCCATAGCTCTGACTCATCTTTGGACTCTGCGTGGGGGCCGATAGCTTGCAGCCCGCTGAACTCGTGGTTGGGAGAGTGACGCCAACTTTTCGCAGGATGTTTCGTCTTAGGACGTATTCATAAGTTATGTATTTATGGCAATTTTTCATGTCTGCAGAGGCTTTGCAGATGTCCAATAAGGTCACCTTGATTTTTTTCCTTACCTTAAAGCAGCACTATGCAAAAAATAAATAAATAAAATTCAGGAGAAATTAGTTATATTAGTTGTATGTGCACGGCTGTGATTCACCTAGTTACACAGGTGTGATGCCGCACTCCTCATAGACGCACATCATATTAAAACAAGACAATGGTAATCTAGTCTCTCAGTCAACGCTCAGTTACAACTCTGGGCTAACGTAAAATGGAAAGCAATGGATTGACGTTGACTACTGATAATAATGAATGAAATAATTTATTTTAAATGTTGATTAGTTGGGCATACTGGGCAATATAGACTCACATCTCTCAGTGGATAATAGCCATCTAGTATTCAGCCAAACTGGAATATAAATAGTATTTTATATTTAAAAATGTGGGATAACAGTATTATTTATCATTTTTCAGGTGCTGTGCTTAAGTTTGTGAGTAGAAAAGTAAATATCGATTGATAAATATATATTCAGATCTGTATAAGTCGTATTCTTAGACTGACAGGTGGAGTTTTAAAAGGGGGAGGATTGTACTGGGACCGCCGGGGTGTCAGGGGGCTTTTGTGCCTAAGATTTTCACTCAGCTTCACACCTGTGTAAATGTGATGTGCCAGTAAATGTGATTTGATTTGTGCCAAATTAACAAGTTAACAAGCCAGCCAACATGGGACTCCCCCAAATACCAAAGAGTATGTTGCATGCTGGACACTACCAGCATCAAAACACTACCTCTTCAGTAAGTTCCAGAGACTTGTAGAATCAACATCGAGACACATTGACACTTTGACCTCACTATGACACCTGTGTTGGTTTTGTCATTATTCTGTACATTCATTGCTGCATGTTAACAAGGACTTAGAGGGAGAGAAGTTCAGATAGAGAGTCTGTCTAAATGAGCAGCTGCGCAATGCACCTGTCTGCTCCCTATGGAGGAGAAGAAGGAGGGAACCCTCAGAGGAGTGTGGCGTATGGAGGTGTGAGAGGGAGAAATTAGAGGCAATCACAGAGGCGGATTATGGAGAGGAATCATCAGAGGACGAAGTGGATGCGGTTGAGAGTGAGAGCCGAGTACTGAGTTGAATCTGTACAGACAGAAGCTGTGATCAGGACTTGCCTTCCTGGGCTTGCTGTCTTCATATGAGCCAAGATGAGAGGAGGATTCTAATCTAAACAGATGGTTCCCAGGCATACAGAAGAAGCAGCCTACGTAATGATCTGCTGACGAGCAGGCAGTGTAGAAGAAGAGTGATGGAGGGAGGAAGGAGCTGTGAGCCTGTTAAAAATTTTTTTACAGGTATTCGGTGTCATCGTTTTACAGCCCAATTTAAAGAAATGAGCTCATAAAAATGACAAATACATCATTCTTCCAGCTCACGACAAAGGCCAATGAGATATGTTCTTCATTAAATCTGCACACCAATGTATTCTATCATTTCGCTAATGTAGGCTGGGCCTGCACTCTTAAAAATAGTGTTCCTGAATGGTTTTTGGCTTGGATGTGTGAATCTAGAAAAAGACTACAATTGAATATAAAGAACCCTCAGATTGTGTTGAGGTTCTTTAAGCCAATGATGCTCAACCACAGACCTCAGAGCCCACTAGATTATCCACAGCTTTAGTGGTTGGTTGGTGTAGTGGTTAACACCTCTGCCTTCTACGCTGTAGACTGGGGTTCAATCCCCCACCTAGGCAAGCACCCTACACTATACCAATAAGAGTCCTTGGGCAAGACTCCTAACACCGCCTTTGCAAGTCGCTGTGTGAAATGTGAAGGTAAGTGGCAATGCATGAGGATAAAGAAAGAAGGGAACCTTTGGGTGATCCTGAGGACGAGTTTGAGAATCACTGTTTTTAACATTGTAGAACTGTGTACAGTTATTTTTCCCTTTTCCCCAAGAAACGTTCAAGCCCATTTAGTAAGCGTTTGTTATTGATTTCTTTATTTAATCTTTATGATTAAATGTAACTGAAATGTGACTTATGTTCCGATTCATGTTCTTGTTCAGAAGGGTGAACTGTGACAAACAAAAATGAACATCTGGTCAGCTCAGGTCACGTTCTTTACCCCTCGAATACGTGCAACATCATCTCATTATGAAGCCAGAACAGCAGGTTAAATGGTAGAAGTAGACACTTTTTTTGTGTCTGCCTTATAACTCGTCTTTCACAGTCACTCGTCTCATTTTCAAAAGGATCGTTTGAAAGGTTCTTTAAGGAACCAAAAGGGATTTTTTACTGCATTGCTCCAAAGAATCCTTCCTTTTTAATGCCACTTTTATGTAATGATCATACAATTTCAAAGTCTTGTCTGAAAAGTACCGTCTCAGGCTTTGTTTTCAGTTTCAGTTTTTTCTGTCTAAAAATAACGCCTGTAGAGGATGAGCCAAATCATGCTTACCTTCATAAAACGTTTGAGCGAAATGTCAAATAGAAGCTTACATTTCTCAAGGCATGTTTAGGCTTTTATTTTCAGGGGGCCTGACGTTTCACCAGCTCAATAAAACGATCACATCTAAAGCTCTTTTTCTTTGATACCTTACTCTGACCCAGCAGTTCGGGGAAAGAAAATCAGCTTTTAACTCAGATAAAAGAGAGATGGAGAATGGGACCAGATCAGGGCCCTGTGAAGCCTTTACTCAGAAAAAGATGGTTCTTTTAGTTCCAGCTAGTTGCATCTTATCTTTTCTCTAGTCGATGGGGCACCTGTTTTAAGATCCCCATAGAACAGAAAGGCCACACGCAAGCAGAGGTATTTACAGGCCTCATATCTGTGACTAATAACTACAATTGCAGCTATAATTTAAGGTGAATTTTTGTAAGTCAGAAGCACTTTAAAGTCATCGAGATGTGGAATGCTCTTGTGCTACTCCGTAATCTGAATGCTTTAACTGGAATGACTTAAGTGACCCTACATGGGGCGAAATACGTAGAACCACAGTTCTAACCATCTAGAAGCTGTCCATGGTGCTAACTACGTAAGACTGTCCATAACTACATAGGAGCTGTCCATGTTGTGAACTACATAGAAGCTGCCAATAACAGCAGAGAAGCTTTCCATGGTGCTAACTACAAAGAGGCTATCCAGAACCACAAAGGTGCCAACTATATAGCAGCTGTCCATGGTGCTGACTGCTTAGAGGCTGTCCATGGTGCCAACTACATAGAGGCTGTCTATGGTGCCAACTATATAGCAGCTTTCCATGGTGCTGGCTGCTTAGAGGCTGTCCATGGTGCCAAATACATAGAGGCAGTCTATGGTGCTAACTATAAAGCAGCTGTCCATGGTGCTGACTGCTTAGAGGCTGTCCTTGGTGCTAACTGTAAAGCAGCTGTCCATGGTGCTGACTCCATAGAGTTTGTCCAGAACTACATGGGAGGTGTCCATGGTGCTAAGAACATCAGTGCAATCAGTATTACTTGTTTGCTGACATGCATATCAGTGGTTTGATCTCACTATGAGTGCCAGTCTAACTGAGATATGACTGAGATATAGAGGCCTATTTGACACTATGACTCTGTGTTTGTGTAGAAAAGTCGGGGTCACAGTGTTTCTTAATGATTGCAATCCAGCTGCATCTAGAGTGCAGCATCTAATCACCTCACCTAGTGGGTTTAAAGGAAGCTAATACATCTGTATATCATACAAAGATAGCCACAATATCAGCTAATGAAAGCTACAGTATCTGCAGACTCACCCCTGCAGCTCTTTGACGGAGACTGAAATCTTGAGGTTATGTCCCAGCACATGAAGGGCTGTAAGAATATCAGCCCACTGCACCATCTCTCCCAGCGGCCCTCCTTTCAACACTTTAGGACTGAACACATCCCCAGACTCCTCTGTCAGGAAGCCCACATGCACCAAGACCTGAGAAAGAGAAAGGGAGAAAAGAAATGAAGAGAGAGCACCTTCACAAAATGAGCATAATGATAATAGGGTGTAGCACATTATTTGAAAATGATGCTGGTTTTTCAAAATGATGACATGTCACATTTCTATTCCACGTCTGAATGGCCATTCCAGCCAGTTGTATTTCAGAGGAGCTTACTGGTGATGGCCAAGAGCCTCACACACCACAGAACACGAATTTGGCATTCACTTTCGCGCCGATTACTCGACTTTGCTTTCTCAGATATCCTCTGAATGGGTGTCATTCAGCATTGGTTAGCTGGAATCTAGACTTTGCTGTGTGGTATGTTTGGCCATTATTAACTTTCCCATAACACTGCAGTCCCAAACCCAGCAGAACAGGCTTGACACTGGTTTACTCTTACTCCAACACCAGTCACTCCATTTTTGCTCTCTCAGACATGAGGTGTCATCCATGCTTGTGTTAGCAGAGCAGCAGGTAGTCAATGAAGCCTGCCCTGTAGTGTGTGGCACAGTTTGGGTGCATCCATCTGTCTCTCCGTCACCTATCAGAATGGAATTGGCAAAATCCTGCTAGTTGTGTCCAGCTTTGCTTGCAAAAGACATCAGATGGTCTGAACCTCTGTAGACTGGAGAGTCTGAGGTTGCCATTCTTCTATTGAGCTGAGTGGGCTCGCTATCTGTGGTAGTAATAAAGAACTGCTGTATGAGTCGACAATCAATGCACTCTGACGCTCCTCCACGGGAAATAAAGGAATGAAAGTGAAGAGAGACACTTTATGATCAGATCAACATATATAGTGAACCACAGGGCATGGTTTGAGTGGACTCATGGGTTTGTGTCAGCAGTCTGTCCTCCTCTCATTACCCTTTTATCACCACACTCACTCGTTCCTCTCTGTTGGGGTGAAACTGTGGCCCAGAGGGCTCTGTAGTGGACAGCAGCCATTACTGTCCAGCTCTAAAGCAGTGCCTGCCAATGTGTGTGCATGCCTCAGTGGTTTTGGAGGAAAGCGTTATGTTTGAACAGGCTGATTCAGAATCGGGCTTTACTGAACAGACTCTGATGGAAAAGCCACATTGCTACAAAAGGCCACGAGGCCACAGAAAGCCAGTGTAGCAGCTGAACAAGTTTCTGAGCATTTTATTTTGTTAGCTTGATTATTTTGATAAAATGTTGTAAACCTTTTGTTGCTGTCAGAACAAAGCCTTGTGTCTCCTTTTCGTCCTGTGTTTATACAGAACTGGAAAACGCCACTGCCGTTTGCACTGCGGCAAGATTTTCTAACAAAAATGGTCTTAAATGACTTTATAATGAATCAAATCTTTCTGCACAAACAGCCCCTTTCGAATTCCGTATTTCTGTTACATCACAGAAAAGAAGCTATTTACATACATTCTGTGCTTCTGTGGGTTTATAGGCGGGTTGAACAGCAGATATTGGATTATTTTTATATACTGACTCGTGTGGACCCTGTGTTTTCCCAATATCTGATGTCTCAAGTGCATATAAATGTACTCAGTGACTTTATTTACATCTCAACAGAGCTGGGAGATATGGCAAAAAATATGATTTTATGATGCACGATGTGTCATAATATTCTGACATCTAATTAGTTGGAAGTGACAAAGTACTGCCACATTTAAAATGATTAAAAAACTATAAATACAGCTTTATTAAACCATAACATCCTCTAAATCCAGTAGAACTGGACTAATTACACTTTCTTCTTAACCAAACATGCAGCTGGTCAGTGGTCTAGGAGAACTGACCATATGCATGATATACACAAAAAAGCATTTTGTGACATACTGTTATGTAAGTTATAATAACTGAACATTGTCATGATGTCCAGCCCTTGAAGAATTTTTTTTTTTTTTACCCGATTTTCTCGCCAATTTAGACGTCTCCAATTCCACCCACTACTTAGGACTCCCCCAATCACACGATGCTACCAGTATTAGGAGGGTGAAGGCAGCACAGGCTTCCTCTGAGACCGGTGAAACCAGCCACCGCTTCTTTACGAACTGCCGCGACGTCACAGGACAGCCGAACGCACTCTGAGGAGACGCTGACCGCCAGATCTGCTACATCAGCTGACAGACGCCTGCACTGACTAGTATCGTGCTGAGTGATGGGGGGAGACAGGGAGCCATCCTACCCACCCAGAGAGAGCGAGGCCAACTGTGCTCTCTTGGACTCCCAGCTACAGACGGCTGCAGCATCACCAGGGATCGAGCTCACGATCTCCTGATGGTACGGCCAACGCTTAGATGGTTGTACCATTCGGAAGCCCCCTTGAAGAAATTGTTATATTTCCCCTTTAAAGGAATACGCCGGAGTTTTTGCCCATCTGATTTCTATCTGCATCTATAAGTTCAAAGTCTGAGTTTAGAGGGTTAACTGGAGGAGTGTGAAGGAACACAAGCAGCGCACAGGCAGTACTGTCAGGTCAGGAAGCCGAATAGGTGTAAATCCATACTTCTCCCTGGAGGTGGGACTGTTTGATCTCTGTTCTGATTGCATGTGGATGATGTGTGCAGGGTGTGCAGATACTGACTGAGTGCGAATGGAAGGCGTGTGAATGAGACACATCGCGGTTGCACCGTGTGCTCGGCTACATCTAAGTCTATCACAGCAACCCGGAGGGATAAAGCCCTGCTGCCTTCAAGAGGGAGAATTCAATTTAAGGCAAAAAACACAGACTCTGAAAAAAGTGCCTATGAGGAAAAGAGAACGCAAAAAGAGAAATACGAGACGCAGACAGAAGAAAGCAAGAAGGGAGGGCCTTTAAATACGTAAGGCGACAGCACTGCGAGAAGATGAATGTTTTGTCTGCAGCACAACGCTGTGGCTGCATTCTGAGCGAGTCCTTGGTTGAAAGCAGACTGTGAGAGAGAAATTTTATTTAGTTTAATGAGCTGTAAACCTGCAGAGCTTTCCTCAGACACACAGCGTAGTGCGGGGAGCGTGAGGAGCAGTCAGAGCCAGACGACTTTCGGCTTCTGACGCTGGACACCCAGCACTGAAGGATTGACACTCTAAGTCATTATTAATCTTATGGTCGTATGCAAAAGTTTGGGCACTCTTGGTAAAATGACATGTTGTGTAGTTGATTTTCTAAGTGATAGTAAATGAACACATCCTCTACAGAGAACACACTTCTGCACATCTTAACACAAACTACTGGTTATTCACTGAATTTAATATATTGAGAAAATGTAAAACGTGGTGGTTGGACAGTGTAGTGGGTAACACCTCTGCCTTCTACACTGTAGACTGGGGTTCAATCCCCACCTGGGCAAACACCCTACACTATACCAGTAAGAGTCCTTGGGCAAGACTCCTAACACCGCCTTGGCCTACCTGTGTAAAAATTATCAAATTGTAAGTCGCTCTGGATAAGAGCGTCAGCCAAATGCTGTAAATGTGGTCTGTTCAAATGTTACTATCAGTTAATAGTTAAAAACAATAAAAAAGTTTGTTGGTGGGTAAGCACCCTACACTATATACTACACAATAAGAATCCTTGGGCAAGACTCCTAACACCACCTTTGCCTACCTGTGTAAAACGATCACATTGTAAGTCGCTCTGGATAAGAGCGTCAGCCAAAATGCTGTAAATGTAATTGTGATTATTTAAGCCAGATCAATTGTCTTAGTCTAAGACCCCCTCTGTGGATGGTAAATGCCACTGCACCTCTCAGCCACTTGTCATTACTTTCCCTTTATGAACAAGGACCTTGTCTCACCTGAACCATATCCGCTTTGCCGACTGTCTCAGACGCTATGGCTGACCTGCACCTGCAAGGGATATAGCCTGTTCTACGACATCAAGTCGTAACACGTTGACGTGGGTGTGGTATGACTGTGATGCAATGACTGACTGGCACTTTTCATTTTAGTTTTAAACGAGTGCCGCTTTTTAAAATATGCTACAAATAGATCTTAGAAACTGACATTATTAAAACTTAAAAAGTAAAGATTTTTCTGTGTCCCCTTTAGTGCCCCCTGAGCAATGTGTGTTTATTTGATGTTTTGTAATGAGCACCTTTAGGGGGCAGCAGTGAGTAATGTGTGTTTATTTGATGTTTTGTAATGAGCACCTTTAGGGGGCGGCAGTGAGCAATGTATGTTTATTTGGTGTTTTGTAATGAGCACCTTTAGAGGACGACAGTCACTAATGTGTGTTTATTTGATGTTTTATGATGAGCACCTTTAGAGGGCAGCAGTGAGTAATGTGTGTTTATTTGATGTTTTGTAAGGAGCACCTTTAGGGGGCGGCAGTGAGTAATGTTTGTTTATTTGATGTTTTATGATGAGCACCTTTAGGGGGCGGCAGTGAGTAATGTGTGTTTATTTGATGTTTGTTATTAGAACTTTTAGGGGACGACAGTCAGTAATGTGTGCTTATTTGATGTTTTGTAAGGAGCACCTTTAGGGGGCGGCAGTGAGTAATGTGTGTTTATTTGATGTTTTGTAATGAGCACCTTTAGGGGGCGGCAGTGAGTATTTGTTTATTTGAGCTCAGCCTGTGTCTCTCATCAGCTGGGAGCTATTAAGTATGAGAAACTAGGAAGCATGTTAGCTCTTTAGCCAGTTGGGCCACTTCAAATGAACAGTTTCATACCATGAACAAAATAAATAAAATTAAACAAACTTGATCTAACAAAGGTGAAAAATTCTAGATTTTTATTTTGTTTGTATGCATCATAAAAACTATTTTGGAAGGTAAACATGTGAATAATAGGGTTGGGATTCTTGCCCAAGGACACTTATTGCCAGGTGGGAAACCAAACATAGTGCACATTTTTGTTTATTTGCCAAGTTAAACATATCGGAGAAAATAAAACAAAAGAATTGTATAATGTGCCGTAACATGCACAGGCATGTTTTTTTCATATATGTTAAGTTCAGCAAATAAACAGTAACTGTGCATGAAAGTGTGCGAGGGTTTGTTCTCTGTAGGGGATGTGTGAACTTACACTGATGTGCCAATAGTACAGCAATAATGTTGGTTATGAAGAGGCGTCACTTCATGGAATGGTTTGGGAAGGCCCACCCCTGTCTAAGTTGTGAGGTGTTATCTTGTAAGTGAGGTTGAACATTGGCTAGAATGCTCATGGCAAGGTGATGTGAATTATGGGAATTCAAATGAGGCAAGGTAGTAAGGATACCAGGAGGATGGGACATCCCATTTCTAAAGTTGTTGGAACATTTAATATTACTTAAGTGATACTTTTTTAATCCCTCAAACGGGGAAATTCCACCTCCGGCATTTAACCCATCCATGAAGTGAAACACCACATACACACACACTAGGGGGCAGTGAGCACACTTGCCCAGAGCGGTGGGCAGCCCTAACCACGGTGCCCAGGGAGCAATTGGGGGTTAGGTGTCTTGCTCAAGGACACATCAGTCATAGACTGTCGGTGCTGGGGATTGAACCAGCGCAACCTTCCGTCACGGGGCCAATTCCCTAACCTCCATCCCACGACTGACCCCCAAATACCTACCATTTGGAGCTATACCTAATAGCTCCACCTTGCTGGTGTACAGACTGTAGCCCACTGGTCACTGTGCAGTTTATACCCTCTCACCTTTCATCAGTGATCAGTTTCTGACCACAGGGGCAATCTTAGCTGCATCTACACCTGTCTTCATCTCATGCATTCCCTAAGCAATTCCCAAGAGAAAAGCCACACTGATCCAGAGGTTTGAAGAAACAAACAAGTGTTTAATCAAGTGAATGAACAGTGGTGAGAATGTAGCTGGACCTGATTGGAATAAGATGACCAATAGAAGCATACACAGCTGCTCTCGTCTGGATACCTTTGTGTGAGGGAAACCCAACCTAGCACTGACACTGACACTGACAAGACTCCTGCCAGCTGAGGAGCCAGATCAGCGTGAGCATAAGGACTGGGGTGGAGATTAGATACAGGTTGTAAACTAGATACAGGTGACAACGATGAGCAAGAGGAGCCTTGATGGACTACAGCCAGGATGAGGATTCAATAACAAGTGCATGGTTCGCATTTCCCATTACACATGACACATATCAGATAGCTCTGTAGCTCTTCAGCACCTGTAAGAGGGAACAGAGCATCCAGCTCGTTTCCAGTCATAAAGGATGTGTGAGAGTATCTTAGCTCACCCTCTTCTGCTGCCTCTGACGGCTGCGCAGACGCTCGTCTAGTCTGCGAGCTGCTACGGCCCACTGCACGGCCAGCCTGCGCATTCTCCTTCTCATGAAGCTCAGAGACTCCTTCCCTGAACCCACTTGCTCCAGCAGTGGACCCAAGTCCGAACGGACCACTGCCTAAAGAGAGACAGAAAGGCAGAGTAGATTGAAACGTGTTTTGTAGATGTTTTAATAGTTTAAGGGAATAACAAGGTTATTAAGTGTAATTTGGCTTGTTTGGCTGTTTTAAAACCCTCTGCCGCAGTGGTTTTCAAACCAGGCTTCAGGGCCCAGAGATGGCCCACAATCTTTCTCAATCCATCACCAATTTGAGAACATCTTCTCTACAGCTCTGCTCATCATTCTGGACAAATCTAAAATGTGTTACAGCTTAATACAACTTATTAGAAACCTGTGAAGTCTTCAACACCATTTATACATCTCCATCAAAACTGGTTGTACTGGCATATTTTGTTTGTAGACAATCCACCGTTTATGGATCCATAATTGCATCACTGAATTTTACACTTATGATCTGAAAACAGGGTCAAATCTTAGACGTACTGAGTCAGGGAGAATCCGAGTTTACATGGTTTAACTCTTTACTACAGTGTTGCCACGTGCAGCGATGCCTTTTTTAGCTCTACTGCAGTATAAACGTGTTCTTTTCCACTGCAAGTTTGAAGGATTTCTGAATAACATGATAAACTTTTATCTGATCAGATGAAATTGGATCCTGTTGCAGTCTGTACTTCTTTTCTTTCACACACATCATATGGTGAGGCCTCTGGAGCTTCTCAAAGCGTGTGCATAGTTCAATATTCATACACAAAAAAAACAGAAAATCATAAATAAAACCAGTTTACATTTTAAAGGGTTTATATAAAAAAAAAAGAAATATAATTTTCTAATTTGGCAACAACATGTAACAATGGAACTGCATAGAAGCATAGAAAATGAATAAAAAACACACTTCCACTGGACACACTGGACACTTATTTTCACATTGTTATATTTTAAAATTATTTAAACATTTTTATATTATTTTAAAATATTTTTAAATCAATAAATTATTATCATAAGGCTTTTCTGTATTTTTATACATTTATGTCTACTTTGCCAGGGTTAAGAATGTGAAAAGACACTTGAGTTAGGATTAGATTTTGGGTTGACGTTAAGATTATGGTCAGTATTAGGGCCAGGGTTAGGGTTAGGTTTTTGGGTTGATGTTAAGATTATGGTCAGTATTAGGGCCAGGGTTAGGGTTAGGTTTTTGGGTTGAGGTTACGGTTAGGATTAGGGCCAGGGTTAGGGTTAGGTTTTGGGTTGACGTTAAGATTATGGTCAGTATTAGGGCCAGGGTTAGGGTTAGGTTTTGGGTTGAGTTTACGGTTAGGATTAGGACCAGGGTTAGGGTTAGGTTTTTGTCTTGAGGTTAAGATTATGGTCAGTATTAGGGCCAGGGTTAGGGTTAGGTTTTGGGTTGATGTTAAGATTATGGTCAGTATTAGGGCCAGGGTTAGGGTCAGGTTTTTGGGTTGATGTTAAGATTATGGTCAGTATTAGGGCCAGGGTTAGGGTTAGGTTTTTGGGTTGAGGTTACGGTTAGGATTAGGGCCAGGGTTAGGGTTAGGTTTTGGGTTGACGTTAAGATTATGGTCAGTATTAGGGCCAGGGTTAGGGTTAGGTTTTGGGTTGAGTTTACGGTTAGGATTAGGACCAGGGTTAGGGTTAGGTTTTTGTCTTGAGGTTAAGATTATGGTCAGTATTAGGGCCAGGGTTAGGGTTAGGTTTTGGGTTGAGTTTACGGTTAGGATTAGGACCAGGGTTAGGGTTAGGTTTTTGTCTTGAGGTTAAGATTATGGTCAGTATTAGGGCCAGGGTTAGGGTTAGGTTTTGGGTTGATGTTAAGATTATGGTCAGTATTAGGGCCAGGGTTAGGGTCAGGTTTTTGGGTTGATGTTAAGATTATGGTCAGTATTAGGGCCAGGGTTAGGGTTAGGTTTTTGGGTTGAGGTTACGGTTAGGATTAGGGCCAGGGTTAGGGTTAGGTTTTGGGTTGACGTTAAGATTATGGTCAGTATTAGGGCCAGGGTTAGGGTTAGGTTTTGGGTTGAGTTTACGGTTAGGATTAGGACCAGGGTTAGGGTTAGGTTTTTGTCTTGAGGTTAAGATTATGGTCAGTATTAGGGCCAGGGTTAGGGTTAGGTTTTGGGTTGAGTTTACGGTTAGGATTAGGACCAGGGTTAGGGTTAGGTTTTTGTCTTGAGGTTAAGATTATGGTCAGTATTAGGGCCAGGGTTAGGGTTAGGTTTTGGGTTGAGGTTACGGTTAGGATTAGGGCCAGGGTTTGGATTAGGTTTTGGGTTGAGGTTACGGTTAGGATTAGGGCCAGGGTTTGGATTAGGTTTTGGGTAAGGTTGAGTAAGGTTAGGCTTTGTGTAATGGAAGTAACATATTAACAATACATCGACTTAATGTAAGTAATGTATCAACAGAACATCTGCAAGATATTTACTTCAGTTTTTAGTCCAAATTCAGTTACAAAAACGTTTGTATCAGTCAGGCTGGAATAAGATAATAAGACCTGGATCCTTGAAAATATGCTGTAATAACAAGGTTCTGTTTTTTCCACTGACAAGAGGATGCACTGGGTGTCGATTATACATCTTGTAAATAAGTGAGGCATTTTGTCATATGAGGCTGAGTGCTGAGAGTACTCTAACTGCAGTGAATTGCGTGAGTGCGAGGTGTGTGTGTGTGTGTGTGTGTGTGTGAGAGTGTGCAGGGCCAGTGGGTTCAGAAGTCCCAGGCACTGCAGCTGCAAACAGTTTCTGCCTGTGAGACTACTCCTCTAACAGTCTAACAGCCGCTTGGCCTACTTTCCCTCAACCGCACACAACACGCTCTCTACAACACGTCCTGTATAACTGACGCTTATCCCTGAGACAATAGAATAACCTGCTGCACAGAGAAGTGGAAAACGAATCCCTTTCCGGGCCGTAATTCGTGAAGAGAACGAAGATGCGTTCATCATTTTTTATGACCTCATCTCTTTAAATTGACCAGTAAAAAAAATGACAGTGAATATCCATAAATCCCTTTGAGAGCAGCTTTAATGAGTGAGAGACTTTCTTATGAACTCAGTCCCTCTCTTTCTCTCTCTCACTACTATGTGAAATGGGATTAGTCATTTGCACACTAATCCTCATTAATAAACCCCCTAAACATAGCAGGTAACTTGTGTTGAAGTGTTACATCTGAAAATTGTAATCAGCACTTTGTATTTACAGTAGTGCTCCATATTCATGTGCGGCTGGTCATGTAAATTCAGATCTCTCCTAAAGGCCATACATCCATGGAAATCCTACATAAATTCAAGCCCTTTTATTACCATCCAGTCGCTGAAGCAGAACAGGTTATGACTTGAATTGTGGGACCACAGGTTGAGGGCAAAAGTCTATGTGGGATGTTATGTTCCTTGCCACGTTTGGACACGTCTGGTCAAAAGGCACATTTTGTTAATCTTCTAAGTGATAATAAGTGAACACGTCCTCTAATAAATCTAAATAAATCTATGAACAAATGTACTTTGGAATGGAAAAAGCTGCCCAGCTCTGACCATCTTACACTGCTTTATCATGCTTTCAAGCTGTCAGAGTTAAATGATCTAAAGGAATTTCTTTCTATGCCTTCTTTGCTGCTGCCTACAGACCTTCCATAGTCCATCCATCAGAGTCTAATATCCGACTTTTTCCTCCTACATTTTGAGAAATCTGTCGTTCCTTTTGGTTTCTGTGTGTATAAAAACGTAACATGCCAAACGAAAGAAGCGCAAAGCCAGAGCACCAATCAGGGCCCAGCGGTCACTTTGTTTAGAGCTGGTTTTGACCTGTTGGTCATACCGACCCAGTGCAGCACGCGGTTCAACGTCAGCGCAGCAGCGTAAAACTTTGGGAGAGTCTGTTCAACATAAATGATGAACTAACCTAACTTTGTGTAAATAGAGCTCAATATAGAAATATGTCCACATATGCAGTCGAGACTGACGCGGCTTTTTTCTGAATTTCTACAAACACCATTTCATTTTATAGTAAATGAGTTTGGGCTGGTTTATGTTTATGAACAGACGCCTACAGATCAACATAGTAAAGGAGCTCATCTGTGATCCTGAGTTTAAAGCCAGTTTTTATTCAACTTAAACTTGGAACTAAGTTGTAAATAAATCTGAAACTGAAACTTTGCTTGTGTGTAAAAAGTGATTTCAGAGCCACTCGGTTCTCCCTGATGGAAACTGTTTACCTTCAGTGTTTTGTGCTTCTGATCATTTTAATAGACGTCAGCGTCACTAATTAATGACGTTCTATTAAAAGACTGGTTTACCAAGAGAGACGCTGGAGGACTTTCACCTGAAATGAGTTCATGAAGCCAGTCTGGTTATAAAAATGATAACAGGACATCAGAGCCAGAATTACTCTTTTAGTACTTTTACTTTATACTTAAGTACATTTGAAGGGAAATACTTTAGTACTTTTACTCAAGTTGGAGGTCTAAAGGGAGGAACTTCTACTTTTACTGGAGTAATATTTTACCTTGGGTGTCTACTTTAACTCAAGTACATGATTTGTGGACTTCGTCCACCTCTGGTATTTTCCTTCTCCACACATTTCCCAATATTAACCCCCACGCTTAATCAAAACATGATGTTTGAACGGTTCCCATTTTTTCATTAAAACACACACTTTCTCAGTACATCCAGACAAAAGTGATTCTTCGACCACTATGTCGCAACGTAGTTCTGTACATCACTAATGAGCTTGACCTTATCGCAGTCAAACATACTAATATATGCTAAAAGGAGGACATGCCAGGCACTGACGTGAGTTGAGAGAGGCGGCATGAAGCCTGAGCCCCAGGGGCCGACAAGCCACGCTGCCCATGCAAAACCAATGTCAGCTGTCTCTCTTGATGGGCAGCACGAGCACCTGAGTCGAGCGGGAGAACCCCGCTGTTGCCTGAACTGTGGCAACCCACAAAGGTCAGTCGTGAGCTATGGTCTATCGGCCTCGCTGCTAGAAGTGAAAAGTCAATTATGGGACTCATGCTGCTTCCAGTGGCTCTCCTTGCCCCTTGCAGCTCAGGCTCTGGCCTCATGCTGCCTCTTACTGATGCCTGGCACTGTTCTAGTAGCAGGAAGCACTCTACTGCATAGCTAAGCACGCAACAGTTGCACCACAGCACAGATTCATTCCAGCTCACAGAGAATAAAGACTCAATATATATAATAGTGACGTTCTGGATGTTGGTGTGTTTGTTTAACCATTTCCAAGCCTCTCCTCAAGGAAGCCCAGTATTATATGTAGTTAAGAAGCAGCTCCTTGTGTAATGCTGGGGAGCGAGGAGGTGGACGCATGTGCTGAGATAAGCGACTTTTATTGTGGGCAAATCCAGGGTCGTGGTCAAGACGGTCCAGGTTCAAATAACCAACACGCACAGAATGCAGGTCAGACATGATAAACGCAGAAACACCGAACCAACATACAAACAGTACAAAGACCAGCGAAAACAAAGGGCAAGCACGGGGCTTATAAAACACAGGGATAACGAGGGGCAGGCGGAAAACAGGTGGCGACAAGCAGGGGCGGAGTCACAAAACAAGGGACTGGACTAGGATCAAAACAGAAAAAGCACATGGACTAAACCAGAACAAACGCACATGGACCGGACTGGGCGTGGCCAATTGTGACACCTGGTTTGACCAATCAGTGCTCAGTAAATTGAGCTCATGATGTAATTGATGATATTAACGAGTCTCTGTGGCGGCTGTGAAGGTGTCCAGGAAAAATCTGGACCCAAGAAATTCTCGTTACTTTTTGTTGTTTTTCTGTTTATTTGAATTATGAATACGACTTTATTCTAATGTATATTGTGATAAACTCCCTGCTGAGGGAAACTGTTTAAAATTTGCTTAGACGCCTGAAACTTTCACACAGCGCTGTGTGTGTTAATGTGTGTGGAGCAGAGGTGTCAAATTCAGGTCCAGAAAGTAAAAGTCCTTCCCAGGATTTTGTTCCAACAGGCTGGCTTCTCTAGTTAGATCACACCACCAGCAGAGCTGTCCAGCCTGTTGGAACGAAATCCTGGGAAGGATTTTTACTTTCTGAACCTGGATTTGACACCTCTGCCGTGGAGCTGTTAGCATAAGGTACTTTCGTTTAGTTTAGTTAAAAGGCTAAACCAGCAGCATTTCAGGCTCACTGATGCTTCACTGAGGCACGTTTAGAGGAGAAAGACTCAAAAACAATCTTTCAGATGATGAATGTAACATAGGAACATAGATTTTTTTTGGTGTGTGTTTTGATGTAAGACTCCAGGTGCACTTTAATTTGGTCGCTGTGCTTCATATGACATCACACAACTTTTCTCTACTTTAAACAACTTCCTTACTGGAGCAGTGGGGCCACTGTTTTCTCACTAAACCCCTTTAACAAATCTTGGGCCGCCAGCGGGCCCAAAGTTTTATTACACACTTATATAATCTACGAATAGCTCCATTAGTTTGCTTTGAAGTCCCTGTAGCTCCTGAATAATATGCCTTTGTATGAGTAATTAACTTTTTCTCACTCAGTAAAAGGAATATTATCATTTGAATTTGATGATATTGGTGAACATTGGGGACATTTTTGCATTTTTTTTTATCCTTTGACGTTGAAACAAACAGAAAAGCTGGGCTTGTTGATGCAGAATGCAAATTGAATTTATTTTGTTAAATATTAAATCAAATGTGTAATTATAGAGGAGCATCTGAGCAGCCAGTGTACTTTCAAATCTCTTCTCCTATAACATGTGAAACATAAATCAATAAACCAACATCTCTGAACCATATCCAGCCAAACACATCCACAGGCTTTGTTAGTCTCTCACCTGTTTCTTTGGTGTACTGCTGACTGTGGGTTGGCTGCTGTGGTTCCTCCAGCCCGGCGGGGGGCAGAACCACTCCACCTCACTTAAATAGATGAGGAAGGAGCAGTCAGATCCATCTACTCCATAGAAAGCGTAGCAGGGGTCTGACGTCCACCTGGCCCTCATCCACTAGCAGAGAAGAGTTAGACTTCAGGTCAAGATCAGAATTCTGTGAATACTACAGACCTTTCCAGATTTCTGTTCTGTTGCCAATGATGAATCAGAAGTATCATTAACCGGTTGACAAAGCTACTCAGATGTTAGGAAACTAAAAACGGAGTACAAAGGGCCGAGCTAACCAGAGCCTGTAAATATGTCTTTACTTTTGTTCATATTTTCTGCTCTTTCTTTGAGTTTATGAAGCATTGTAATTGGGGACTGGCAATCATGTCTGTCAGTAAAGCACCGTTTAATTAAAACTATTGGAGAGTAAAATTTAAATATGTAAATTTAAATTTTCAATTACAGCGCTGAGCAAAAACATTATGACCACTCAATGATGAAGCAAATAATGCTGATTATCCCATAACAGTGTTGCATGTCAAGGTCTGGGATATATTAGATGGTAAGTGAACAGTCGGTTCTCATGGTTGTCGTGTTGGATGCAGGAGAAATGGGCAAGCGTGAAGACCTGAGCAATTTTGACAAGAGCCAAGTCTTTTGGGCCAGATGACTGGGTCGCGGCATTTCTGAAACAGCAAGGCTTTCGGGGGTGATCCCAGGCAGCAGTGGTGGTCCAAGGAGGGACAAATCAAGATTTGCCCAAGACCCATAGATGTGCAAGGACAGGAACAGCTATCTAATCTAATCCGAAACAACTGGCTACTGTGGCACACATCAGAAATTTTTGTGATGGTTGCAGGTGGAACCTTTATCAACACAAAGTGCACTGCATCCTGCTGCACATGGGTCTGAGGACTGGTCGGAGTGCCCGTGCTAACCCATGGTACACCTGGGGAAGTGACGGTACCAGGATGCAGGGGAGGGGGAGGGTATGATGGCTGGGAAGGCCTTTCATGAGGACGTCAATTTGATACGTTTCACCTACCAAAGCATTGTTGTGGACCAGGTACACCCTTTCACAGCAATGGTGTTCCCTGATGTCGGTGGCCTCTCTCAGCAGGATAAAGCATCCTACCACACTGTACACATTGTTCAGGAATGATTTGAGGAATATGACAAGGTGTTGTTTAAGGTGTTGACCTGGCCCCCAAATGACCAACATCTCAATTTGAGCGAGCATCTGTGGGATAAGCTGAAATGAAGTGATCCATGGTGGCTCCTCCTCATAACTTACAGCACTGAAAGGATCTGCTGCTAATACTTGGTGCCAGATACCACAGAGTAACTTCTGAGGTTTTGCAGAGTCCGTGCCTCAGCGGGTCAGACCTGTTTTGGCTGCATGCAGAGCACCAACGGCATATTAGTCAGGTGGACATAATGTTTTGGTTCACTGGTGAATTTTCAGATCTCTAAAATTTGGTTTTGTATCAGCCATAAAATGTTTATACCTGTCTGGCCCTATATAGAGGCTTTTTCTGTGAGCCATCAGAATGTCCTTGTTTACACAGCCTTAGTGTTGTCCACATTAGCAGTGTTGGATGAAGCTGATCAAGATGGAAAGATTTAAAAGAAACTCTCGCCAGTCCTTTCGTTATTTAGCGACAGTGCTGCTAGGAAAATACTAGAAGGAATGTGAACACATTGGACAGCAGTGACAGAAATCTGTAAGAGTGTGGAGTTGGACATGACAACTCACATCAACTTTACTGGCGCAGTCTGGGTACCCAGGATCCTTTGGGACTTCGCACTGGCCCGCCATTCCATCTCTCCCTGCAGATATGACAAGCAGAGTGTGACAGCGCACCTTCAGGAGAGAACAGTCCTAGTGTGGAAGGCCAAAAGGCTCAAAAGCTCTGGCAGCTTTAATGAGGCTGCGGGTGGACGAGTTTATCCTCGCTTGTCTACCCAATTCTTTTTACTTGGTTTGGGGAAAAAAGCACATTCTTGCCCTTTTGGTGGCACCACTCTGTGGCGATATCTGTGGTCTTAGTTGAAATGCACCTCCGATGGCTGACGTTTCCCTGCTGTGCAATAAGGCTGTGGGGGTAATGCAGGAAATTGTCAGCATCCCCTTGCCTTGATTAATAAAATCCTCTGCTCTGTGAAGCATTGGGCCCCGCTTAGCTTAATTAAAGGAGTGAAAGAGAGAGAGAAAGCGAGAGAGAGAGAGAGAGAGAGAGAGGCTGTTCTTTATTCAAGAGGGTGCCCAGCTTCGGTGTGTGTGATCACACAAAAGGATTATAGGTCGTTTCTGTGCGATTATAGTAATGGTGGCGACAGTGGTTATACTTAAAGACAATGTTCCAATGGAGTGCAGAAGAACTTCAATCTGAAAGTCTATGTACAGGTAGATAAGCAGATCTTTGCAGTCTGATGGTTAATCAGATGGCTAATCCTGGCAAACTACACCTCCGCAAATGACTTTTTAAAAAACCTGTCAGAGAAATGAAATGCAAATCTGTGGTGCAGTTCAGTGAATCCCATCAACAAGAAGTGTCAATATTGAAAACAAAAATCACTGATTAAATCTGTTCAAAGGAACTATGGGCTATGCATCCGCAAATTTGAACAGAGGCAATGCCAGATTGAAACCACAGAGTGGAACCAAGTGGAAACTTGGAAATTTCAGGACTGTTGAAGCAAGTTATGAATAAGATGCACTGAGCCAATGTGGAATTATCTGATAGAATATGGGAGTAACTTAACACCTCAAGCCGTAGAACATGGTACACTTTATTAGAAACACCTACCTTGTTGGTACACCTTGTGGAACAGTGGTGTCAAACTTAACCACTGAAAGGGCCACATTTAAAAACCTGTGGGCCAGCTGTTTTTATTTCATTTTATATTTCGCTATGACCTAAACAGCCATGGTTTATTCGGAATATGCCAAAACCTGGCAACATCAAAATAGGCACTAAATACCTATTCAAAAATAACATAATGCTAAATAAAAATAAATTGTTTTATGTATTTTTTTCCCCCAAAACTCACACACTATATTGCAGTGCATACTGGGGACTGTACTGCATCTCGGGGTGAAACAGACTAGTAAGAATAGGACTGTGTCATCGGCCTGACTTGGCCTGTCACATGGGTTGGAGAAGGTGGGAACAAGTCAGGGAGTTGCAAGTGACAAGTAAGTCTCAAGTCTTGACAGTTGAGTCCCAAGTCGAGTCCCAAGTGTAGACAGTCAAGTGCCAATTTAAGTTCTGATTCAGTACAGACAAGTCTAGAGTCTTAAACTTCAAGATCTAAACCAGCCTGCATTGTTCAGCAAATTTTAAGCCATTTTAACAATGAACACTGAAAAAGATGGTAACAGTGGCAAAATGGTTGAAAAATTGTAGTAAAAAACTAAAGTTGGATATTAAAATGTTTAGTTTGTAGGACTCTAACTTAAATGCTGAGCCATTGCCATTGATGCTCTGTTTGTTTCTAGCTTATAGAGATGAAGTTGAATTTTCATGTTTCACTTGTTTGACAAAATAAAATAACATTTACATTTGATGCAGTTCTGGGCAGGAAACAGATGCACAAATCCATTCACCTGAAAAGTAAGCAACTGTGATAAGGCTGTCTACTCAACCCACATTGTTCCACTTTGTGAGTCTGTTTGAGTCGTAAGGGCAAGTGGGAGTCTTTTTTCTGAGTTGTTCAAAGTCTTTTTTTGATTTTGTTGTTTTGAGTCTCTTCACATGACTCTAGTCAACACATCTGACAGTTACAGACTGTAGCTATTGATCTTCTTCCATGCACAATGTGTGTTAGGTGTCTTCTAGCCCTTTAGAAGGGATCATTTTCTGATCACAGGGCCACAGTTGGCTGGATATTTTGGGTTGGACTGTTGTCAGATCAGCAGTGACACTGAGGTGTTTAAAGTCCCCAACAGTGTGACCACTATTTTTCCCCCTCCAAGTGGCATGTCTCTCTTCTCAATTTACTCATTTTCATATTCATGTCACTACATAATAAGTGTCTCCTCCTGTTTATTATGAAATTTGTTCATTATGCCTCAACTGTTAACCCACCAGACCAGGGGTCATCAACTGAAGGACCATACACCAGCAGCAGATCCAGAAAAGTGCTACAGCAGACCAATCCAATTACTTGAAAAAAAAACTGATAACAAAGTGGATTAATTAAAAATACTCATATCCCAGATATAACATGTGCAGTCCTTTGTCACAGTTTATCAAATTACATGTTTATGTAAATAACTTTAGCTATTCAGCTGTTAGAAAGTGAAAGATTTTCACATATTTTCATAGATTTTTAATTAAATTAGCTATTTCTGCTCTGTGTAGTGAAGGGACAACCTTGGCTTGTTAAAAAAAAGTAATGTTGATATATATACAATTATAAAATGCTCATTACATTATAAAAGTATGTTCAAAATAAGTAAGCTTATCAAAAAAGAGTTGCATCATTAATTATTTAAGTGTTTAAGGGCAACTGTTGTCACATTGACTTATGTTAGTTTGTCTTTTCAGACCTTTGTAACTACACTGCTCAAAAAAATAAAGGGAACACTCAAATAACTCATCCTAGATCTGAATGAATGAAATATTCATTGAATACTTTGTTCTGTACAAAGTTGAATGTGCTGACAACAAAATCACAAAAATCATCACTGGAAATCAAATGTATTAACCAGTGGAGGCCTGGATTTGGAGTCACACACAAAATTAAAGTGGAAAAACACACGACAGGCTGATCCAACTTTGATGTGATGTCCTTAAAACAAGTCAAAATGAGGCTCAGTATTGTGTGTGGCCTCCACGTGCCTGTATGACCTCCCTACAATGGCTGGGCAGCTCCTGATGAGGTGGCGGATGGTCTCCTGAGGGATCTCCTCCCAGACCTGGACTAAAGCATCCGCCAACTCCTGGACAGTCTGTGGTGCAACGTGGCGTTGGTGGATGGAGCGAGACATGATGTCCCAGATGCGCTCAATCGGATTCAGGTCTGGGGAACGGGCGGGCCGGTCCATAGCTTCAATGCCTTCATCTTGCAGGAACTGCTGACACACTCCAGCCACATGAGGTCTAGCATCGTCCTGCATTAGGAGGAACCCAGGGCCAACTGCACCAGCATATGGTCTCACAAGGGGTCTGAGGATCTCATCTCGGTACCTACTGGCAGTCAGGCTACCTCTGGCGAGCACATGGAGGGCTGTGCGGCCCTCCAAAGAAATGTCACCCCATTGCTCTGGCAGTGCTCCTCCTGTTCCAGCTTGCACAAAGGTGGAGGTAGCGGCCCTGCTGTTGGGTTGTTGCCCTCCTACGGCCTCCTCCACGTCTCCTGGTGTACTGGCCTGTCTCCTGGTAGCGCCTCCTGCCTCTGGACACTACGCTGACAGACACAGCAAACCTTCTTGCCACAGCTCGTATTGATGTGCCATCCTGGATGAGCCGCACCACCTGAGCCACTTGTGTGGGTTGTTGAGTCCGTCTCCTGCTACCACGAGTGTGAAAACACCACCAACATTCAAAAGTGACCAAAACATCAGCCAGAAAGCAGAAAGGTACTGAGAAGTGGTCTGTGGTCCCCACCTGCAGAACCACTCCTTTATTGAGTGTGTCTTGCTAATCGCCAATGATTTCCACCTGTTGTCTGTTCCATTTACACAACAGCTGTGAAATTGATTGTCAGTGTTGCTTCCTAAGTGGACAGTTTGACTTCACAGACGTTTGATTTATTTGGAGTTATATTGTGTTGTTTAAATGTTCCCTTTATTTTTTTGAGCAGTGTAATTTGATGTAACTGGACCTGAATACCCCCACTGTAGACCACACAAAGGCCTCTACTGGCTGTTCTGCATTTCAATTTATTGGTGTAATGGTTCGCAAACACCTGTGATTTAATGAGGTGAATTCTGCACAACCCCCAGCGAGGCAGAGACTTACAGCATTCAAAAGTCTTCTGCTTATCAGATACAGAGACGGACAGGACTTCAGTTCACCTAGATATCAGTGATGATATGGAAGTAAGTTAAAGATGAGAAGATGAGAAGTTCAATTCTGTTCAAAGTAAGAGGAAGGCTTTGTGAAATTGTGAGCTCTTGTAATCGTCATTTTTACCTGATCTTATATTAAATCATTTAGTTTCAACTTCTTATGCTCCAGGGTATATTTTGGTTTGTCCATCTGAATTTTCATGACCAAAGACAAATTATTCAGTAACTGCATGAAATAAGTGCAAATTATTATCGTATTTATTTATTTATTTATTTGTGTAAAATCTCCCCTCAAATGAACAGAAAGTGTGTTTTATGATCACTATATGCTCACAATTTACTGCTGAAATCCAAAAATCTCAGACGCTCTTTGTGTTATTTTCTAAAAGTCATGTTTCCAGAGCAGATCACTGAATAGACGCCGTCTGTTTATAGTTTAGAGCCCAGATTTGGGGAAAAACGGGTCGACTTTCAGTAGAAAAACTGAGTTCAGCTTCTTTTATTATAAGGGTTTAAAATGACATCACCGTCTATTAGACTGGAGAGAAGAGCTACAGCCTCACATGACGCCCAGCTTCTGAATGGAGCTGATGAAATACAAAAATTATGAAGAATATGATGAAGTGTGTATTGGAACCACAGGTGGTTCCAAGGAGCATAAGAGGCTACACAGTGGTCAATAAGCCAATATATTGTAGCACCGGAGGGATTGTGGGTGCAGCAGTGGACTAAAAACAGGTGGCAAGAGAGAAAAGAAAAATTAAATTTTTTTCATCTGAAAGCTAAATTTTCATTAAATGTATTAAGAGAATCCTTACATGAAGATAAATGCCAAGAGATAAAACTGAGGAACAGTGTAAATTAAGGAAAACTTGCCAAACTGAAGGCATTTAGTACAGTTCAAAGTATTTTACCCTGTCCACAAACAGACAGGGACCACCACATTGAATGAATAAATTGGAAAAATGTTGAATGTACAAGAGTGTTCTACAAATCTGCCAGGTGTAAAGGGCTAAGTAGCTTAGATCAGCCGTGTTTTATCCGCGAAGGAGCTGTGCGACTGCAGGTTTTTATTTCAAACAAGCAGAAGATTCTCTTTGTTTATCCAGTTAGGCTCAGCATAACATATCTGCAGCCAGACCGGCCCTTTGCGGAAAAGACTGGACAACCTGGCCTAGATTAGTCAGAGTCATTTAAAAACATTCTCTCGGGTGGGTCTCTGGGCTGAGTTTGCACAGTTACAGTTATCATGATTGAGAAAGCCAAATCAAACATTTGCTCATACAGTAGCCCTGTTCCCCAGACAGTGGGCTGGGGCAGGTTGAGAAGCTGGTTCCCAGATCTGCCTGGATGTCATTGAACATTTGGGTGAATGATTTCGCAAGTGTTCCAGGATAACCTGAGTTGTCTGTACCACTAGTCTCTCAAAAACAAGCAGCTGCTTTAAGCATGCAGTTAAAAAGGACAGGGGGGTGCTTGATGTCAGAAAGATGGCATTACTGTTTGGAATGATTTATTTCGCTTGTTCAATGGCTTTAGTGTGACTTTTGTCTTTGTCAGATCATATTTTGAAATAACTTTGATGCCAAATCTGATAAATCAGGAACACCAAAAATAGCCAAGGAATTCCTTAACTTCCTTGGCGTCATTGCTTGATTTGAATTAAGACATAAACAGGTAGGCTGTTATAAGTTCTTGTAAGTTATAATAACTTTTTTATGTTATCAGTGCTCTGACCTTCTTATAATATCATGTAAATTGAACAGTATTGTTCATACATGGATAATGTGGCACCTCCCTATCCAAAAAACCCATTTACCACCTGTCCACCATCCAAACAGCAGTGGTCCTGTGGTGGTCCCTGTCTGTTTGTGGACAGGCTGTAATCTCAGTAACATTGAGATTAAAGACCGATCGCATTGATTTATCAGTCTACTCAGGCTTTAGCAGAGCTCAGTAACACTGAGATTAATAACCGATGGCATTGATTTATCAGTCTACTCAGGCTTTAGCAGAGCTCAGTAACACTGAGATTAATAACCGATCACATTGATTTATCAGTCTACTCAGACTTTAGCAGAGCTCAGTAACACTGAGATTAATAACTGATCATTGATTTATCAGTCTACTCAGGCTTTAGCAGAGCTCAGTAACACTGAGATTAATAACCGATGGCATTGATTTATCAGTCTACTCAGGCTTTAGCAGAGCTCAGTAACGCTGAGATTAATAACCGATCACATTGATTTATCAGTCTACTCAGGCTTTAGCAGAGCTCAGTAACACTGAGATTAATAACCGATCACATTGATTTATCAGTCTACTCAGGCTTTAGCAGAGCTCAGTAACACTGAGATTAATAACTGATCACATTGATTTATCAGTCTACTCAGGCTTTAGCAGAGCTCAGTAACACTGAGATTAATAACTGATCACATTGATTTATCAGTCTACTCAGACTTTAGCAGAGCTCAGTAACACTGAGATTAATAACTGATCACATTGATTTATCAGTCTACTCAGACTTTAGCAGAGCTCAGTAATGCTGAGATTAATAAATGATCACATTGATTTATCAGTCTACTCAGGCTTTAGCAGAGCTCAGTAACGCTGAGATTAATAACTGATCACATTGATTTATTAGTCTACTCAGGCTTTAGCAGAGCTCAGTAACACTGAGATTAATAACTGATCATATTGATTGATACTAAGAACATCAGTGTTTGTAAAAAAGCCGTTAATTGAGGCCTCTCCTCTTTAGAATTCAGTAAACGAGCATGCTTGTTACATGCCACAGTTAATAGTCATACATGCATTGATGATGGTTCTTTTAAATATTGTATTTTTTTTATTTACTGGGGAGTATTCTAAATGTATTTTTCCTAAAAATGTAAAAAGTAACTGTAGTCTGAATACCGCCTTTTTAAAAAGACCGAATACAGATGCTGAGTTTCTGTATTCTTAATACCAATTTCCAATACTGGTATTCTGTTACATCCCGACCCTGATTAAAAATCCTGTAGTAAATAGGGTTTACTAGATTTTAAGTGTTGACTGGGCTCGTATAGGCACCTCTGCCAGTGTTCTTACTCTTCTGCAGGATCTGCTCCATACGCACAGCCATGTCAGACACATTCTGAGCGATGGCCTGAATCCGCTCCACGAGCCCCACTGGCTGGAACCTGAGAACACACACACACACACACACACACACACGTATATTTATCCAAAGAGCAGTTCAAAACATCTGAGTAGCTTTATATAGAACAAACCAACATGCAAAAAAACCTGTAAGATCAGGCAGCGATGGACAGGGATTGGGATCAAAAAATAGCCCTGGACCCCAACCAGCGTGCCACATTTGGCCAGACACCAACTATCCTTGCACTCCTTGATATGATGATTTGCTCGTGCTGCTTATTTCGCAAATCCTTATTTGAGCTTTCTCACCACCCTTTTGTAAATGAACTCGATGTGCTAACTGAAAACTGAGCTAGACATGCCTCACTTAACCATATGAGGAAGTTCAAGCCCTTCATGACCGAGTGGATTTACCAAGCAGGAAAAAGAACTGCAGGAAACATGAAGACAGCTAGTAGTACTTACTGATACAGTTAAGCTGTGGTGGTGCTGTGTGCCAGAGGGGCTGTTGTAGGTACGTCCTCAGTCAGTAAAGCTTTGGACACATTCATCACTTCACCCAGCTCTAGCCAGTGAGCAGTAACCTGCCCATAAATCTGTTTAATGTGTTACTAGTGTTACCTTTACCTTACATATATGCAGTTATAGAGAAATAATTGACATTTTTTATGTATGGTGTTGATAAGCTAGACGTGGCAGGTGACACTGCACTAGTGAGGATTTCTTTGCCATGTGTTTGGCTAATGAAAATGAGAATACTATGACCTCAAGACATAACAATATTATAAAGCAAATTTATGGAGTTTTTTTACAGAGCAATGGCAACCCTGCAAAGTATTTTTGTTGATCACATTTTCACTGGTTGTGTTTCTTTGGTCGTTTGGTCATTTGGCCTTTTTTCCTCTTCATCAGAACAGCATCAAATACAAAAAAAAGAGGATGTGAGCGCTTAGGCTAGGCAGAGCTTATACACAGAAAACTACAGAAAACGACATGGATGTTTTCATATCCAACCTGTGTTTATTCTTTGAAATTAATTGTTACTATGCCTTTAAGATGTAAATGATATTTGTTTTGCTTTCCTCTACTATGCTTCTTTCAAAACATAATCCAAAATGGGTTAATGGGCGAAACCAAACCGCTGTGGGCTGAATAGGTGGACACATGCATGTTAAATTGTTTTGAGATAGCCCTGCTACATAATCATGACATGGCAGATTTCATATGCTGTCATAAGATGTTAAAAAATAACATAAAAATAATGAATAAAATACACACAGTACTGTGCGAAAGTTTGAGGCACCCAAGACACATTTTACATTTTTTACATTTTAAAATGTATTTATTTGTGTAGTTTGTGTTTATTTGCTGAGAAAAGTGTTAATATTTGAATAAACAACATTTATAGAAAAATATCGTTGGAACAAAACCTTGTATCTCCATTTTTGGAGCACGGTGGCATGGTGTGTAGCACTGTCGCCTCACAGCGAGGAGGGCCTGGGTTCGATTCCCCGGCCAGGCGGCCATGGTCCTCTGTGTGGAGTTTGCATGTTCTTCCCGTGTCTGCGTGGGTTTCGTCCGGGTTCTCCGGTTTCCTCCCACAGTCCAAAGACATGCAGTCAGGCCAATTGGACGTGCTAAATTGCCCCTAGGTGTGAGTGTCTGTCTGTCTGCCCTGCGATGGACTGGCGACCTGTCCAGGGTGTATCCTGCCTTCTGCCCAATGACCACTGGGATAGGCTCCAGCACAACCCTGAGGGAGAAGCGGCTTAGAAAATGGATGGATGGATGTTTTTTCCTTCTCCTGTAAAGTTACCATTTTGGAGATATGAGGTTTTGTTCCGACAGGAGCTATATATATATATATATATATATATATATCCACAAAAAGAATAAACAGTGGTGTTCTGGATGTTAGTGTGTTTGTTTACCCATTTCCAAGCCTCTCCTCGAGGAAGCCCAGTATTATATGTAGTTAAAAAGCAGCTCCTGGTTTGACCAATCAGTGCTCAGTAAATTGAGCTCATGATGTAATTGATGATATTAACGAGTCTCTGTGGCGGCTGTGAAGGTGTCCAGGAAAAATATGGACCCAGAAATTCTTGTTCCTTTTTATAGTTTTTCTATTTATCTGAATTATGAATGTGACTTTATTCTAATGTATATTGTGATAAACTCACTGCTGAGGGAAACTGTTTAAAAATTAGCTTAGATGCCTAAAACTTTCACACAGCGCTGTAGCTCATTAACAAAACAGCTAATTGGTTTAAGTTGTTATCTGTTTTGTTTGTGTTATTGTGACAGGGTTGTGGGGTCAGTTAGTGGGATTTGTGTGCTCATCATTAAGAGGAAGTAGCTGGCTGATGGTGACCTCTCCCTATGGGGTTAGTTAAAGCAGCGGCGTCTCTGCTTTGTTCGTGAAATAAAGACCAGTTTCTGAACAGAAATGTTGCTGCAGTAACATCTTCTGCTCTTCTGGGAAAGCTTTACATTAGATGCTGGAACATTGCTGTGATTATTTAAATGCATTCAGCCTCATGAGCATTAGTAAAGTCAGGTACTGATGCTGGATGATTAGTTTTGGATCACAAACACCCCAAAAGTTTTCAATGAAGCACCATCATATCAAACTACACCGTTCCATTGCTGCACAGCCCAAAGCTAGGGGGCTTTATAGTCCTCTAGCCGATGCTTCGCACCGAAGCGTACTGACCTTAGGCTTTTGTGTGGCTGCTCCAGAGGTGAAAAGTGAAAAATGAGAAAACTAGAGTTTAGAAAATGGAACTTCTCTTGCTTCAGACCTGGAAAAAGTGTTTCTGTCCATCCTTCCACTGTTAAAAGCGGAACACAGTGCTGTGGGTCTGAAAATACGTGCAGCCGCACCGAAGAAAACAAAGATAATTTGCAAGTCAAACAAAGACGCTGCTGGTGCCCTCAGAGCTACGGACTGACCACCCAGGCCTCAAAATCATTAGAATGACTTGGATTGTGAGCAACACAAAATGCAACCAACTTCTAAGGCTGAACTTGGTGAGGAAGATGAGGAAAAACGTCCCTGTAGATTCCTTTAGCTCCGATCACACTTGGCAATAACGTGCATTTTGGGTGATCGGATCATACGTGGACAGCGGGGCACAATGTGTCCTGGAGATCATTGAACATGATTTTGATCAGAGTTACAGAGTGAATGCTAAAGCATCTTGATAAGGTGAGACTGCCTTTATCAGGTGCATCATCACAGCAGAGAGGAAAGAATCAGTGTAGCTTCATTTTGATCACCGAATATGGGTCTGTTCATATGTTTTCTGTATTCTTCTGACCCTGAAATATTAATATTGTGTATGCATTTGGAAATGAAATGAATGGAAGGGCTATCTGTGACATCGGCATAGTACTGGATTATAACCAATAGCATAACGGGGTATTTTGAAATGGGGAAAAAGGAAAAAAAAATAGCAGATGTCTTTTCATATTGTAATCAGACGTTTCTAAAAAGCTTTTCCTGCTCTTACAGGTGTTTTAAATGTATACCACTCAGAAGGGGGTAGAATGGACTAAATCCATGCACCAACCTAAATCCATTGTGTTTATACTTAAAATACCAACTCAAGTGAAAGTAAAAGTACCTTCCCAAAAAAACTGAGACATGGTTTATTCTTTTCCCCCCAGTTTAATGTACTTCTGTGAGGAACTGGGGGGGGTGCTTTAATTCAGGTTTTGTATAATGTGCTTTAACCTACATGAGAAGACATTGGTCAACTCTGTGGGGGGTTGGGGTCAAATCAAATCAAATCAAGTTTATTTGTGTAGCGCAGTGCTTTTTTGATATTGTCACAAAGCAGCTCCACAGAATTCCAGTAAAGACAAAGTTTTAACATGAATGTAAAACCCCCAGGTGAGCAAGCCTGGGGCAACAGTGGCAAGGAGAACCTTGGGAGGAACCAAGGCTCACAAGTTGGGGGGCCCATCCTCCTCTGGTCAAACTACCTACAACTTATTATAGTAGTGGTTGGTTAGTGTAGTGGGTAACACCTCTGCCTTCTACGCTATAGACGGGGTTCAACCCCCTGCCTGGGTAACCGCCCTACACTATGCCAATAAGAGTCCTTGGGCAAGACTCCTAACACCACCTTCGCCTACCTGTGTAAAATGATCAAACTGTAAGGCGCTCTGCATAAGAGCGTCAGCCAAATGCCATAAATGTAAATTATTGCCAAAAAAAGACCCTATACATCACATAGGCTGTGGTGTGTGTAACAAACAAGTTTGTTATTTTTACACTCTACTCATTACATTTGATGAAACAACTCTTTCAACATCATTTATCATGATTGGAACCAGTTCACAACCTCTTCCCAAACTCGATTTTTCCGAGCTGGAAGATAACAGGCTATTAACATTATCCATTCAAGCCAATGTGATCTGCCGTGGCTTTCTGTCGTCTTGATTTGGCTTTAATTTAATGTTTAATGTAATTTAATGTCATGTAAATTTATATGTGAACTGGAAGGTTTACTTGGTCTCTATTTAAGTCGAAGTACTAAAGTATTTGGTCAAAAATACTGAGTAACTTATAGAACAGCAGTGGAACTTATTATTATTTTTTTTAGGGATTCTTCTGGTCTAAAGTCAGAGCTGTAACCAATCGGAAAGCAGTCCAGATGTTCTTACCAAAGAAACATAATGAAGATAAACACAAAAAAGAAGTTCACATACGGTCAACTCAGGGGATCGAATTGGTGACCATCTGGTCGCAAGGCTGGTTCCCTAACCTCCAGCCCACGACTGCCCCTTAAGTAGAGTAATTATGGTTATGCAGAAGTAGAGTAATTATGGTTATGCATCACTTACATGAGAATGTTTGCCACAACCCAGATCTATGGTTGTAGCCTCTCTCTTGGTATGTGTGCCCTATGAGAAAGTTAACATGCATTCATTGTTTTCTATTGACCTGCATTGTACCAACACTTTCATTAACCATTTTATTAGGAGCATCTACCACCTTGAAGGAACAGCTTGCTGATGTACAGCTCTTCCGTTTAGATTAGTCTGGCTTAGCTTCCAGTTCTAAAAATATAGTTTCAGAAGTTTCTCAGAAACACTTGAAAAGAGCAATAGCTCTTAAGATCTGCAGACAATGAAGAAAGCTGTCTATGGAGGCCACCCACTCTGATATATACCACATCACTCAGCAACAATGTGCAAGAGTGTCTCAGGGAAAAGAACACAGACTAATGCTGGAGCCATCTAAAGATGTGAGCTCGCTGTTTAAGCTGATAATTCAGAGATTCAAAGAGACACCTACCTTGTAGGTCCACCTAGCTGTTGTACAGACAGAGACAATGGCAGATTTGGTGATGCAAGACCAGTGGTCATCTTTACAAATAGTCAGTGCCACTTATGGCTGACAGAGCCACTTATGTCTGGGTATTTTTGGGCGGTGGATTTCAACCTAACTGAGGGGTAAAAACCCCAGGAAGACCAGTGTGACTGATGCACTCAAGCCAAATCCACAAAGACTACCATGTCAGTGTCACTGCTGTGGTGAGAATGTTCTACCAGACACCACAAACAATATCTAGTAGTGGTGTCAGAGTATATGGGTTAATAACACTTTAACATGGTAAATGATATATTTTATTTTATCACAGTTAACACATTTTCCTATTTTGACCCTTCCAGTCTGAGGCTCAGCTACTTGCACGCTGTTGCTATGACTCTCAAATAAAGCTTTTAAAAGGCAAATTACATTGATAGCTCTCTTGACAGAACAAAGTTAAAGCCTGCTACTGCCAGCCACCGCATGTAAGACTGATTCATTGCCATTAACCACACAAATGAATGGCTCATTCATAAAAGTCCTTCTGATCTCATCATAAAATGCAAATTCCATCGACAGTTTCATCTTTGGCACGTCTGTGTGTCTGTATGATTGAAATCATGGCTTGATTTGGTTAACTAACCAAAACTATCATCGTCATCATCGATAATGCCAATAATAATAATAAAAATAGAAAATAAAACAGATAATTTGTAACAAATACAACGTGCACAACACAGAAGCATTTCACACGCTGCAATAGTACAGCGTTTCCCCAGGAAAATTCACTCCTCACAATCACATCATTCTACCATCTTAAAAAACTAAGACATTTTGTTTACTTCAAAATACAGATCATTTTAACACTGTAAACATTGATCAGTACCTCAGACGGTGCTTAAGAGTACAGCCATTGGAACTTACAAGCCATTGATTGCTGTTTTATTATTGGTTCCCTACTAAAACATCTTCTGAATTAGGGCGTGCTTCAGTGAGGTACTGGTAGGCTGGCGCTTGATTTCACGCACCAATGGCATATGAAAGTTCATGATTCAGATACAGTAGTTTGTACATCGTTAAAGATGGTCAAATCTGTGATCTTAAGAAGCTTTGACGAATAAGAGCCAATGAGATCGATCAAAATGATTTGAATCACTTGGCAGTTCTAATGTCTAGTCAACAGAAAGTGACCAGTGATAAAGAGTGGACCTCATGAAGTGGATAGTGAGTGTATATTGCTGGCGGAGATATTAAGTATAGCACCCAGGTGATTTAACTTCACCAGACGTCAGCTGGAAGCTGACATCGCGGATCGTTTATTGGATTCTCAGAGTCTATATGGTCATGTTTACTTAATAAAGACGAGGTTCAGTTTGGTTTTAAGGCTTGTCTGGGGGTCAGGGTGCATGCAGAGGGCCCAAAGCGCAGAAGCAAATAACAGAAGTAAAGCTTGCTCAGATGAATAGTCTGTAACACCCACAGCCCTGCAGGCAAATCACTCTGAACTGCACTCAACTGCTCCGCTCCTGCAGCGAGTGCATCTGTACCAATGAGCATCAGCTCCAAACACACACTCTGACCTCTCTAACGTCCCCTGCTGCATTCAGACCCACACACAATACTGTATGGAGGAGGGAGGGGTTGGTGTCGCTGGCATTCATTAGGCTTTGTTTTTCTGTCTCAGGAGTTTTCTGCATCCTGTGTGAGTGACAGCCACAGATATTTCCTTATTCACTCCTTAATTTCCACAGAGAACAAACGCTCTTTTGGAAAACAAACTCGATTTGAGGTTTCAGACGAGGCATTTTTAAACTCCACAGAGAATTCAGCCATTCCAGACTAATAGTGCATGCTAATGGGTATCATATTAAAGAATAAACAACAAAACGATAATCATCTAGTCATATTTCGAGCTTCAATACCAGAGAAGCCAGTTACTTACAAAATGTGTTAGGTGAAAGGTGAAAATGACGGAGTCATTAAAAAGCTTTGCCTCTGTGAGGTTTTACTCATTAGTAGCACAACTGCTGCCAGAGAAGCTTGTGACAAATAATACAAGGTAGCTGTTGTAAAGTTGTATTCTGTAGATGCTCAATATGTGTTGTACAAGGACACTAGCTGTTATAAAAAAAGCCTCCTAAATGGTCATTTTGGACAATTTATGTTGGTTTATTGGTTCATGTAATGGTCATTTGAATATTTTTCCTGGCCAGTGAGTGAAACTGGAAAAAAGGGTTATTTTCTATAGGGAACATGCCTCTACATGCCGTATATTTTAGTGCACAATTACTATTTATTTAACGCACTGCACTCTCAGAAATAAAGGTAGTGAACTGTCACTGGGGTGGTGCCCTCAAAGGTGCACCTCAGTGCCTTTAGTCAGGGAACATAACTGAACCATAATCCACTGAAATGATCTGCTCTAAGCTGGACTGACTCCATACTCCATACCATACTCGGACCTTAAAACCGCTGTTGTACCTTTCTGGGTATATTTACATTGTTTGTACCTTGATGAACGAAAAGTGTAGCAGTATCTTTATTCCTAACAGTGTGGAAAAAAGGACAAAACATGAAATGTAGCATGTACAAAAGTGGACACTCACCACATTATACACACACACACACACACACACACACTTTCTAAGCCACTTCTCCTTCTGGGTCGCGGGGGTTGCTGGAGTCTGTCCCCGCTGTCATCCGGCGAAAGGCAGGATATACTGTGGACAGGTCACCAGTCGATCACAGGGCAGACAGACATACACATGCACTCACACCTAGGGGCAAATTAGCATGTCCCGTTGGCCTGACTGTGGGAGAAAACTGGAGAACCTGGAGGAAACCTACGCAGACACGGAGAGAACATGCAAACACAGAAAGGACCCTGATATATATATTTTTTTTCTTTTCTTTTCTCCCAGTATGTTAAACTTAACTAATTTGATGGTACATTTGTAAACAAAGACCATATTTATATAATTTGCCCAAAGTTTACAGCACTAACGAAGGGAGACCAGCCTTCATTTATTTCATTTCCAGGCAAATGGCCATTACATTCGTTTTTCAAAAAAACTTAAAACACATATTTAACCTCAATAACTAAATATCCATTTTTTCATGTTTTCAGAGCGTCCCACTTTTGCCTCTCACAGCTTACACGCTTTTTAGGAGACTTGCTTTCAGTTTTTCAAAGAAATCTGCAGTGATATTTTCCCCACACCTCCAAAGTTCAGTCTCCTCCCATTTCAGTCCTTGCTTCCTTCAGTGACTTGGCCCTTAGCCCTTAGCCTTCTGTTTTGCACATTCACGCCAAGGGGTGAGGTGTCCCGATTCTTGTTGAGACGAACAGGTAAGGGGAAGTGTTAGGGCTGCATGACCCTCCAAACGGATTGTTATGGGACAAAAAAGAAAAAGAGGCCAGATGGAGCACAAGCGACCAAACAAACCTTCAAATGTATTTTCTCAGTTAAAAAATATGACCATTGTATCATCTTAGTTTAACGGCATTTCAATGTATCATGGACATTTTCTTCATGACAAGCTTAAAAAGTTACTAATGGTACACTGATGTCTCGGTAGCTAGCTAGCTGAATTTCCCTTTCCACCTTAAATAGTTCAGCAGTTGTTATTGTCTGAGTGTGGCTGCTGCTCCGTTTAAGGTGGAACAGGAAAATTCAAACGAGAAGCTGGCAAATAGCTAACATCAGCTTCATGTCACCAAAGATTTAGAGGTGGGCAATAATAAATCATTGTCACGTCCACCTCTTTAAAAGAACATGATGCCCTAAAGCGAGGTTGCTGAACTTTACCCTCGTCTGCTTTCACTGCAGACCATCAGGGTTGCCTACAGAGCACCACTAGTAGCCTGTTAAAGAAGTAATGTTCTTTTTATTTGAGCTTTGTCCCATTTCATAGGGGAGGATTTCAACCACTGCACATTATAAGCCAGTTCCAAGGGGCAAGGCGGCCAACGATGAAAAGCACTGGTTACCTGACATGATGGTGACAATGGGTGGTCTAGGAATCCCACTTTCTCCTGTTTTCTCACTTTTCTTGTGCAAGTGGATTATTATATATTTATTATTATTATTATTATTATCTCCTGAAAATGAACTTCATTATAATACATAGTCACTGGCCTTTTCACAGTCCTGCATATTAAATGTATTGCAAGGTAACTCTGAACTGAGGCTTTTCTAGATAAGCACTGAAGCTCCACTGTTGTCCTACCTTCAGATGCTAATACAGCAAAGTCATGACACCTGGACACCACTCAAGCTCTGGTGTGAGGGGGCGTTTGTCACCATGGATACAGACCTGGGGAGATCTAGACCTGAAGCGACCCTCTGTCCAACACACACAGCGTACCTGTCGAGAGCAGAGCTCAGCTCCTCCAGCCTGTGACTTTCACTGGTGTTGCTGAGTTTGGCCAGAGTGTCGATTCTCTTCAAAATGATCTCCAGCATGTCACTGATCTTCCTCAGGACTCCACGAGATTCCAGCCCACCTAATACTGTTTGAGAGAGAGAGAGAGAGAGAGAGAGAGAGAGAGAGAGAGAGAGAGATGAGCAAACTGCTTCATAATGACATGCATGTCTACAGACCTTAAGTGCTGAAAGTTTGATATTTGATAGTTGCCTCGTTTGAGGTTGGAAGTGTAGATTTGTTGAGTATCATTATTCGCTTAACATGCACTTCATTAGGACCCATGTGCTTACACTCACTGGCCACTTGGTAGTCTCTACCTACTTTATAGATTATTGGTTTTCGGCAGAAGAGAAAAACAGCTGAAAAACCGAGAATAAAGTGGCAAAATCTAAGACTGTACATTGTATAGTAATTTAAAAACAAAGTTTAAAAATGTGGTGCATTTTAAAGATGCATTTAAGCCCTTACACCCCAGGCTTATTACATACTACTCAGTAACTACAAAGACTTCAATGTAAACTGGCTGAGCTATTAATTTTGTAATAAAGCTTTAGGCCTGCCATTGGACCTGGACATTTAAAGGCGTAAACACTATGAGTGGCAGCATATTTTGGTCAAGTGAATCTATTTCCTTGGTTCTATAACAGACATTATACAAAGGACTTATAATCTCTGGTCTTTCCAAAAATGATGAAGGAGTTCAACACCCAAAAACTTTTCCATTGCAGATTAGACACCACTTGAAAACACAACATCCCACTCAATACACAAACAGCAAATCAACAGAAGCAGAAATAAAAGTCCTCACTGGCACAATACACTCACCGGCCACTTTATTAGGTACACCATTCAGTTGCTTGTTAACACAAATAGCTAATCAGCCAATCACACGGCCGCAACTCACTGCATTTAGGCGTGTAGAGGTGGTCAAGACGACTTGCTGAAGTGCAGACCGAGCATCAGAACGGGGAAGAAAGGGGATTTAAGGGACTTTGAACGTGGCGTGGTTGTTGGTGCCAGACTGGCTGGTCTGTGTATTTCAGAAACTGCTGATCTGCTGGGATTTTCACGCACAACCATCTCTAGGGTTCACAGAGAACGGTCCGAAAAAGAGGAAATTTCCAGTGAGCGGTCAGTTGTGTGGACGAAAATGCCTTGTTGATGTGAGAGGTCAGAGGAGAACGGGCAGACTGGTTCCAGATGATAGAAAGGCAGCAGGAACTCAAATAACCAACCAGAATCTCTGAGGAACATTTCCAACACCTTGTTGAAAGTCTGACACAAAGAATTAAGGCAGTTCTGAAGGCAAAAGGGGGTCCAACCTTTTACTAGCAAGGTGTACCTAATAAAGTGGCCAGTGAGTGTATATACCAGCTTTTTTCAGTTTCCTAAATTGGTTTCAGTTCTGCCAAAAGATTTGATTTTGGTGCATCTCTAGGTTATTAAGTTGTTTGTAAGAGGAAAAGATGTATGCCATTGTATTCATATTTTATACCAACTACTATCATTTTTCACAAAAAGCCGTTTTGATCTTGTCTGTTGGTCCATTTGTCATGAAGTGTTCCCACATTGTGAAGGAATGCCGATGTTTTGAAATGGTTGTAAAGCTGTAACTAAGGGTAACTAGCTGGCTCTCTGTTCCTCTGAGGTCCACTGCAGTAGCTCCGTTTTAACAAGAGCAGTTAGACTCAGCCATTCAAACAGAACAATCCCTGTGCAAACCTTTGATAGTCCCTCTGTCTCTCAAACATTGAACACATCTACTTCATCTCTCGTTATCAAGGAACAGCATTCAAAAGCCAAAACATAAACAGCAACAACTTACAGGAGGCCAAATTAGGGAGACGTCTGGACTTTAAAACACTCTCCCAGCACTTACTTATTGAGGGCTGAGGAGCTGAGAGAAGAGGGTGTTTCACCTGACCAATTAAACAGAACCAAGGCTCAGCTCATGGGTCACCAGGGCTTTTAGAGCACCGCTATCATAAATCATCTGCTTGTATGTTTATGCTTTTACATTTACAGAGGGGAAAGAGCTTGAGTCTAATGATGCCACTTCATGAGCTAGAAGGGCCACTGTTGTGACCTGACCATTAAACTGGAGCGAAAAAACTTTCAAATATTTCTAAAACTGAAGATGAAGATTTGGTAAAAATCTTGGATTTAAATGGGAATACATGGACATTAAATTTTCTAGGCATGCTGTGCTCCACCTGCTAATACATTATTCGGTAGACACTGTTGTGAGGTAGAACAAGCTTTGTGGAACCTAACAAGACATTGCCACAATTGTGATAATGACCAAATTGGATGGACCAAATTGAATTGCTTTTTAACGTAATGGTTGGCTATTTATAAATGCATACTGTGGTATCCAGTCAGCATAGAAGCAGCTCAATTTACGGCACAATTTACAACTAATAGGAACATAATAGAGACAACACTGGCAAAATCTTGTGTTTGAGGCTGTAATATTATGTCTCCCCAAGTATGTAATGGACTGTATGGCATTTTAGCCAGTTTCTAGCATTTAAAATCAGCTAGAGATAAAAGTAGGATAAGAGCTGCAACTCTTATTTTTAGCAACTCTTATTTTTATTCTTATTTTGTTGTAAATAGTCTAGAGATTTAACTTTAACTTTTATTATTTATAATGTTTATAATGTTTATACTTTTTCCCTTCTCTATTACTGAGTGTCTTACTTCTGTTACTCTGCTGCTGTAACACTGTGAATTTCCCCGCTGTGGAACTAATAAAGGATTATCTTATCTTATCTTAGGATTAATCCCACTGGGATCCACTCCCTACTAGATAAAAACAGCAAATGTTGTGTTTTGGATGCTGGTATCCTGGTCAGCCAGCATGATCACACTGAGCGACCAGCTAAACCAGCACCAGACCAGCATGGAATTCATAGTGGTCTGTGTTGCTGTTGTCTAACTAATGAGACTTTACTCTTCCAGATGAAGATAACGTTGACAAATGCGATTACATGAAGTGAACCATAATGTAAAGTAGGACCGTACGTTGATGTGTTAGATGGTATTTTAATTCAAATTATTACTTTGTGGAGAGTTTGACATGAGCTAGTTAAGAAACTAACGCTATTAGCATTATATAAGAGGCCAAAAGACGAGTGTTTTCGCTCATATTTTCACACTTGACAGAGAAAAACATGAGCTTTCTGTGGTTCTACATTTGATTCTGTGTTTTTGAGCTGTATATTGATTCATATCAGCCAATAAGTTCAAATCAAATCGAATCAAATCACATCACATCACATTCATCACATCAGATTTACACAGGTGAAAAGTGAATGAAAATCTTAGGTGTGTAGACTTCTTATAGAATAAAAATAAAAAAAAATAAAAATATATATATCCATCCATCCATCCATCCATCCATCCATTCGGGTTCGGGTCATGGGGGCAGCATCCTAAGCAATGAGCCCCAGACCTCCCTTTCCCCAGCCACTTCCACTAGCTCCCCGGGGGGATTCTGAAGCGCTCCCAGGCCAGCTGGGCAATATAGTCACGCCAGCATGTCCTGGGTCTTCCCAGGGGTCTCCCCAGGAGGGAGGCGTCCTGGGGGCATCCTAACCAGATGCTCGAACCACCTCAGCTGGCTCCTCTCGACGTGGAGAAGCAGTGGCTCTACTCCGAGTCCCTCCCGGATGACTGAACTTCTCACCCTATTTCTAAGGGAGAGTCCAGACACCCTGCGGAGGAAACTCATTTCAGCCGCTTGTATTCGCGATCTTATTCTTTCGGTCATTACCCAAAGCTCATGACCATAGGTGAGGGTGGGAACGTAGATCAACCGGTAAATCGAGAGCTTTGCCTTATGGCTCAGCTCTTTCTTTACCACAACAGACCAGTAAAGAGCCCACATCACTGCTGACGCAGCACCAATCCGCCTGTCAATCTCCCGCTTGAACCATGGTCTCAGATTTAGAGGTACTGATTCTCATCCTGGCCGCTTCACACTCGGTTGCAAACTGATCCAGCGAAAGCTGATGTTCACGGCCTGATGTCCCCAATAGGGCCACATCATCTGCAAACAGCAGTGATGTGACCTTGAGGTCACCAAACCAGACACCCTCCACCTGCTTTGTTTGTACAGGGCCTGAATGGCTCATAGCAAAGAGCCATGTACCCTGTACTCCCGATGTACCTCCCACAGAATACCCCGGGGAACACAGTTGAATGCCTTCTCCAGATCCACAAAGCACATGTGGACTGGTTGGGCAAACTCCCATGAGCCCTCTAAGATCCTGGAGACGGTGAAGAGTTGGTCCAGTGTTCCACGACCAGGGCGGAACCCGCACTGCTCCTCCTGAATCCGAGGTTCAACTATAATCTGGACTCTCTTCTCCAGTACCCCTGCATAGACCTTACCAGGGAGGCTGAGGAGTGTGATTCCCCTGTAGTTGGAAAACACCCTCTGGTCCCCTTTTTCAAAAAGAGGCACCACCACCCCAGTCTGCCAATCCAGTGGCACCGCCCCCGATGTCAATGCAATGTTGAAAAGGCGTGTCAGCCAAGACAGCCCCACAACATCCAGAGCTTTGAGGAACTCCGGACGGATCTCATCCACCCCTGGAGCCTTGCCACCAAGGAGCTTTTAAACTACCTTAGTGACTTTGGCCTCAGTAATGGACAAGCCTATTCCCGTGTCCCCAGACTCTGCCTCCTTACTGGAGAACGTGTCAGTGGGATTGAGAAGGTCCTCAAATTTTTCCTTCCATTGCCCAATGACGTCTTCAGTCGAAGTCGACGGCACACCATCTCCACTATATACAGTGCTAGTGGCACACTGCTTTTCCCTTCTGAGTCGCCTGACGGTTTGCCAGAATCTTTTCGGAGCCGACTTAAAGTTGCTTTCCAATTCCTCACCAAACTCCTCCCACACCCGGGTTTTTGCCTTGGAGGCGACTGAAGCCGCAGATCACTTGGCCTATCGATACCTGTCAGCTGCCTCTGGTGTCCCACAGGCCAACCATGCCCGGTAGGACTCCTTCTTCAGCTTGACGGCATCTCTCACCTGGGGTGTCCACCACCGGGTTCGAGGATTACCGACAGACACCAACTACCTTGTGGCCACAGCTACAGTCAGCCGCTTCAACAATGGAGGAGCGGAACATGGCCCATTCTGAATCAATGTCCCCCACCTCCCCCGATATCTGGTCAAAGTTCTGATGGAGGTATGAGTTGAAGAGCAATCTTCAGCCAGATGTTCCCAGCAAACCCTCATTATACGTTTGGGTTTGCCTGGTCTGACCGGCATTTTCCCCCACCACCTGATCCAACTCACCACCAGGTGGTGATCAGTTGACAGCTCAGCTCCTCTCTTTATCCGAGTGTCCAAAACACATGCCCGCAAGTCCGATGACATGACTACAAAGTCAATCATTGAACTGCAGCCTAGGGTGTCCTGGTGCCATGTGCACTTATGGACATCCTTGTGCTCAAACATGGAGTTCGTGATGGACAAACTGTGGTTTACACAGAAGTCCAAAAACTGAACACCACTCGGGTTCAGATCAGAGAGGCCATTCCTCCCAATCACACCCCTCCAGGTCACACTGTCATTGCCCACGTGAGCGTTGAAGTCCCCCAGTAAGACAATAGAGTCTCCAGGAGTAGCACTTTCAAGCACCCTTCCCAAGGACTCTAAGAAGGCTGGGTACTCTGAACTGCTGATTGGTGCATAAGCACAGACAACAGTCAGGACCCGTTCCCCAACCCGAAGGCATAGGGAAGCTACCCTCTCGTCCACCGGAGAAAACCCCAACATACAGGCACCGAGTCAAGGGGCTATGAGAGAGCCCACACTTGCCCGCTGCTTCTCACCATGGGCAAATCCAAAAACCAAGTCCAGCCCCTCTCAAGGAGATTGGACCCAGAGCCCAAGCTGTGTGTTGAGGTGAGCCCGACTATATCTAGCCGGTATCTCTCCACCTCGCACACCAACTCAGGCTCCTTCCCCACCAGTGAGGTAACATTCCAAGTTCCAAAAGCCAGTTTCAGCAACCGAGGATCAGAACGCAAAGGCCCACGCCTTCGGACACTGTCCGATCCACAAAGCACCGAACCCCTACTACTGCCCCTCCCATTGGTGGTGGGTCGATGGGAGGGGGGACTCATGTAGCTCCTTCGGGCTGGGCCCGGCCGGGCACCATGAGTAAATGCCTGGCCACCCGATGCTCACTGGTGAGCCACCTCCCCAAGGCCTGGCTCCAGGGTGGGGCCCTGGTAACCCTGATCCAGGCAGGTACCCGCCAACAAGTCTTGTTTTTGTCTTTTCATAGGGGTGATTATGGATCACACTTTGTCTGACCTGTCACCTAGGACCAGTTTGCCCTGGGAGACCCTACCAGGAGCTTTTGCTCCAGACAACATAGCTCCTAGGAGCATTCAAGCACGCGAACCCCTCCACCACGATAAGGTGGTGATCCATGGAGAAGTATATATATATATATATATATATATATATATATATATATATATATATATATATATATATACACACACACACACTGACTCTGAATATACACAATATACACTAGTATTCCACTATTCCAATATAATAGTAATAAGTTATGAAATAAAACTATGAAATGTGCTGTTCTCATTCCGTATGTGAAGTTAGTCTGAGGTAGATAATAAATAAGATGCAGGTTCTCAGGGATAGAATAATGATATAGAATCTTCCAGATTGTACAGGATATGGATAGAAAATGAGCAAGATGTCAGTCTATATGTGTTAGTACAGATTTGCTCGACTGAAGGTGCAGTAAGATCAGAGTGAGTCTGTTGGTGGTGATTGTCCATGGAGATGATGAATCAAGAGGTGCAGTGACAGGCCTGCAGACCGATACACCAGCACTACTGGCTCACCTAACTAGCAGGCGGAGTAGCTAATGACTATGCAGAGTGAGATAAAATGACCAAAAAGACCATTAAATAATTCCCATTATCTATTAACCATTAATAATCTTAATAATCATGGTAGGTAGTCTCTCGAGCAAGTGGCAAAGGAACTAGAACTACAAGTGAAGGGTCAGTTGGTTCATGTTTGGGTCAGTTTTTTTTTTTTTTCTTCAGTGTGTAGTTGGAAAACTGAATGCTTCTTCATTATACCTTGCAATGATATATGTGGGCCAGTGCATGTTCATGGTTATACAACATACATATCGCTGTTGTCAGAGCAAAGCCTTGCATCTCCATTTTTCAGTTTCTGGCATAATCTGAAAGTGCCTGTTGCCCTTTACATTGTGTGTGTAAATGTCATGATGAATGGACCAAAAGAAACGGCCTAAAATGACTTGGAAAAAAGGTCTGGTCCTGTTAACTTACATTAAAGGTAAAGTATATTTTTCCCTACTCCTGTAAAGTTACCATTTCTGAGATATGTGGTGTTGTTCTGACAGCAGCAATATAGTTAAATAACTCTCACGATTAAAATACTCAGTATACAATCCTCACGTATCAGTGCAGTGCTTCCAGCATTATCCACCCACAAGTTCTTTGCTGTTGTGACATTATAATGCAGTTTTGTCCTACTGGGGGAAACGTTTATTTTTATGAAACAGTGTTAAAAAGATATGAGTCTGTAAATGAAGTTAGACACTTTTCCATCACCATCTGCCAGGCCTGGCATCAGGGTATCTTTTGGGTAAGCAATGCCTCCCTAAAAGCCCAACTTTATGCAAAACGAAGTGAAACATCATCAGAGTAAAAAAATCAATAATATATATATATATATATTAATATAACTGCATATACACAGAAATTCATTATTACGGAAACAGCTCAGTAAAGAGGTCAGTGCATAAATCTGACTACACACAAACTCACATGTCTGGGGGCAGTCGTGGGCTGGAGGTTAGGGAACCAGCCTCGTAAGCGGAAGGTCGCTGACAGCACATGACTGAGGGGTCCTTCAGCAAGACACCTAACTCCCGGGCGCTGCGGATTGGGCTGCCCGCCGCTCCGGGCAAGTGTGCTCACTGCCCCCTAGTGTGTGCGCTCACTAGAGTGTATGTGGTGTTTCACTTCACGGATGGGTTAAATGCGGAGGTGAAATTTCCCCATTGTGGGACTAATAAGGGTCACTTGAATTGAAAGTTTAGAATATGGACTAGCTTGAGTTTTCTTAGTCTGTCAGAAGATAATCGCGCGTCAGCGCCGAGTTTCTAGGTGTCCTGAATGAATCCATCTAATGCCAGTGCTCACTGCCTAAACCAAGAACATATTTAATGATTGACTGTGCATTGCTTGAGTATGAATGTGCATTATTGATAGTCAAAAGAAATAACAAACAAAAATATAATGTTTTTAAACATTTCTCTCATATGTTCTGCATAGAATCAAGCTAATAAACAACAGAAAACATTTTCATAGTCTTTTATGCTGGTCTGTACAAGATGTGTGGCAAGCATAAAAACACACAGTCGTATGCCAAATTTTGAGTAACTCTGGCCAAATAAACACCCACTGTGTATTAAAATGTACAGAAGTGTGTTCTCTGTAGAGGATGCATTAACTATACATGCAATTAACAATACATGTAATTTGACCAGGGTGCCCAAACCTTTGCACACTGTATGTCAATAGACTCCTGTTGTGGCTGTTACTGAGACTTTGGCTACTAACACTGACAAAGTAATCCGCGGTTTTTTGCTCCTTCAATGGAATTAGGCAGAATTTTAGTGATCAAACGCTGAATAAGCCGCAAACGCAACAGCATGCAGCGTCTCAGTCAGTGACTTTCTCAAGATTGAAAAGACCTTGTTATTTGCATTTATTCCCTGTTTGACAGTGACCAGACAGCAACTCAGATGTTTTCCCACTGAAGCATGGCGGCCTGCTTCACCTCACGCATTCCCTAATCAATCCCATTAAGCAAGAGAAAACAGCAAACACGCCTATCCACATGGCCTGTTTATTCACCAAAGTCCAGGAGAAATTCATCAGAAAGGGTGAAGCTACCCCAGTCCCTATATTCAAAGACGATTTACACAAGTGTTTAATCTGGAGGACAAACACGAGTAAGAATGCAGCTGGAGGCATTACACCCTGTGTCATGCCGCCGGTCCATCACAGGAATATATCAAATATGTCAAATCTACAAGCAAATTATCACAGTATACATACAGTATCTCACAAAAATTAGCACACCCCTCACATTTCTGCAAAGATTTTATTTGATCTTTTCATGGGACGACACTATAGAAATCAACCTTGGATATAACTTCTGAAAAGAACTCAACACAGACATTAATGTCTAGCAAAAGTGCTTAGATTTTGCATTCTTTTGTAATATATTGCAAAATGTTTCGTTAGAAATTATATTATATTTATATATAATTATATTTGAGTGAAAATGGGAAACTTTAAAGTATTTATAGAAATTTTGGGATTTTTCAGTATTTTTGCTTTGAAGACGGTGTGCACTCAAGCTGGCTTGGACAAAAGTCTCTTATGAGTAGATCAAATGTACCTGAGAGCTGTTTGAACCTTACGGCCTTAACGTAGTTTGTGTCACCTAGAAGCTTCAATATTTCCTCTTCATTTTAACTGTCGTAACTTTTCTTTGTTTCAGTTTTTTTTAAATTCATAAATGTTCTGGTGCTCATTTCCAGGGTTGAATGAAAACAAACCCAGATGTTCAATGTGGTCTCAGACTGTTGGACTCCACTGTATGTGCAAACATGAAAAACATTTCCCCATTTCCACTAAAGTTTGTCCGTTTTTACTTTCATTTTTTTTCTATTGATGGATTTTGCTCATACACTCTTTTCTGTCTTTTTCCCCCAACCCACTTGTAAAGCATATTAAATGCGACACTTTTGGGGGGCAAAAAGTCCCAGTCACACTGCTACAGGCAAATAGTGCTCACAGCAGAAACTAACATGGGAATTCCGTTTCAAACCCCCAAACTCCCTTGTTTTTTGGGGGGTTTTGGGAAAAATCTTCTCACTATAAAGCATATTATGTTTTTGTTCAGTGTATACTGGTAAAAATGCAAGACTGACAGACTGACTAATGAGTAGTAAATGAACTGAATGGCTCTTGAAAAATTAAGTTTGATTTAATTGTCATAATTTAGATATTCATTCATATTCTCTTATTATTTACCTTTGGCTAATTCATCTTTTTTAAAGCCTTTGGCACAGATTTGAGTTATATTAGCAGGAAGTCAAGTAAAGGCTTCACTCTTTGTTGATTCTCAGCCAGGTTTTGGCGGTGATTAGGCAGAAACCCATTTTCAATCGAGTGGACCAGGTCTTGGACCTCTTTCCTTTTCTTTTCTTTCCTTTATTCCACATCCACTGTATGTATTGTCAGTTCTTTAGTCTGACATAGCTCTTATTGTGTTATTGTTTTCTTGTTTGGTGTCCAGAGGAGGATGAGTTTCCCTTTTGAGTGTCTTGGTTCCCCTCGAGATGTCTTGTTGTAGTCGAGGTTTATTTATTTACATATATCGCATTTTACAACAGGCCTTGTCGCAAAGCAGCTTTACAGAAAAATCTGGGTCCAGGCCCCAATGAGCATCACCAATGGCAACGTTGAGAGGAGTGTCAGTCTTCTCTGTGCTGAGAACGATCCACCACCTACATAAGGTCCTGTGGTCTTTAACTGACTGATTGTGAGGGACGTTGGACGTTACAGTCTATGATTGTTCACCTATATAATAGACCTTGACGCTGGGTAGGTATTTCTCATAAAGTGGCTAGTGAGTGGAGGTGCAATGTAGGTGAGAGTAATTCTATTTTAGGGAATGTTTGGGGTCAAATGTGCAAAAGCACAGCATTCTGCGTCCCATTAATTTTAAATCTTGTGTACAGTGTTTATCCACATATAAAACAACCAAATAGGTGTGGCATTGTTAAGCTGCATGTTAATGAAAGGGCCATTTAATGTACTCTAGCTAATCTTCTTTTACTACCTCGTTTTATGTGGGCTGCTGCAAAATCGATTTTCTAAACACATTCCTTTTAAGTAGCTATTTGTATTGCACCCTGTGGGGCAGCAGCTGATGTCTGCCTGCAGATGCTCACGGTTCCCTACTGGGAGAGGGCACACTGATGGCCATATTAATGCCTGCACTACTGCCCATGCCCATTTTACAGGCAGATTAACAGACTATAAAGAGTGTGCAATTCTGTAGGCCAAATTGCCATTAACAAAAAATGGGAATTGCGCGAATTACATCTGCAGCCACACAAAACAACTCTTTTGAACTGGATGTTTTCTGTATAGCCACTTATTTGCCTGGATGCAGTTTTGGCACTTGTGTCATTCTGTGCAGCATCTCCAATGGATGTCACCTAGGATGCTTTTCTAATAGACAGATATGCTGAGCATGACTGACTTGGGGCCATTTCAAAAATGCATTTAAAATTGAATCTATTTTTTGTTTGTTTTAGAAATAGGTTCATACATATGCATTAACCTCACTATTAATTTTTCCCTTTCAAACGCTGAAGGACGACCCACTCCTATGCAGAGCAACTTACTAAATCTGTGCAGTGAAAGCCAAACCTAACCCGTCTAACAGGCAACAGCCTTGATCCAGCTGAATAAATAATTGCAGCAGCAGACCTTGCTAAAGTGTTGGCTAAGGTGTTTTTTTTAGCAAATAAGTATACAACAGAAGTTGAGTGCAGAGGGCTGTTGAAGAAAAAAAAAACAATGATTAAAAAGTGAAGAGCAGAACAGGGTTACTCTCGGTTTTGCCTGAGTACTTGAGTCTTAAGAGAAAAGCAGAGTCACCTTGCCATGCTGAGTTCGGGTTGAAGTCCTTTCTACCGCTGAGGGGGCAAGAGCACTGACGCAGTGAGACCTAGCCTTATGAACAAATTTGCATCTCAAAAGTAAGGATATCTCACGAGCCTGGAAGATGAAGACCTATGCTAGCCTGCAGGTGTGTAGTTCTGAAGCAAGGCAGTGTGCAGCAGAGAAAGCCAGGGATGTAAGAAGAGGAGCCTGCATCTGCATCAGGGGAGTCAAAGAGGAGACCAGTTCGAGGTTATAGATGCACTGATTTCCGATAGGGCGGCACGGTGGCGTGGTGGGTAGCGCTGTCACCTCACAGCAAGAAGGGCCTGGGTTCGATTCCCTGGCCGGGTGACCGGGGTCCTCTCTGTGTGGAGTTTGCATGTTCTCTCCGTGTCTGAGTGGGTTTCCTGCGGGTTCTCCGGTTTCCTCCCACAGTCCAAAGACTGTGTGAGGTGAGTGTCTGTGTCTGTGTCTGTCTGTCTGCCCTGCGATGGACTGGTGACCTGTCCATGGTGTATCCTGCCTTCTGCCCGAAGACTGCTGGGATAGGCTCCAGCACCCCCCCGCAACCCTGACGGAGAAGCGGCTTAGAAAATGGATGGAAGATGTGGTAGATGTTAAGATAAGCTGGTTATTAGGAAACACTCCATGTTTTGGTTATCCCTGCACGGTGAAGAAGTCAGTGGTAGGTCCAGTCTAGGGGTGTCCTTTGCACACATGTGGATGAGTTCTGTCTTGACAACATCTTGATTAGGTGATGAGTTTCCATCCATGAGGAGAGGAAATGGGAAGTACAGCTGGGCTTCATAGAATAGGAGTGGTCAAAGAAGCCACATGAGCTCATAAGTTTTTCCAAACATTTACCATATGGGGAAATGGAAGTGGACCAAGTACTGTTCCCTATGGGACGCCAGTATTGAGGCTATAGGTTAACTGGTACTATTGATCTTGAAGATAAGATTAGGTATGCTATAATTTAATAAATGCATATAATATTGCTGAGAAATCTGGAACCAGATAATTCTCTAATTCTCGTTACTTTCCACGTTGTTGATGACATTGATGATATATGTTGTTTTTACTAGCAAAACAGACTTACATCTGAGATAAGCATTTTGAATAAAGTCTTTAGGTGCCTAACACTTTTACGCAGTGCTGTATATATTTTTGAGAGTTGGCTTGACTTTAGGGGTTAGAACTCTATGGGCCTTGATGAAGTCACAGCTCCAGCTGTTGTCATCAACAGTGAACATTACAGGGCTTTAAATATACATAGTAAGTGGAAATGCTCAAGTATTTCAAACTGTATTTCAATTAACTTCTCATCTAGTAAAGCCTGTGTTGAAAGTTAAATTGAGCAGCTGGACAACCTTCACCCAGTACAAAGGAGTGTCTCTAGAGCCCAATGCTGGGTAAGGGCATATTTGGAATGCACAATATCATCTGCACCTTGTTTGTATGTCTAAATAATTAGTTTGTGTACTCTGCAGAGTTACTCATCAGCAAAGGGTAGGTCATTAATGTCACAATACTATCCTACTATCCTCCTAGTAAACTACAATCACAGTCAGCTGCAACCAGTCAAGCAACTACAATGGCCTGTCTCAAAGTTCAAGCTTGCAATTTTGTGTTTTTGTGTGTAGAGATGGGCAGAGTAGCCTAAATCAATACTCAAGTAAAAGTGTTGATACTTGGGTAAAATAGTGATACAAGTAAAAGTACATCCCTAAAAAAACAACGTGAGAAAAAGTACAAAATTATCCATCCATCCATCCATCCATCCATCCATCCATCCATCCATCCATCCATCCATCCATTTTCTAAGCCGCTTCTCCGTCAGGGCCGCGGGGGTACAAAATTATCAGGGCAAAAAATACTCTTGAGTTCTGTTATGTGACCCATTTCCCTGTGACCGGATGGTCAACAGTTTGATCCCCAGAGCCGACACTATATGACTGAGGTGTCCTTGAGCAAGACACCTAACCCCCAACTGGCGCTGCGGATAGGGCTGCCCACCGCTCTGGGCAAGTGTGCTCATTTGTGTGGTGTGTTCACCAGTGTGTATGTGGTGTTTCATTTCAAATGCAGAGGTCAAATTTCCCCATTGTGGGACTGATAAGGGTCACTTAATCATTAACAAACGCACCTCATCGAAGTCTGTATCCCACAGTTCAACACATTGGCGACCTTCTCCCTTGCTGTTTCAGAAATATTAAGGAAGAAGAATGTTATCATTGTGGGAATGGCATTAACTGAGAGTCCCACAAAGACACGGTACATATCCACACACTTGTAGTCTTCACAAGTGTCCGATAACTTTTGATACATTCAAAAATACATGTACCACAAATACCACAAGCCCTTCAAGCTTCGAGTACAGCTCAGCTTGACCCGCCACCCTTCAAGGCACGTGGAAGACAAGTATTGAGACTTCTCCGCACTGGCACCCAAGTGGTGAAGCGAACTCCCACTGGCTGTCCCTACAGCAGAGACTCTCGCTGTCTTCAAACGCAGACTGAAGACACGTCTCTTTACACAGCACTAAAATGAGCACTGAATTAAGTACTGATTGTAATGTATTGTACTGCACTTATGTAGTGTAGTGTATTGTAGTGCATTGTATTGTAGTGTAGTGTAGTGTATTGTATTGTATTGTATTATAGTGTAGTGCAGTGCATTGTATTGTAGTGTAGTGTAGTGTAGTGTATTGTAGTGCATTGTATTGTAATGTAGTGTAGTGTATTGTATTATAGTGTAGTGCAGTGCATTGTATTGTAGTGTAGTGTAGTGTAGTGTATTGTATTGTATTATAGTGTAGTGTAGTGTATTGTATTGTACTATATTGTATTGTAGTGTAGTGTGTTGTAGTGTATTGTAATGTAGCGTATTGTAGTGTAGTGTATTGTAGTGTGTAGTGTAGTGTATTGTAGTGTAGTGTATTGTAGTGTAGTGTGTAGTGTAGTGTAGTGTAGTGTAGTGTATTGTAGTGTAGTGTATTGTAGTGTAGTGTAGTGTATTGTAGTGTAGTGTATTGTAGTGTAGTGTAGTGTAGTGTATTGTAGTGTAGTGTAGTGTAGTGTATTGTATTGTACTATATTGTATTGTACTGTAGTGTGTTGTAGTGTATTGTAGTGTAGTGTATTGTACAGAGTTCTGTGTTCAGCTCTGCTCCTTTTCTCTCTGTATCTACAGTGACTTTAGTTTCTAGCAGTATCTGAGCTCAGGACCGTCTTTCTCTCTAACCTACTGATAAATAGCTGAGATACTTTCTCTAGACAGACAAAGCACTTCTTGTAAGTTGCTCTGGATAAGAGCATCTGCTGAATGCTGTAAATATAAATGTAAATGTACATTGCGTAAGTGTACAGTTACACAAAACTACACATTGCAAGTGTGGATTTCTGGACAGGCTGTGAAATAATGGGCCCATATTGTGAAAAGTGTTCATACAGTCTATTTAAGAAAAATAAGCCGCTAAACAGCCCAATTTGAATTCACTGATTTTGTGAAGTCACAAAAACTGTCAGTCGTATGCAAAAGCTTGGGTACCCCTGATCAAATGACGTGTTATATTAATTTACTTAGTGAAAATATGTTATATAAAATAACACACACTTGTGCACATTATAACACAGTTACTAGATAGATAGATAGATAGATAGATAGATAGATAGATAGATAGATAGATAGATAGATAGATAGATAGATAGATAGATAGATAGATTTTATTTATTTTATAGATTTTAAATTTAGCAAACCATTTGTTCCCTGATTTTAACCTTTGGAAAAAAAAATCTACTAAAACACAAAATGTGGTCTGTGCAAAAGCTATAGCACATTTACTATGTCTTATTTTGCCCAATATGTTTAATTCAGCAAATAAACAGAAATTGGGTGCTAAAATGTAACAAAAATAACTATATATATTTAAGTATATTTAGGCCATATTTAACTTTGTTCCCTGTAGAGCAAGGGTCTTTATTTAAAATTCAATAGGGTCCAGTTAGAGAAAGTTTCCTCAAGCGAAGGTCCGGAACATCATAATATCTAACTTGCATTATGACTCGGTGACATATACTGTTTACTGAAGTAGCCTAGTAGGTATATCAACATCTTATATGTAGTTGTCAACTGAACGTCAGATCAAATAAAGTACAATTCAGTGATATTTCAACAACATTTATTATCAGTTTTCTCTTTTTACATCACGCCATGTGAAATAACTTCCCTCTGACTCACTTTCTTCTCTGACTGCTGTTTCTCGCCTTGTTCCTCCGCTGTGTGTGCAGCACTCACTCTCACACTCGAGTGCTCATCATAATGCACAGATCAGATTGGCTGAGTAGAGTCACTTGTGATATTTACAAAGCGTGCGATTGGTCTGTAAGTCTCCCAGTAGCTACCATAAAGGCTAGAAAAGCTATGCTGATTAAAACAGGACCACTCCGTCAAAATTAAATAATTTTCCATAGTTTATCGGTTACAGATCCAGGTCTGCATAAGACAGCATCTGGGTCCAGACTCGGAACACGGCCCACCTATTAGTGACCTCTGCTGTAGAGGATGTGTGAACTTTCTTTTCCATTTAGAAAATTTGAACAGGGTTTTTTTTACATATGAATGTACATCCACCTATTTAGCCTACAACAGTTTAGCCTCGCCCTTTCACACTGAAGTTATGTTTCAGTTCAGTGTTTCATCCCACACAGACTTATGAATAAGGCATAATATACGGCATCCAATCAGAGCAGAGCTCATTTACATATATCAGTGTTAAAAGCACAGTAGCAAAAACAGCCTGATTAATTCTGAGGGATAAAGAGAGGTAAAAAAAAAAATATGCAAAATGAATTATGAATGTTTTTTGTGCTGAAAGCTTCACAAACATTATGCGTGGTCATCAGTGAAAGAATAAAATGCAACAGTAATGTAGGACATAGGTACATTATCCCACGAGAGAGGGAGGAAGGAAAGCTTATGCCTTGTGTTTTTGAGTCGGGGGCTAAAAGGTGTCTTTTTTCTCGTCTCTGTACATTTTTAGCTAGCAAAGTTTATTTTGTTATTATTTTGGTACCACATCCTGATGCAAGCTGACGCTCATTGAATTCACATCATAAAGCCTTCCTTTATCAAGTGTGGCAGTTGTCACGCATCCCTCCGGCTCCGAAACGCTCACGGACTCCATCTCCCACAACCCTCTGGGGATCACATGACCGATGACTCTTCTCTCTCATTCACCTGAATACTAATCTGATACACCTGTTCTGTCATGTGTCTAGTTAGGTTTAGTATAAAGCCTAAAGGTGTTGCTTCTTCCAGTGGGAGCAACTGTGTGGTTTTCTGATTGTCTCCTTGTTGCTGTTTTGTCTGGATTTTTTTCGACTTTGTCTGCTTGTCTCTGCCCCTTTGGATTTGGCTGCCTGGTTCTTATGATTTTTCCTTTTTGTCTTTGGATTTTCTCGGATTTGACCTCTGCCTGTTTCACGACCACGAGTTTCGCTCAAGCCCTTGATGATAAAGCCTCTCCTTTTGATTTTGACTGCGAGCGTCTGATTCGTCTGGTTGTGTCACAGCAGTCAGGTGACTGTGGCAGGAGTGGGTGGTGTTATATAATAGTGTTGAAGTTTCATGTAAATTAGTGATGCCCTTTAAACGCATAAGTGTGCCAGCTTGCAATTAGTATGTACATAGCATTTGTCATATTTTGGCTATTTTATTTGCTTATAATTCATGACCCAAGGAAATTCAGTGGATATGTATGTATGTATGTATGTATGTATGTATGTAAAACACAAAAAATAGGAGCTATGATGGTAATTCATTTTTTCTATAGAAAAAAAAACGGCATACACCTGGAGTTCTTATCTGGGCATGCCGCCAATTACAAAATGCCACACGACCTCGGAGGTCTTCTTAGCACCCACATTAGAACACATCACGGCTACCTTGGCTGTGATCCCGTAGGAATAATGTAGGCCAACTGTTCCCTATGCCCATGTCCGCTGCCACAGCCAAGCCCTGACTGATGATTTTAAGCGGGATATTGTGGTAGTAAGTGCTTAGCCGTGTAGAGTAACTGCCAGATTGCTAAATCCCAATTGTTAACTGCAGTTTGTATTACGGCCGATTCCATGTGGCTTAATGTTTAGCTTTAGCGCTGACTCCCCTCTAGCATGCTGACTGAGGGAGGATGGCTATTGTAGTGCTGCTCCGAGGACTCGCTAATCCTGTTCGCACATGCTGCCTCAATCTCATGATGTATTTATTAGCTAGCAGAAAACCCTTTGTTTGTTAAGCAGTGGGGGCATGTTTTGACTGATAAAGTGCCTTCATTACCTCCCCATGCAGCACGATCGATATCCACCAATTCGGCTGGGGTGTCGGAGGCAGGCATGCCAGCACGCGTGGGCATATCTGTGCATGTTAGTGTTTATGGGCTATGCAATAAATCAAAATAAAGGAAATGAAAGGAAATACAGAGCAACCTTTACAGGTCCTTCAATGCGTGCTGCTGGCCTGTTAGCACTTATGCGACAAGTGGCCTGCAGATTCAATTCAGGCTTGCTTTAAGCAAGTCATGCACCGTCAGATTCAACGAGTGGGCACTGTTCCTGAGTTTGAGTAAGAACAATGACTTTCTGAGCTTGTAGCGCATGTAAAATTGACTAGCACTGCCAACCAAGTAGCTGAAATAAACTTTGACAGCTCAATCAGTTCCAGCAGAAAAAAAAAATGCTAGGTCTGTCATTACAGCAACGTCAAAAATATAATAAAAGAACCTTTATATGCTGAAGTATTGCCTTCTAGGCACACACTGAAGTGAAAGCCGAATGTGAGTTCCAGCTGTTGAAAGAATACAAGATCTTGGCTTTGAAAAAATGCTGTTACGGTAGAGACAATCTGCTCGGCTTGAAGTAAAAACTCTGGATTGAAAAATGGTGAAATGTTTCATCAATGTCCTGTAAAAGTACTTTAGCATTGATTTTTTTGTGGGCCTGCTTCATACTCGGTCTAGAGTATGGCATATATACGACCTCCTGTGCTTGTTCTATCTGATGCAATAGTAACTGGATTTACTGTTTATGATGCCTCTATATGTCTGTCTGTCTGCCAGCCAGCCAGCCACAAGGGCACTTTGGCTAGTCCATGCACTTCACACTTCCAGCCACCTTCACTAAAGCATCACGATTAAAACCCCTTAAAATGCAATTCCACCATTTTTTTCAACATTTATGCATAATTCAAGCGTTGAGATGCAAACAAAGTCAGTCAGAGTGGTTCGATGTGAAATCGTCTGTTGTAGTGAAGGTCAGAGGTCAGAATGCACACAACACAAATACAGACGTTTTATTTGCCCTCCGAAAGTACCAGTGAAACGACACGTGAGATTTGATATGTTACAGGTGACATTTCTAAAGGTAAATGGTGGTGAATCTGGAAAAAAAAGCTTTTATTACACCTTTAAAATGTTCTGCATGTGTCTCTCCAGCATGAAGGAAAATGAAACTCTTCTGTCAGAATCATCGTAAAACAGTGGCTCAAGCGTCAGACAGCATAGCTGTCACTGTTTCACGTAGAAACCTTCTGTGATGCAACTTTTCGAGGCATTAAAAGCATCAGGTATCTGGTTCCTGTCCCCACCACTGTAGACCGCTTTTTGAATAATGTGTAATTCCCCTTTAATATCACACACACCTTTTCCCTCACAGGAGCGACAGTCTTATTTCCCTTGTGCTTATTGAAGTGTAGGTGCACTCCCTGGTATTTGCACAGCTCTGATGTTGGCAGGCGAAACAGCTGATAAGGAGTTTAGCCTGTTTGTAAATAAGCAGCATTTTCTTTTCTGATAATGGGTGGTGATGTTGACATGACACGGCTCATATCGTTTTAGTCCCTGTCTGAGAAGTCTTTTTATTTTTTATTTCTTTTGGAATATTTTGCAGCTGATTTGAATAGAAGAACACCTTGTTGACCTGAACGTCCTGTTGGAACGGCTTTGGAAAATAGCTGTGATTAGTGCTTCTCAGGAGAATGAATCCTGTGCTCTCTAAGTTCCCCTAGAAGTTGTACAGCCTGGTTGGCAACCTGAGCTTGGTGAATCAACAACAGACTCCATTCAAACGTGAGCAAAGCCAGACAGACTCTGTTATAGGACTTATTCTCACCCTGTGAGTAGGCTGAAGAGCAGCACAACTCAGCTGCTGACTGAAAGCTAGTGAATGAGAGAGAGAGAGAGAGAGAGAGAGAGAGAGAGAATTCTATTGCTGTGATTGACACATGGGCTGGCATGTTAATATATTGTAATGAGCGCTCAGAGAAGCTTCTGAGCAGAGCAAGTACAGAACGAAGGAGTGCGTGCATGCATATGTATTTGTGTGTGCTAGGGTCCGACCTACGTGAAAACCTGACACCAGTACCAGTTTCCACCAGTGGTGTTAAAGAGTGCTGTACACCCCAATGCTGCATTTAAGCTGCTCCTGCATTGATAGATGTTAATGCCCTTAATCCAGGCCCTTAAGTTTTCCGCATAAGGGGGCTTACAAGAGAGTTCCCTGCAAAATCCAATTGAAATGTAGTCTTGCTAAATTGATATTTATGTAAGTAACGCTTCTATTTTTTAATAGGAAGACAGTCAATGTAGTATGCATCATTAAACTACTATTTTTCAAGACATTAATGAGGTTAAGGGTGAAAACATCAGGTTTATTTTCACTTGCAGTCAACATCAGTCATTGTGATTTATTTTCATCTGATTTTTTTAATTTTATTTTAAATATTGTGCTTTCGCTGCTGCTCTTCCATGTCACACAAGACCATTTAAAAAGCAGGTCCAGCGTTTCCTTCCTCGAGCTCAAATCACAAATCACACAAACACCAGCTGCCTCCTGATTAGGAAGACCCATCACATTGGCCAGATTCATTTGCATAAAGTTCAGCTCTGCTGCACCAAACTCAACATGCTGGACCCATCTTGCACACAGTCTGATGGAGCCGATGCTTCCCATTGAAAATGAATGGGATACGTTGCCATGTGTTGACATGCTGGAGCAGTACAAATGCCCCATAACATTTGGTCACTTGTCAACTGTGACTCGCTGAATATGACTGTTAGTTATCATTTGTCACAATTTCTAAGCTTGAATAAACAGCAGGTCCTGAGGCAGATTTAAAGGGACACTCCAGCCACAATGAATGCAACAACCATCGCTATGTGGACCATTCTACCCAATTAGTTCAACCTGCAGTCCCACATTCAAAGAACACTATTTAAAAAACAAGTATTCAGACCTTAGTTATTAAAAATGATTATATAATAATCTGTTTAAAGCCAAGACATTAATAGAGAGAGCAAATATCTAAATGTACAACAGAATTTCAAAAAAAGTTGGGACACTGTGCAAAATGTAAATAAAAATGGAGAGTAATGCTAAGCAATTTATGTAAAGCTTATACTTAATTGAAAATAGTACAAAGACTCCCCCATCCCAACTTTTTTGAAATGTGTTGTTGGCATTTAATTCAAAGTGAACATATATTTTTAAAGAACAATAACATTTCTTAGTTTCCACATTGGATATGTTGTCTTTATACTACTGAAATATAGCGTTAAAATATTTGCACATCATTGCAATCTGTTTTGATTTGTCCCAGCTTTTTGGAAATGGGGTTGTGTACAAAATCATCATTTATGGAGCGCTTTCTGTTGGGAAGTGGCTGTACCAAATGCTGACCCCTACAATTGAGCTTATAAATGAAGAAGTAAAGAAAATAATACTTACATTTTGTTGCATCTAGCTAGCATGTATGAAGAACGTCTATCTAGCATCTATGAAGAATGTCTAGCTAGCATCTATGAAGAACGTCTAGCTAGCATTTATGAAGAAGGTCTAGCTAGCATGTATGAAGAACGTCTATCTAGCATCTATGAAGAATGTCTAGCTAGCATCTATGAAGAACGTCTAGCTAGCATTTATGAAGAAGGTCTAGCTAGCATGTATGAAGAACGTCTATCTAGCATCTATGAATAACATCTATCTAGCATCTATGAAGAACGTCTAGCTAGCATTTATGAAGAAGGTCTAGCTAGCATCTATGAAGAACGTCTAGCTAGCATTTATGAAGAAGGTCTAGCTAGCGTCTATGAAGAAGGTCTAGCGAGCATTTATGAAAAAGGTCTAACTAGCATTTATGTAGAATGTCTAGCTAGCATGTATGAAGAAGGTCTATCTAGCATCTATGAAGAAGGTCTATCTAGCATCTATGAAGAAAATCTATCTAGCCTCTATGAAGAACGTCTATCTAGCATCTATGAAGAAAGTCTATCTAGCATCTATGAAGAACGTCTATCTAGCCTCTATGAAGAAGGTCTATCTAGCCTCTATGAAGAAGGTCTATCTAGCATTTATGAAGAATGTCTATCTAGCATGTATGAAGAAGGTCTATCTAGCATCTATGAAGAATGTCTATCTAGCATCTATGAAGAACGTCTATCTAGCATCTATGAAGAAGGTCTATCTAGCATCTTTGAAGAAGGTCTATCTAGCCTCTATGAAGAAAGTCTATCTAGCGTCTATGAAGAAGGTCTATCTAGCATCTATGAAGAACGTCTATGCAGCATTTATGAAGAACATCAAACTTGCATTTATTAAGAAGGTCTATCTAGCGTCTATGAAGAAGGTCTAACTACCGTCTATGAAGAACGTCTATCTAGCATCTATGAAGAACGTCTATCTAGCATCTATGAAGAAGGTCTATCTAGCATCTTTGAAGAAGGTCTATCTAGCCTCTATGAAGAAAGTCTATCTAGCGTCTATGAAGAAGGTCTATCTAGCATCTATGAAGAACGTCTATCTAGCATCTATGAAGAAGGTCTATCTAGCATCTTTGAAGAAGGTCTATCTAGCCTCTATGAAGAAAGTCTATCTAGCGTCTATGAAGAAGGTCTATCTAGCATCTATGAAGAACGTCTATGCAGCATTTATGAAGAACATCAAACTTGCATTTATTAAGAAGGTCTATCTAGCGTCTATGAAGAAGGTCTAACTACCGTCTATGAAGAACGTCTATCTAGCATCTATGAAGAACGTCTATCTAGCATCTTTGAAGAAGGTCTATCTAGCCTCTATGAAGAAAGTCTATCTAGCGTCTATGAAGAAGGTCTATCTAGCATTTATGAAGAACATCAAACTTGCATTTATTAAGAAGGTCTATCTAGCATCTATGAAGAACGTCTATCTAGCATCTATGAAGAAGGTCTATCTAGCATCTTTGAAGAAGGTCTATCTAGCCTCTATGAAGAAAGTCTATCTAGCGTCTATGAAGAATGTCTATCTAGCATCTATGAAGAACGTCTATCTAGCATCTATGAAGAAGGTCTATCTAGCATCTTTGAAGAAGGTCTATCTAGCCTCTATGAAGAAAGTCTATCTAGCGTCTATGAAGAAGGTCTATCTAGCATCTATGAAGAACGTCTATGCAGCATTTATGAAGAACATCAAACTTGCATTTATTAAGAAGGTCTATCTAGCGTCTATGAAGAAGGTCTAACTACCGTCTATGAAGAACGTCTATCTAGCATCTATGAAGAACGTCTATCTAGCATCTATGAAGAAGGTCTATCTGGCATCTTTGAAGAAGGTCTATCTAGCCTCTATGAAGAAAGTCTATCTAGCGTCTATGAAGAAGGTCTATCTAGCATTTATGAAGAACATCAAACTTGCATTTATTAAGAAGGTCTATCTAGCATCTATGAAGAACGTCTATGCAGCATTTATGAAGAACATCAAACTTGCATTTATTAAGAAGGTCTATCTAGCCTCTATGAAGAACGTCTATCTAGCCTCTATGAAGAAGGTCTGTCTGGCATCTATGAAGAACGTCTAGCTAGCTTGTATGAAGAAGGTCTATCTAGCCTCTATGAAGAAGGTCTATCTAGCCTCTAAGAAGAAGGTCTATCTAGCATCTATGAAGAACATCGGTCTCGCATCTATGAAGAACGTTTGTCTAGCATCTATGAAGAAGTGAAAAACTGGTGGGGCATCACCCCAGTAGTTGGAAAAATGGCAGTTATAGGCTTATTTTGTTCTGATAGCCATGAAAAAATGACATTCTCAGAAACGAAGGATTCCTCGCAAGTGATACGTCTTTAAAGTTCATTTATTTACCTTCACACATCTGTGATTATACTTATGTAGGTGTTATATGTATGTGTTATTTACAGAGTGAGTCAAAAGTCACAGGACAGGTTTTATTTTATTTTTTATTTTATTATGGACTTTTATCTCTGGGGTCATCTCAAAAATCCGCAACAGACACCACCTTCAGCGCTGCATCGTGGAGGCCTGACAGCATAAAAAATAAAATACAATAAAACGTCCTGTGACTTTTGACTCACCCTGTATATGTGTTATAGGTATTAGTATGTGCTTTCTCATGTGGATGTGTGCATCTGTGTGTGTGTGTGCGTGTGTGTGTGTGTGTGTGCATGACTGGAGCACTTTTCCAACCAAACAAAAACAAACACAAGCACACCCAATGAAAAAAAAACATCCAGCCAATTTGCAGACTATAAGTATGCATGAAAACACTTCTACAGCAAAATATTCAGATTCAAAAAGTCAGCAGGAAATATGCAGATATGCATGTCAACAGCATCTGACTGCGGCAAGTGGCAGGAGAATGTCAGTTGGTTTCCTATGTGTGGGTGGACGTGTTTGTGCGTGTGTGAATAAGTGAAGTGCTCACATATGTTGCGTTTCTCCTTTTTTTCACAGTTCCAGCGCAAGTCACATTCAAAGCTGTGCTGTTTCTGCCTCAGACAATTCATTTAAACGCCAAAAATTAAAGACAACATCGGCCTTGTATGAGTGAGCATGGCACTTACTATCTACTTTATCAGAAACATAGAGGGTGAATGTCTGCTCACTGGTCATTTTATAAGGTCCACCTACCTTATACACTCATCGACCACTTTATTAGGTACCCCATGCTAGTAAAAGGTTGGACCCCCTTTTCCCTTCAGAACTGTCTTAATTCTTCGTGGCACACTTTCAACAAGGTGTTGGAAACGTTCCTCAGAGATTCTGGTTGGTTATTTGAGTTCCTGTTGTCTTTCTATCATCTGGAACCAGTCTGCCCATTCTCCTCTGACCTCTCACATCAACAAGGCATTTTCGTCCACACAACTGACCGCTCGCTGGATATTTCCTCTTTTTCGGACCATTCTCTGTAAACCCTAGAGGTGGTTGTGTGTGAAAATCCCAGTAGATCAGCAGTTTCTGAAATACTCAGACCAGCCCGTCTGGCACCAACAACCACGCCACGTTCAAAGTCCCTTAAATCCCCTTTCTTCCCCGTTCTGATGCTCGGACTGCACTTCAGCAAGTTGTCTTGACCACCTCTACATGCCTAAATGCAGTGAGTTGTGGCCATGTGATTGGCTGATTAGCTATTTGTGTTAACAAGCAATTGAATGGTACCTAATAAAGTGGCCGGTGAGTGTAGGTCCACTCTTTAAGTGTATAATTAAAGACTGTAGAGCTTCTGTTGTCATTTCTCAGCTACTCTCTACCTCTCATTCATCAGTAATCTGTTTAAGTGCTGGCACCTGGACCAAATCACAATTTTTCAGAATGTGTTTTTTATTTTTATGCTGGTAAATATGCAAATATGCATGATTACTATGAACAGCTGATGTCAAAATCAATCTTATGTCTGTGTAATGTTATGGGATGTGGGACGGTGGAAGTAGGGGGCTGTTAAACAGCAATTCCTAAGAATAATTAAAAGATAATTAGCTGAGCACAGTAGGACCGTTCTATGAATTAGTTCACATGGCAAAAAGATGCCAGATAGACGTTCTTCATAGATGCTAGATAGACCTTCTTCATGCATGCTAGCTAGACGTTCTTCATAGATGCTAGATAGACGTTCTTCATAGATGCTAGATAGATGTTCTTCATAGAGGCTAGCTAGACATTCTTCATACATGCTAGCTAGACGTTCTTCATAGATGCTAGACAGACCTTCTTCATAGATGCTAGATAGACGTTCTTCATAGAGGCTAGCTAGACATTCTTCATACATGCTAGCTAGACGTTCTTCATAGATGCTAGACAGACCTTCTTCATAGATGCTAGATAGATGTTCTTCATAGATGCTAGATAGACATTCTTCATAGAGGCTAGATAGATGTTCTTCATAGATGCTAGCTAGACCTTCTTCATAGATGCTAGATAGATGTTCTTCATAGATGCTAGATAGACATTCTTCATAGATGCTAGATAGACGTTCTTCATAGATGCTAGATAGACCTTCTTCATAGATGCTAGATAGACATTCTTCATAGATGCTAGACAAAAACAGTTTTATACTCAGACCTATATGCAAGGATTATGTTATGATATATTCATACCCAAGTCAATAGAGACTTTGTCACTCCCAAGCTATTTGGCAAAGTTTCCAGTGTTATGATTGTTTGTTTTGGCAGTGACAGAATGGGACACTGAGTCATTTGTTTTAATAATAAAAATAATAGATGTATAGAGTCATTCAAAGCAAATGATTTTAGTAATTCAAGTCAGTTTAAAGTCAGTAATGTGTTTTCAACTCTGACTTTGAATAGTAGTATGATCCAGTAAAGACCTACATGCGCTTGTTTCTGGCTTTATATTTTCCCTGAGTGGATTCTCTAATTCATCAACTGTTGGCTGCTTTGGGGACGTGTCGCTAAAACAGAAGTAGAAACATATGCAGAGTTCTACACTAGTTCTCTGTGCTCGACTTGAAAAGCTAAACTGTGATAATGCCCCATGACTTGAATCCAGCATTGTGTCTCCTACTTGATGTGTGCTTGAGAATTGAATCATAACATATAGTAATGCAACAAATGTAATGAAAAGGGCATTTCATTTTTCATGACGTCACTTTGTATGTCAAGTCTATGCAGCTTTAAATTTCAGCACCTTCAAATCAGAACACCTTGCCACCTACCTGCTCCTACATCGAGGGGAGGGCAACCTCAAATAATAAATATCAGGCATTAGCAGTATCTGTTCAGTGGATATCATCTGATTAATGGACTATTGTCAAACAAGATTCCTTCTGGGCCACAGCTCTGAAGACATTAGCATTTTCCCTCTTCTACCTCTCTGAAGGCTTTTCTGTTTAGCTCACAAGTTGAATTAGGTCTGTTTAAGTAAGTAAGTAAGTAAGTAAGCGATACTTTTTTGATCCCACAACCGTGGAAATTCCACCTCTGCATTTAACCCATCCGTGAAGTGAAACACCACATACACACCAGTGAACACACACACTAGGGGGCAGTGAGCAAACTTGCCCGGAGCGGTGGGCAGCCCTATCCACCCGGGGAGCAGTTGGGGGTTAGGTGTCTTGCTCAAGGACACCTCAGTCATGGACTGTCGGCCCTGGGGATCGAACCGGCAACCTTCCAGTCACAGGGCCTGATCCCTAACCTCCAGCCCATGTCTGCCCCTAATAAAGCCAATGCTAAACTGTGCAGAGCTGTGGCCCAGAAGGAATCTTGTTTGACAACCCAACACTAGATGCTTGCACAAACTGCACATGAACAGATGGGCTAGTCTCTAACTGTACACCAGCAAGGTTGTCCTTGCCTCTATTTCAAGGAACCTGAGGCTGCATCATTGTGATCTTTGGCACACCCTGCCGCCTACTGGGCTTCAGTTTGGCACTTGCTCTTTTTGACTCTTTTTGCTCTCTTCTTTTTGTTCCTTAACTTATCTGCTGATCATCTGCCTGATTTCTGATCTGCCATTCTGTTAAATGAAACGGTCATGTCTTATTTTGAGAGTCTTAATCTTATTACTCAAATGTTGCTTTTTTATGGCCAGCAAGGTTAATTGTCATGATCATCATTCTGGGTCGTGGGGGGTGATGGAGTCTATCCCAGCTGTCATTGGGCAAAAGGCAGGATACACCCTGGACAGGTCGCCAGTCCACTGCAGGGCAGACAATATATATTATATATATAGGCGAAGGTTAATTGTGATTCTTTTAATTACAATGAAATAGCATTAGACAAAAGTGAGACACGGGATACTCACATAAAGAAAAATATTCACAGCATCAAAACTGAAAATGTACTTGATCTTGAATAAGAATGAACTTGTACATAAACATGAGCATCATTGTATTGGCAAATCATCATCATCATCATCATCGTCGTCGTTGACCACTTAATCCAGATAGGGTCGCAGTAGCAGTTGGGAGAGCAGAGAATCCCAGATGACCCTGTCACCCGCAACTTCCTCCAGCTCATTTCCAGGGACCCCAGGCCGCTCCCTGGCCAACTTGGAAATGAAATCCCTCCAGCAGGTCCTAGGACGACCCCGGGGCCTTATCCCTTTAGGCCGTGCCTGGTACACCCCCACCGGAAGGCATCCAAGGGGCATCTGAATCAGATGGGGTAGGGTGACCCAGTGGTGTGGCGAAGTGTTAGATCTACATGACCCTCCGAACAGATTATTTTCAGTGTATTATGGTCGTTTTCTACATAACAAGCACAAAAAATCTCTAATACCATGCTAATGTTTTGGTAGCGAGCTAGCTAACTTTCCCATTCCACCTTATATAGTCCGGCAGTTCTGATGCCTGAAGCACCAGAATGTCACTATTGCTCAATTTAAGGTAGAACGGGAAAATTCAAATAAGAAACTGGTGAATATCTGACTTCAGCTTCATGTCACCAAAGAATCAGGGGTGGTGATAATAAATAATTGCCCCCCTCTTTGAAAGCTTATGATGCCCTAAATGTAACTTAGAAAAAAGCCCAGCAGCGAGGTCACTGAACTGTACCGTCCTCTGCTATCACTGAAGTCGGGCCGGGTCGCCTACAGAGCACCACTAGTAGCCTGATAATGAAGCAATGTTAGTTTTTTATTTTTTTATTTGAGGGTCCCATTTCACAGGGCAAGATTTCAACCACTACCCCTTGTAACTCAGTTCCAACGGGTTAGGGTGACCCTCGAAAACAAGGGGTAGGGGTAAAAAAGAAGAAATGGGATTGGGCCTTTAACTTGGGGGAAATATCTGAGCAGCAGGAGTCGTCTTTGAAGAAGAAGAATCTTCTGAAAAATCTTCGTCCATCTGATATTACTGTTATCTCATACTCTCATTCCCAGAGCACAATCTGATGATTGTGAGAATGCTGAAACAGTATCAAAGAGAAAACCTGGTGAAGGACATGTCTTCTGAAGCTTTACACTGCATGATTTTTAGCACAATTTAACTCTGATTTGCTCCTTCTGACAAATTTTCAAAATCTGAAGCAATTTTCCAGATCGGGAGCTTGATTGGAAGTGACTAACGGCATGGATGATCTGAAAAATTGAGCTCTGAAGTGAACTGAGGCCTTCTGATATTTTTTAACTTTAAACTTTTGGACTTTAAGCCAGTGGTCTCTTCCTAAATCCCTGATTGGCCCAGGTTTGAACTAAACTCTGCAGGAAGGTAGCTCTCCAGGACCAGGGTTGTAGACCACTGCTCTAAACGTTCACAAGTCCTGCAGTATGAGATGGTCATTGGTGTAATTGAATGAGTGATTCAGGCGACAGCCACTGAGAGAGCTAGCAGAGAGAAAGAGGTGTAGAGATCTTGAGTGCTTTTTGGATCTGAAACTCATGTGTGTTGCATCTCCTTTTCACCTTAATGTCCTCACCAAAAAATAAATAAATAAAAAATTCAAAATCTGTTAGGTCATGTTGTGTATGGTTAGCTTGAGGCTGTAAGTGAATTATCCACTATTACTACTATCTTCATCAGTATATCGATGTTGTCGGATAAAAACCTCGTATCTCCAGAATGGTCACTTTACAGGAGAAGGAAAAAAACCTACTTTACTTTTAATGTAAGTCAATGGAGCCAGACATTTAAGTAATTTTGGGCCGTTTCTTTTGGTCCATTCATCATGAAATTTACACACAATGTAAAGATCAACAGGCCTTTTCAAATTATGAAACTAAAAAACAACAAAAATTGAGATTTTCTTCCGACAGCAGCGATATGTTGATTTTGCGTTTGAGACATAAACATTGAGCTGGACCCTCTGCTACTTTTTGAGTCCGTGTCTGGGACATTAATGATGTAGACGTTTAATCTGACCTGAAAACTCAGACCCGACACCTCTGACTTTTAAGTGATTATTTCAGGCTTTGCATGGTGACTGGCAGCATCACACACATGCACCACGTTATAGTATCCTTTTTCTTTTGACTCAGCAATGACACTTCTTTTAACTTTAACACAAAAAATCTTATATAGTGCAGCTTTAACCAACATTTTTGTGAAACTCTGATGATAATCTACAGTACAAGGGTTAGACTTGGTCTAGAACTAGGCTTAAGTTTTGTGGTTAAGGTTAGGGTTTAGGGATAGATTTAACAGAATCTTATACATTCAGCTTGTGTGTGTTTTTGCCCCCTAAACACTCCAGGCTGTCTCTTCTGCCTCTGGTGTCTCTTCTCACAGCAGCGTCTCTGTCTCCCCCAGTGTCTCCCTAGGAGTGCTCATTAGCACATTAACACCCTGACCGGGACTGGACTCTCTGCACTTATAGGAGGAGAAGCTGAGAGAGGCAGGAGAGATTAGAAAAGACAGCCTCTGTCACTTCTCCTCACTGTCTCCTCACCATCTCCCATCTCCCGATGGCTGAGGGAGGGGAGCAGAGTGCCGTGGCTCAGTAATGGAACAGCTCCTCTATGAGTACACATACAGGGAGAGAGTGCATTACAGGAGAAGAGAGGAGAGGATGGTGAATTAATAAGGGGGAGGCAGTGAGGGTACGTGAAGAAGGGAGGGTGTGAGCTCTGAGTCGAGGAGAGGTATGAGATAATGAAGGTGGAGGTGGCTGCATCTCTACAGTACTCCTTTAAAGGGCCCATATCATGGAGAAGCTGTTTCCATTCTGTATTGAATTAGACGAACTGGTAAAGTAAGGGCTGTTCAAGTTCAACTAAACAGCCTGTTTTCAGTCACCATGGTTGTGATGTCACAACCATGGGACTATTCCGCCTATTCCGAGATAAGGAGGGTCGTCACTGCAGGCAGATTTCAGGAGAATGGAAGAGATATGGAGGAAAACTGTAAACATTGTGCTGCGCAATGTTTCATGTCAATCCAAAGGATCTATATATCCTCACGGATTTTCTAAACGTAGTCCTTTTTCTGGCGTGCCTTAGGATTTCAGTCAGTAGATAATTGTTTTGTACACTTTAGCCTCGGACTGCTTGAATTAAATGCACAACACAAGGCAGCCAGAGTTCATCTACATATGGGGGTATGTAAAGATCCAAAAAGATGCCCCCTGATCAAACTGCATATTTTGTCGAGTTTCTAAGTGAGGATAAGTTCACACTTATCCAGAGAACTTTGGCACCTTTCTACAATTATTGTTTATCTGCTGAAATGCACATATTTGGGCAGTCGTGGGCTGAAGGTTAGGGATCCAGCCTCGTGACCGGAAGGTCGCCGGTTCGATCCCCAGAGCCGACAGCACATGACTGAGGTGTCCTTGAGCAAGACACCTAACCCCCAGCTGCTCCCCAGGCGCTGCGGATTGGGCTGCCCACCGCTCCGGGTAAGTGTGCTCACTGCCCCCTAGTGTGTGTGTGCTCATTAGTGTGTATGTGGTGTTTCACTGCCCAGATGGGTTAAATGCGGAGGTGAAATTTCCTTGTTGTGGGACTAATAAGGGTCTCTTAAATTAGGAGAAAAGCAATAAAAGTGGTCATTTTATATTTTTTGTTTCCCAAGATAAAAATCCGTAGAATTGTGCGTTGAAATTTGCATAAAAGTGTCAGATTAAAGTTTGTAACTTATTTTTGACTAATCTATATTTATATCTTCAGACACGCACTCTGACACGCACTCTGAGATGCCTACACAACAGTACAATACACTGAACTGTCAGCTTTGTGAGTGTGTTTATGATTTATTCCACAGTACCTGTGCTGAAACTACCAGGTGTGATCAATGAATATGTGGTTAAGAAGCCCTCCGCTGCGTTTGAAATCAAATTAAATGTGCCTCGGCTCAACAAAGATGTCACAAGCTCCTCTGAGACCAACGACCACCACGGCGCTTGCAGGCTTCAGAAATCAATGCCCTGTCAAATGTGCGTCAATTCCAGTGTGTTCTCACAAACGTCTCATAGTTTTCTATCCTTTCTTTACTTCAAGTCCCTTTTTACCTGCAGGACCCCGAATGGCCATTCCTCCAGTGGGATAAACATTAGGTCAGATATTTTTAATTTATACAATGAAGTGAAATATTTTCCCCTTGAACTTTATCAGATTAACTAAGACACTGTTGGGTCTCCGTGAGTGAAATGCTGTAAAGTGTGTTGAGTTTGGCGTCAAATCCAATTCAAAATTTGCAAGTGAGCAAAACCCCCCGAGGAAAACCGCTCACACACACATGAAGAGCACAAAAAAACACACTTGCGTGAATGCAGAAGAGTGTGAGGAAAATTAGCCTGACACTTGGCTGTTCTCTCTGCCTGCTACTGAACTGTGTTGGGACTGGCTGGCTGTCAGTGGTTGTCAGAGCGTTTGCTGCATATAAAAAAAACGGGAACAGGACTTTCGCTCTAGAAGATGATCATCATAGTCTGCCAGTACAATGTCGTTAGCCTAAATGCTGCCCATAATTACTTCTGTCCATTGCGTGAGACCAGTTTTCCTCGCGGTTTTGCTCAGATTTGATGCCATAGTTATGCTGCTAGCAAGCAACGCTGGGTGTAATAGGAGGCTAAGAACCCTCTACTGCAGAGACTGATCATCGTCTCATGAGGTCCCTAGGCACAAGTGTCTTTGGAGGCCCCCCACACATACACTCTGACCAAAACACGAAAGAAAACTGTTAAAACGAGCTCACACTCTCACCAAAACCTGTGTATTTGCATATATCCACCTGGTCAGTCTACAGCGGCTTAGCCTCATCAAGTGTTTCAGCCTAGGGTTCTTTCTGAATGAGGCAGGCTGTTTCATTTTAAGAGATAAAGAGAGGCTGGAAAGTGTAAAAAAAATAATTTTGCCTGTTTTTGTTTCATAAAAACACACAAATGTCATCAGTGGACCTCATCATATGTGCCTTTTAATAAACCACTTTTGTTTATGTGCGCTTTGAGCGGTGCTGAGAGAAAAAAAAAAAACGTAATGAAACACAAATGATTAATCTTCAAATAACCTGTTATTTTCTGCAGTTATATTTCTGATTTTTTTGTTTTAGGAGGCTTTTAATTATTTAAATGTAGTGTGGCAGGCTATGGTCATTTAATACGCATAAGGGCTATTTATTCATCTAATTTTTGCATCTACAGTCAGCTGTCCCTAGCCTTTGAACCAGTGGTCTGAGGCCCACCGAGGCTGCTGCCAATTAGAGGCAGTCCCCTGGACACTAGCCCTACTGACCATTAATGACCTGGTCATTAATCTATCTCTCCCCTGTGGGGAAAACTCTTCACACCTCTCCTTTCGAACTGAAACCTGGGCACATCTGCCACAATAAAAACAGGATTCTAAATGTTGACATGTTGACTTGCTTGTTCACCTGCAAAAACTCCCATCCACCTTCCTTCTGGTTATGTAAGTCATGCATGTTTCCACTAAAATATATTCCACCAACCTTCATGAAGAAAATAAATGTACAGTGTGAAACATCAAGGACCTCCAAAACAGGCAGAAATGACATTCAAGCCGAGAACCATTTAATGGCCTTTATTTTTAAAGAGATGTTTCGGTGAAAAATCGAACTTACTTAATTTTACGGGTGTCCCAGATGTAGTCAACCAGCCAAGACATGGTTGGTGTTTAAATTGTGCTTATTTAATTCAGTGCTAGAGCAAAGAGACTAACCATGCATATGAACACTAGAAGTCCCTCAAATCTTTTCCATGAATACATCTCCAGAACTCTCTCGACCCGCATCCAGCTCTTAGGTAGGGTCACTCAGACTTGTTGATGTGGTTTAGGACACAATATTTACATTTACATTTACGGCATTTGGCTGACGCTCTTATCCAGAGCGACTTACAGTTTGATCATTTTTACACAGGTAGGCGAAGGCGGTGTTAGGAGTCTTGCCCAAGGACTCTTATTGGTTTAGCGTAGGGTGTTTACTCAGGCGGGGATTGAGCCCCAGTCTACAGCGTAGAAGGCAGAGGTGTTACCCACTACACTAACCAACCACAATAAACTTACTATAAGACTGAACTTTAAAAATGAAATCTTTCTGTGCCAAATGTCAACTCTCCCGCAGGATGTGACTCCCATACGTGTACACGTACGTCATGAACCACATGGATGCTAGATTACATTTAAAGTTCTCAGTGTTTTCCCTTTTATGAGCATAGATTTTGAATGTAATCTGTAGCAACCATGTGCTTCCATAATGACTGTGCATATGAAAGGGAGTGTTGGAATTTGGCACAACTCCTGTTGTCTAGAATTTATGGTGAAATTTGGTTCACTTTAATAGCTCGTACAGTGATCTAAACTAGGCTGTGCAAGTGTAATGAAGACCTGAAGGCAGTTTATGAATAGAATAGAATAGAATGCCTTTATTGTCACTATACACAGTACAATGAGATTAAGAGCAACTCCATCTCAGTGCAAACACACAATGTAAACAAATGACACGGAATAGAATGGGGAGGGGTTGTGCACAGTTCTATGCGTTTTGTATATATATATGTATATGAAATAAATATAAATATAGAAACAAAATAAAAAACTATGTTTTTTACAAGATATAAATATGGAGATATTTACAGCTGTATTGTATGTACACTAAATATTGCACATTGCTAAGTATTGCACATATTCCTGTATAATGTACATACATGTACAGTATGATTGCACATTTCCGTATGCAGAGTATTGCACAGTAGCTGGTAATGGAGTCTGGGAATAGACTGGTATGTAGGTGGTGATGGAAGTCTGGGGATAGACTATCAGTGCATCTGTGAGTTGAGAAGTGTTATTGCTTTTGGGAAAAAAAAAACTCTTTTTTTTAGAAATGCAGGTTGAGAGAAGTTTTGAGGATGTATTTACAGAAAAGATTTGGGTGACTATTGGCTTCTAGTGTTTCGTAAGTCCTGTAGCTCCAGTTTTAAACTAAAGAAGCAAAATTTGGACACCAGTCACCTCTTGACTACTCAACTACATCTACAGTAAATAAAATTTTTTTTGATTTTTTTTTTTGCTGAACTGTTCCATTAATATGGTAAGGTGGCTCAGGTAAGGTGTATGAATAAAGTCATTATTTACTGACTGTAGAAAGTAAACCATTTTTGACCTTGTAGTTGTCTCAAGCCTTTGTACTGTATCCTTAGCTATCGGCACATGTTGGCCCTTCACCTATATGAAATTTGAAACATTCCAGCTAGGAATCATTCAGGTATTGATCAGGAAAAGTTGGGGACTCTATCCCAATGTGTTGCGGTGAACGTTCTCTTTGGAAAATGTTTGACTCTCAGCAGTTCTGTCTGTTCTGTTGTTCATTGGCTGATGGGGTCACCACCTCAGCTATTACGGAATTTGCCTTTCCTCAATAGGATGGTTCTAGTGCTGCAGAGCCTTTAGGGAGGCTTTTAGAGGCTTTATGATTTGTCCACACAGCCTTGTGCAGGGATTTCAACTTCGATATCATCATTGCCCTATTAGGTTTTATTTTTCTATCTTATAGAGTTTTCTGCATTCTTTAGGCTGGTGTGAGTGACAGCCGCAGATATGTTCTTATTCACTCTTGAATTCCACGGAGAGTAAATGATCTTTTAGAAAATAAACTCAATTTGAAGTTCAGAGAGAGAATTCAGCCATGTGCTATCAAAGTGTCAAATAAACAATAAAACGATAATCATCTAGTCATATTTTGAGATCCAGTCCCAGAGAAGCGAATTAATCATGAAGTGCATGAAATGTTATTAGAATTATTAATATTATGCTGATTAATTAGAATACTTTGCTTTTTTTAACTCATGAAAATCAGCTGCTAAGAGATGCTTAGAATAAATAAATATACATTCACCATCTGCTGCATAAGAAATACCTACTTTGCATTGGAGTTGAGTTGTTGCTATTGTTACTGGCTGGTATAGCATAGTGGGAAACACCTCTGCCTTCTATGCTGTAGACTGGGGTTCAATCCCCCACCAGGGCAAGTACCCTACACTCTACCAATAAGAGTCCTTGGGCAAGACTCCAAACCACCTTGGCCTGCCTGTGTAAAATGATCAAACTCTAAATCGCTCTGGATAAGAGTGTCAGCCTGAAAAAAAAACTGTTGAGCTCTAAGCATTTATTGGCTCATTATTGTTTATAATATTTTAAAAAATACATAAACATTAACAGAGTAAGTACAGATTTAATGTATTTTAATTGGTTAGTTTCACCTTTTCTAAACCTCTCCTTGTGGCAACCCATTATTTATAGTTATCATCTAATATGTGGTTTGGTTGCTCAGTCATTCATTAAATTAAATCAGGTGTGCTGCTGGCAGAGCTGAACAAATCTATTGAAAGGTGCATTAAGGGGAGATCTGGACTAACTAGATTACAATACAATGTATTTTTGTTAATTTATGTTAATGTTGTATATTGACTTGATGTGCAAAAACACACTTACTGCTATGTTAAATTAGTTTTGCTGATAGGGCGCAATTATACATTTCGATTCCTTCTAATGATGAAGACATTATTGACAGGCTTACCAGCTGTTTGTCACATATTTTTCAGTGGATGTCACAACATTTCTTACAACTTAATAACGAAAAAACTGAAATACTGATTGTTGGTACTAAAACTCAGAGAGCAGCTCAGCTCATTATTTTTTATTTTTTTGTACGAAACCTGACGTATAAAACCTGGGTATAATCTTAGACTTTGAGTTCTGGTTTAACCTGCATATAAAAGCCGTCACTAAAGTAACTTTTTATCATTTGAGAAATATGAATAAAGCTCCTTTTCTATCTCAGAGCAACGCAGAGAAACTTGTTCATGTATTTGGTACAAGCAGAGTTGATCACTGTAATGGTCTTCTCACTGCTCTTCCTAACAAAACCACTCATCCCCTACAACGCCTACGAAATACAGCAGCACAGATTCCAACAGAAACTAAACAGAGAGATCAGACCACTCCCGTTTAGAAAGAACTGCACTGGCTGTTTCAGGGTAGATTTTAAACTTCTGCTACTAGATTTTAAGGCTCTAAATGATTTAGCATCTGTGTATTTCAGAATATCCATCTGTTTATGTTCCAGCATGAGATCTTAGATCTGCAGATAGTGGCCTTCTGCAAATACCTTCAGTAAAATACAGAAAATGTGGAGAGACTCTTTCATTCAATTCCACCTTTTATTAGACACAATCAAGCTCAGTGCACACTTTTAAGAAACATGTGAACATGTATCTTTTTTAACTAAGCATTTAATTAAAACCCTCCATATCTTTGGTATTTTTATTTAATGTCATCCATGAGTCTTTGTCTTGTCTATTGCTGTAAAACATTATCGCCTGTCTGTAAAGCACTTTGAGCTGCCACTGATATGAAAAGTGCTCTATAAATGAATTTGCTTAGGTGCTTACGACTTTTGCATTTACAGTTTGTGTTTGGTTGGATTTACACAGTGAAACTTTCATGCCACTTTAGTTGTTTGATCCTTACATGCAAAAAAAAAAATTGCACGTGAATTCCATAATGTAAAGCATCATGCAACTCACTTGACATTCAGACGCAACAGTTGCAAGCAACTCTGTGAAACATGCTTAATGAATCAGCCAAATCAAAATGCAAAGAACCCATCACATGATTATGTTGAACGACATACATTTAAATAATAGACGCCACTGGATCAGTGGACAAGAAAATAACAGAAAACTTCCGACCCCCATCCACCCATCCCCGACTGGTAGTTTTCAGTTTGTCAGTTTCCTGAGCCATGGCAAGAAACGTGAGTTCCTTAAAGGTAACATTTTGTTAACCAGCCGGCTAATACTAAAACTGTCTAAATGGCTGTTTGTGCCACAGTTTATTATGGTTGCACATTGCTTTTTATCCCATTTATATTATTTTCGTCTTTTATTCTTATTTTTTTCTGCCAATTATTTGCCACGTAACTCGTCCCACAGTTTTCGAGATATTAACACCGTTCCAACTCCAGATTGTCTGGTCTGATTGTGTGAGGTTTGCTTGTACACAGCTTTTTGATTGGTTGCATGGATTGCATGTGGCAATGGAATTTTGCTGAATTTTTTCCCATAGAGAATGAATGGGGTGAAAAATTGCATCACAATCTACGGTACTTCTGCTTGCCCAAACGACACCATTTCACATATACTATCTCAGGGCAGGCCCTCAAGCACGAATTCACTGTTGTTCTGACCCACACTCGTCCATTTCTCTTTTTTTCCATCCCTCGTTTCTCCCATAGAGTCCCATTCATTTTCACCACCACTCAAACTCTATAACTTCTTTGCCTGACAGTCACCAAAATGTGTGTACTCATTCAGAGCAGGCTCCCAAGCTCTAATCCACTGCCGTACTGACCTGCACGCTTCTCTCTGTCGGTTTTTCATCCCTTGTTCCTCCAATAGAGTCCCATTCATTTTTGCCACCACTCAAACTCTATTATGTAGTTTGACGCAAAGACGTGTCTTCACTCAGGAAAGGTTCCCAAACTTTAATCCACAGGCACGCTGACCTGTACTCCTCTATGTGTCATTTTTTCATCCCTCATTCATACTATAGACTTCCATAGTAACTGCTGCGCAACCATTCCACGTTTCCTTCAGCAAATGCACTTTCCTAGTTCTTTGTTATACTGCTGTTATTGTGATTTTATATACCTGGACTCATTTTCTCCCCTCTTGATGCCCCCTAATGTCACACAGATCTGAGATTTATTTGGGATACAAAAGATGAAAATTATTACAGAAATTGCAGCAGTTCCTTGGGGACCTCTAAGACAGAATGGGCAAGACATCAAGTACAATGATAATGGCTGCTTAAACATTAATTTTCAAAAGTTCAACACAGAGACAGCAGTTAAAAACTCAGAAATGTAGTGAAGATGTCTAGACAGATCATTGATGAAGCTCTACTCTAATGGAGTAACCGAATGTGTTACATGCAACAACTTGGACTGTTTTTGAATTGCTTGATCTAACCATCAGGTTGCACAGAAATTATGTTGCAGGCAGCTCAAAATGTAAAGCCATGCCCTGATCATCTTCTAGCACATCACCTGTGTTTAGTTTCTAACCACAGAATTGTTCTTAGCTAAAATGTTTTTACAGCCATGATGCACTCAGATACACAACAGTCTGTAATTGTTCACTTACATAGTGGACTTATAAGGCAGCTGGACCTCATACAGTAACCAGTGAGTGGAAGTAGAAGGTTGGTGTTTTTTAGCATTCCTCTGGTTGTCCATCTGGCATCACTGCTCACTTTTCTACAGCTGAAATTTTAAGCAGCATGTATGTGATGTGAATGGTGATGTCATGCAAAATGATTTGGCTTATTTTCTTTTGATTTATTTTTTCATAATTTACATCAAGTAGAACACGTCATGACAAAAGACTACAATACATCAAAACACCATCACTTCTCGGCTCCGTCTCTTACAGTACGAACTTCATGCAAATGAGCTTGGTTGCCAACCAATCAGATTGTTGATATGTGACACAGCAACCAATTGTGCCACGCCTATGATGAAGTTACATGGTTAATCTTCAACAGTTGCATAAACACACACTGAGAGGGAGATATAATGGTTGTTTAAAAACACTAATGCATTCAAAGCACGGTACATTATTATGTTAGATAGATATTTTAATAATATTAAAATAATATTAGGCTGCTTTGAGGCTCAGAAATAGCCTGCAAGTCATCTGCATCTTAACCTGATTGTGTTTTAGTGACGCATCCTGAAAGCAGCCAGCAGCTAACTGAGAAAGAGATTCGGCTTGTTGTAGTTAAACAGTGCGAGGCTGTTGCGGTCTTTGAAAACACATGAATAAAACATGCAGTGGGGTCTAAAAGTCTGAGACCACTACTGAAAATGGTACTTTTCTAATTTAATAGAAAGTGTTTTTTATTTATGTATAAATTAGATTATAAGCAAAGCAGTTTGAGTGAAAGGTAGAATCTTTGAAATTTGAACATGAAATTTGGTGTCTGTTCCCTTTTTGTTAATTACACTGTGCACTCAAGCAAAAACCTCTGACAAATAGATCAATTACACCAGATGTAACGTTGGGGAGTGATGACGCATGTGCGAAGACAAACAAGATTTATTATGAGCAAATCCAAACTCAGGGTCAGAGCAGTCCAGGGTCATAGAGCCAACACAGATGGAACGGGGAAAAGACATGACGAAAAATGAACACAGGGATAAACAAACACCAAACAATACAAACAGCACGAACAAAGACCAGCAAACACACAGTGCAACACACAGGGCTTAAATACGTGTAACAACAAGGGACAACAAGACACAGGTGGCTAACCAGACACAGGTGGAAATAATTAAGGGCAGCCTCTGAAAACAAGGGGGCAGGACCAGGAAGAACTCGAGGAAAACAAAAAGCACATGACAGGACTAAAAGGTAAACAAAAGCACATGGAGGAGTGGGAGGGGCCAATCATGACACATGAGAGTCCTCTAAAATTGTTTTAATAGAAGGGAAAAAAATTGTTGTTGGGAGAAAACCTCATATCTCCTAAATAGTCAATGGAAGTCAATGGAACCAGACATTTTTCCAAGCAATTTTGGGCTATTTCTTTTGGTCCATTCATCATGAAATTCACACACAATGTAAAGACCAAAATGCATTTTCAAATTATATTAAAAACTGAAAAACGTCAAAAATGGAGATACAAGGTTCTCTTCTGACAGCTGCGATATATATATATATATATATATATATATATATATATATATATATATATATAAAACATTATGACCACCTCCTTGTTTCTACACTCACTGTCCATCTTATCAGCTCCACTTACTGTATAGCTGCACTTTGTAGTTCTACAGTTACAGACTGTAGTCCATCTGTTTCTCTCATACTTAGTTACCCTGTTCTTCAGTGGTCAATACCCCCATGGACCCTCACAGAGCAGATACTACTTTGGTGGTGGATCATTCTCAGCACTGCAGTAACACTGACGTGGCGGTGGTGTGCTAGTGTGTGTTGCGCTGGTCTGGGTGGATCAGACGCAGCAGTGCCGCTGGAGTTTGTAAACACTGTGTCCACTCACTGTCCACTCTATTAGACACTCCTACCTTGCCAGTCCATCTTGTAGATGTAAAGTCAGAGACTCATCTGCTCCTGCACAGTTTGTGTTGGTCATCCTCTAGTCCTTAATCAGTGGTCACAGGACGCTGTTGGCTGGATATTTACCATGAAACCAAACACAAACAAACACCTCCATCTATTTGGCCTTGATAAATTCTACTCAAATCCCTGACATGTTAGCTAAAGAGGTGAGCTCACACTTGAAGATGACTTCAGCATTAGTCAGCGTTCCTTTCCCTGAGGCACTCTTGCGGATTGTTATCACGCCGAGTGAAGCAGCCTAGTTCAGAGTGGGTGGTCTCCATAGACAGCGTCCTTCGTTCTGTGTAGGTATTTAGATCTATTGCTCCTTTTCAAGTGCTTCTGAGAAACTTCTGAACGTGTCAGAGCTGAGATTTTTAGAACCGCAAGCAAAGCCAGTCTAGTAGCAGTAGAAATACAAATACAAGGTTTTTCAGGTTTTTGTTGGCTGTTTAACAAGAAAAACTAACCTTGTAGCTTCAGCTTGCTGGTGTGCAGTTAGAGACTGTAGCTCATCTTAACACTTTACTGCAGAGAGCTGTTCACAAGGCTACATGACACCTACATAAGCTTGTCGTGACAACTGAGATATGCCTACACGAATGTTTACAAATGCTTATTCCAATAAGCATCATCTTTTGCTTTGGCTAACTTTGATCAAAATTGGCAAATGTAACCTTTATAACAAATAACGCCTATTGGAAAAAGCATTTATAAATATAATGTAGGGTTACGTCAGTTGTCGTGACAAGCTTATATAGGTAACATGCGGCTTTGAACAGTAGTTTAAAGTGTTACCAATAAATCTTTACTTTGCCTTGACTTTATTCATTATATTACATTTTAATATACATGGTCAATGACCGCAGTGACTAATACAGGGGCTATTATTTTAATATTTTAACGTCCCAGGCTTATTACGTACAAAGAATTATTGTTTAGTAAGTACAGGGGCTTCAATGCTAGCTGGTTGAACTATTTGTGTAATACAACTTCGGGCCCGGCCGCAGGCCCTTAGCCTGTTAAAGGGTTAATGGACAATTTGTATCATCCATCCTCTAGCTCAGTTATTCCCATCCCTGGTCCTGGAGTACCTTGCCCTGCACATGTCTTCCCTGCTCCCAACACACCTGATCAAAATAACCAGAGGATTAGCAAGCCTTTCAGTCGAATTGGGTGTTTATTATACTGTAGTTTATTGTATTGCATTGAACGGCTCAGAGTTCTGTGTTCAACTCTGCTCCTTTTCTCTCTGTATCTACAGTGACTTTAGTTTCTAGCCGTATCTGAGCTCAGGACCGTCTTTCTCTCTAACCTACTAGTAACTAAGAAAGACACTTTCTCTAGACAGACAAAGCAGTTCTTGTAAGTCGCTCTGGATCAGAGCGTCTGCTAAACGCTGTAAATGTAAATGTTTTAGAGCAGGAAAACAAAAATATGCAGGACAAGGGGTATTCCAGGATGTCACGATTGGCCCCTCCCAGTCCTGTCCATGTGCGTTTGTTTTGGTATCTGTAGTCCTCCCCCTTGTTTTGTGACTCCGCCCCGGATTGTTTTCACCTGTCCCTCGTTTTCCCTTTGTTACTTAAGCCCTGTGTTTGCACTTTGTCTTTGCTGGTCTTTGTATCCTTGCCCTGTTTGAATCTTTGTTGGATGTCTTGGTCTTTGTTGTTTGAACCCCTGTCTGTGTCTAAGTTGAATTCTGGTTTATGTCATGTCTACCCCACGTTCTCTACGTATTGGCTCTCTGACCCTGGACCGTTATGACCCTGATTCTGGATTTGCCCTCAATAAAAGTCGCTTACCTCGCACACCAGAGTTGGGAACCCGTGCCCTAGCTCACCATCAATAGTCGGCTGGGTATATTTGAGTGGTTGGCCATTCTCAACCTAGAGAAGCCGCTAGCATATCAGTGTCACTGCTGTGTTAAGAATAGCACAAAGTAGAAAGTGGCTGCTGAACTGTGGACGACAACAGATGGAGTCTTTGTTCATGCACCTAAACAGTGGAGCTATACAGTAGGCGGACTCATAGTAGTGGTCTTTGATAAAGTGGATGATGAGCGTATTAAAGATGGGATCAAGGTGAAATCGCTGAAGAATAAGCATCACCTTCCCGCCACTAACAAAGACAGATCTACCACAGGTATTACATAATCATCTGATTGCAATTATTTGATTGAAGATATTTTCTATAATCATGTGTTCACATTGCTGCTTTTTCAGTTGATGGGTTACAGTAAAAACACGTAAAGAAGGGAAAGCAGAAAATGCATTCATTGAGACATCGTGTGTCTTTCCTCTAATTTTGAATGGTGTCATGACATGTTTAGAGGGCAGCATTGAGTAACGTCTGTTTATTGGAGCTCAAACTGCATCTGTTTTCATTTGGGAGCTACTAAGTATCGACAACTAGGAAGCAAGATACACGTATATTAAAAAGAAGATTTTTCACTGTCAAAATACTGTTCAGTTTCATGGCCAATACCCAAGTTTTGAAAGATAAAAAAGAAAAAAAAAAGATTAAATACAGGTAAATGAATCTTATATTTACTGGGCATTACCTCTGCGCTGTTGTTAATTTACAAAAATAGACTGTAATTTCACAAAAAGCAATGTTTACTTTTATTTATTTATATTATTTGTATTTATTGTAAAGGTGTTACTTTTATTATTATGGTAAAATTCCGTATGTCAGAATAACTAGTTGAACTAGTAAAGCTGTTGAACTGCAGTGAAAGGAAGTATTTTTAAGAAAATGACTGTAATTTTACTCATTTTACCATCATTAAGAGAAAACACTTTTACTGTTAATTGATACGTTTGTCTGGCACCCCTGCAGCCAGACTTTTTACTGTTGAATTTTTTGGTAACACTTTATTTGAAGGCTACCTACATAAGGACTTCATGACGCATTCATAAGAGCTGAATAATGCATTTATGAAGCACTACTTGAACATTTATTAAGTGCTTATGTTGGTTCTCGCAACCTGACATAAGATGTTTTATGAAATAAATGACACTAAACTAAATGACACTAAACATTTAAAACACTGTACATAACTATTTATGTCAGCATTCTTAAGACGACATTGTACTGATATCAGGTGAAATATGCCTGGAAACCACCCCCTCTTCCCTCCATGGCGTGGATAAGATGATTGATGCAATTATGTATAGTGTTTAAATATGTTTAGTGCTGTAAATATGTTCAACGTTTATTCTTATTATGTCAGTACAATGTCATTTATTTCATAAAATATCTTATGTCAGGTTGCGAGAACCGACATAAGCACTTAATAAATGTTCAAGTAGTGCTTCATAAACGCATTATTCAGTGCTTATGAATGCGTCATGAAGCCCTTATGTAGGTAGCCTTCAAATAAAGTGTTACCAATTTTTTTAGCTAATAGGACAAACTGCCCACTTTAGGATTGTAATTTAAAAGTTGCATAGAGTGACCAAAACTGAAAAATTAAAGGGTTTAATGTAATTATTTACTAGGCAATAAGTGATCACTTGAAAGTTAATGATTGTGATGGGTGTAAAGGACAAGATCTGACCTCTGTAGTTGCCAAAACCACTAAAAATAAAAAGACAACAATGCGGACCACCAAGCCAGGAAAAAGAAGCAAGTTTACTTTGCCAGTCAAGTTGTGCATCCAGACTACAGCAGGGAGCGAGTGTAGCTTCAAAAAAGTGGTCACCAACCCTGGTTCTGCAGCGCTACCTTCCTGTGGACTGTAGTTCGACGGCAAGCAACACTGAAACTATGGAAAGCGACAAGGTTCATTTACATTTGCGGCATTTGGCTGACGCTCTTATCCAGAGCGATTTACAATTTGATCATGTTACACAGGTAGGCCAAGGTGGTGTTAGGAGTCTTGCCCAAGGACTCTTATTGGTATAGTGTAGTGGGCTGACCCAGGTGGGGATTGAACCCCAGTCTACAGTGTAGAAGGCAGAGGTGTTACCCACTACACTGTCCCAATCACCCAGGTTCAAGAAAGGTTAGTGTTAAATGACCGACTGGGTCAACTTTTCATCTGTGCAGCACTTTCTCAAACTTTTTTTCCTACTCTCCATAGTTCCAGGGTTGCTTGCCATTGATTTATGTTCAGTGAGCGCTCACGCCTGAGGGTTTGAATAGGGAAATGTGAATCTGAGTGGGAACTGAATTGGGTGTAACACCGGTAAGTGCCGTGAACAGCTCGTAGAACATAAGGATTTAGGGCCACTGTAGCAAACCTTGCAGTCAAACTGAATAAAACCTAGACAGTGTTAAAAATCACCTCATTCATTCGGAATTCAGGGCACCTACGAGATCAGGACTCAGGTTATATTGAATATGGAACTGAACAGATAATTAGAAGCAAGCTGTCACAGTTGTGGGGAATGTTCTACTGTTCAGACGCCTCTGCCACCCGCTGCTAATCATTTTCTGGCACTCTTCGGAGGCTTAAGTCAGCGGCTCATACCGTTAAGGCTCAGAAACGCCTTCCCTTGTTGAAGATGGGGATGATAATAGAGAAAAATCATCAACTTCGTAAGATTCTCAGTTGCAAAAGTGTTTGATTCTGTCACTCACCATATTTTCTGGTAGCTGAAATACTCTAGCTCTAAAACATAGCAGCCCAGCCCACCCTGTTTCCCTCACAGCCCCACTTCCAAACCCATAGATCACTGCAGTGCCCCGCCCAGTGTGCTCTTCCCATTTTTGAGCATTGAGTTGAAAATTAGGGGTGGATGGGTGGAGCTGAAGCTAGTGGGGTGTAGTTACTCTTTAAAAAAGCTTGCTTCTGCTAAGTTCCACCTTAATCAATGACCCCTCCATTAAGACCACATGGCCAGTTGGACAATAAGCATTTCACTTAACAGCATAAACACTGCATAATTGAACCGAGGCAAAACATTACAGCATAATGAGAAACTGTCTTCCCATGTTTGGTATCAAGCACATATAATGCCATCATACCATAAACTGTCTTGACCTGTGAGCGACGAGTTCAGCTCCCACACAGCCCCAGTCCTGTTGAATCATGTTTTAGCCCGAGGAAACCTGATTCCCAAATGTCACCTCTGAGAAGTTCCAGCGGATCTCCAAGAGAAAGACTAATGCAACTTTAATGAAACGAGGCAGAAGCCACCCACAGCTCACTCCCTGCCGCCTTTCTGTCCAACACGGCCCAAAAGCCTTTGTTGTCTGGAGTATAAGTGGGGGAAACAGAGTTAACCACAATGGGTTTTTTATGCTCTTTTATAACTTGTGTTAATTAGAGACATTAGTTTAATGGCACAATAGCGCTTTCTTTCCTGATATTAATCCTGAAAGCCTCCCAGAAGAAAATTTTATCGCTCAGTTGTTGATCTTTGATGGCTCAGGAGACTTAATGCTGATTAGGAGAAATAACATTAGACAAAAGACACACTTTTAACAGTTACTCAGCATCAAAACTGAGGAGGCTCTTGGCTTTGGGTGTGAAATGGCTGGGTCTATATTGAGATTCCTCTCTTTAATGCAGATAAACATGAGCATTATTAGTCAATACCGTGACTTTATTGAGATCTCTACTGAAACTCGACAGGGAGACGTGAGATTTCTGGGCTCTTTTGTTCAGGATAAATATCAGCATGGGCAGCAGGAGACTGAAGCAAGAGTCTCCTTTGTCTTTCCATCTGATCTCTTTGTTGTCTGCAGAGATATTAAGATTAGCATTTAGATGCTTCCTTACTATGAGTTGAGTGCTTCTTTCTCTCTAGGCTTTAAACAATAAACCTAAAGAAAAGATTTGTAGTTTTATCTTTGTAGCTTCGTTATTTTTTTGTAAATATACGCACACTCTGAAATTAATACCTGCATCATGTTCCAAAAAGATTGGGACATGGCCAATGTAAGACAGATAATGATGTAAATTTTCATAAAATATCTTAAACAGGTAATGCAATCATGCTTGGGTGTGAGTAGCTTCCCAGAAAGGCCTAGTCCAATGAGCAAGGATGGGCCAAAGCTCACCACTGTGAAAAACCCAGCAGTTTAAGAACAACGTTCCTCAATCTAGAGAATCCAGAGAAGATTGCATAAAAGGACAAGGCTATAATTATAACTGTGATGGCCCTGCATTAAAAACTAGCATGTTTCTGTGATTTATATCACCACTTGGGTCCAAGAATACTTTGACAAATGTTTGTCAGTAAACATTATTTATCACTGCATCCAATAATGCTATGGGCAGTAGAAGCCATATGTTTACAAGATCCCCTGACATCTCTGGACAGCTCACCTGAAACGGACTGATGACTGATATTTATGAGACTGACCTTCTTGCAATGCACAGCTGTGTCCCATTAAAATATACGGCTCTTTATGAACAATGAAGCCCCTATATGGTTGTGCAGCTACAGACCCTTAATACAATAGTATAATAATATAATGGCAAAGAATTTCACTTTCAAATACACTGAACTGGTGTCTTCAGTTACGTCAAACAATTACTAAAAGGAAAATGAATGTGACCCAGTGGTTTTTAGTATTTATTAAAAAAAATCATAAGCTAAAATAAGTTAAAAGGTAAAAGCTTTCCATTTTAATATGTCGAATAAAATGATCTAATCACTGCTTCCTGTATTTATTTATGGCATTAGGCTGACGCTTTTATCCAGAGCAACTTACAATTTGATCATTTTACACAGGCAGGCCAAGGTGGTGTTAGGAGTCTTGCCCAAGGACTCTCATTGGTATAGTGTAGGGGGCTTGCCCAGGTGGGGGACTGAATCCCAGTCTACAGCATAGAAGGCAGAGGTGTTAACCACTACACTAACCAACCACATATCAACCGTTTATATACTCTCCCAGCATGTTTGTAATTGAAGTTTAATGTAGGTATGAATATGCAGAAATATGCAAATGCACTGGATTTTCCGACATCACAGAAGCAGTACATTCAAAATGGGCTGTTTCAGATTACATTAGTTTACATATAACTGTATTTGTTTTCCACTTCTTTTCTTCTTCTTCTTTCGCCTGCTCCCTTTAGGGGTCGCCACAGCGGATCATCTGCCTCCATCTTGCCCTGTCCACTGCCTCCTCTACTTTCACACCACTTTGTTTTCCACGATATGGACTTTTTAAGGCAGTACTGTCTTTCTGACTCAAGAGTAAATTCAGTATCAAAGCAAAGCTGGCAAATATAGAACGTTTCACCTGGGAATACAACTGAGCAAACAAAAATAAAAAAACATTTTGAGGAAATATAATGGAATAATAACATTTTATCTTGCGCTTGTACATACTGACTCCTCCAGTTTTAGTCATTCTTCACCTTCATTTCCCTTTTTTGAGCAGAAAGGGGTGAAGATTTTGTGATTGGACTTCAATGCTGCTCCAGAGATGACAGAATAACAGCGTTAGTGCAAGGTAGTCTTTGGAATTTGCATTAATATTCCTGTTTAGCTCAGTTTTCAGGCAGAATGAGTGTGGCTATTGCATGCATTAACAGTGACCTAAAACATAGGTTCCTAATTGTTTTTTGGCTTGGACATACTTCACATACTTCATATGGCAGTTCTTTAAAGCATAAAAAGATTCTCATACTCTAATTTACATATCTGGGTCTTAAAGGAACCATCTATTAAGACGTTTTTCTTTGGCACCATTCTGAGGAATAGTACCTCATATTAACCAAAATAATTATCTCGCACTTTGGAGTTTGTACCTCACAGTTACCTGGCTAATGTCTAGAACTTTTGGTGCCACAGTAAAAAAAATCCAATGAATATAAATGAATATTTGATTTAAAAATGTTTTTTTTCATTATTGAAGTTGATAGAAGGTCAACAAGAAGATTCATTTATCATGAAAAACTTTTGGGTCAAAAACTGTTGTCTCATGTTTTCATATCACCCTAACACAAATAATTTCACGGGGGAGCTTTATTTTACCCACACTCTTGCATTTTAGAGCAGTAAGTGAGACTGCATCCCTGTCCCTCATGGCCACATGGTGAGCAGTTAGATCCCATTATTCTGAAATAAATATATCCTAAAATTTCAATATCAGACAGTAACACAAAAAGAATTGTCACTACCGACAACATAAATTTTCTGTTTTGAATCTAAAAGTGTACAATTGTTTAAAGCTGTATTTGCTAGTCATGTTCTGGCCAGAATTTTTGAGTTATGCTCAAAATTACCAAAAACTGTCACTGCTGACACATGTAGTAAAGTTTCGGAGGCGTACTGTATTGGTGGTGTTAAAAATGTCTTTTTTTAATTTATTTTAATAATAAAATAAACATGGTTAAGGTTTAGAGCCACTCAAAGCAAAAGGGTTTGAGTCTAACGTCCAAGTTAGTTAAAAGTCCAAAACGCATTGTCAACAGTTTGTGAACCAGTCCGGTAGATTGATCCAAGTACTGTATAACCAGCCTTCACTAAATAAGCCAAGGCCTTGTTTAGGAGCAAAATCCCTTCACTGTATCTGTGCCATTCAACCTTCCCAAGTCTAAATCCCCATCCAAAATCCCGGCGCCAGCATGCACGCTGCTTTCACATCAAAAAAGCGAATCAGATCACTAACATCCTTCCAAAATGGCCATTAGCAGAAGACTTACGACCCTGAAAGCTGACCTCCTGCTCATGGTGGAGGATTAGCGTTAGAGAATGTGTTTTAAATGAGGCTGAATGTGGCGGGAGTGGGTGGACAAAAGCTAAAAGAAGCTGTTATGTGTAGAGAGGATCAGAGAATCAACAGCCTCTCACTGGATCAGCACAGCAGTGGAGCAGAGGACAGCTCATTTAGAGATGTGGAGCACACAGCCAAGGCTTACACTCTCCACACACACACACACACACACACACGCGATATGACTGCTCATTTACTGTTAGAGAGAGTACTAAAACATGTAATGCACTAAAACAATGACTCAGGATCACATCTCATCTAATGGTCATAAACACTGACCACTACCAAAAGCTCAAAACTGTAATTCAAAGTCCAAATAATAATTGTCACAGTAAGCTTATTTCTCTCCCATTGAAAGCCATTATAAAGCTTAACGTCGCTTAATGTTCTTTTATCTTACTGGTCATAAACAAGGTCACAACATGACCTAAGAACATAAAATATCTCTAATGTTTACTACACAAAAATAGTGTCATATACCAAAAGATCTAAACTGTAATCCAAAACAAAGCATTTCAAAAATGTTCTTTTCATTAAACCCCATTTATATGGAAACATTTGTGCAGGACTGGACCCCGATATTCGATTGTTTGGATGTTTGTTTGTTGGGTTGGTATTTGGTTTTTAATTTTGGAATTCAGAATTTTTTTTGGAGGGGGGGCTAAATGTAGGCTAAATGTAGGCTATCAAAACAGGGGAACCACAAAATACTTTAACATTCGGGGCTCTCAGGAAAAACCTGGATGACCCATAGTTACGATCCATAACACAGCCTTTGTGATGCGGACAGAATCGCAGACGAACGCGGATGAAATACAAACGTGATTTATTATGAAGCAAATCACCAATGTCCAAAGGGTAAAGCAACAACGTAGTCAATATCCAGGCCAGAGTCAAAAGCACAGGTCAAAAAACACAAGCAGAGGTACCAAAAGGGGAAAGGCAAAAATCCAGGAGTCAAAGAACAGATCAGGAGGTCAAAACACGACAACAAACAGCACATAGGAAGAACGCTTGGTAAGTCTCAATGGAACAATACTTCCTGAATCCCGGGCTTAAATAGTCTTACCTAAAACCACAGCCCTCTACTCTACTCTGGAACCCCCACCACTCCACCTGTATTCAGGATCTTCAACATAAAGGTCTTTGTACAAATGAACCCGAAACAGCCCAACATCACAACACTGTGCATCGACTCCACAATACATTTTGTGAGCACATTCTTGATTGCACTATTAAATTATGACGATATATATACCTATATATACCATCTCAGCATGGGCTCCTGACATCCCACTCACTCACAGCAGTGAATGTCACACTGATGCAGTACTAGACAGCTTGTATTGCTAGGGTGACTGCAAACACTGCCCTGCTGTACTGAGCCCTACTACAATGTACGCTTTGCGTGCTTAGAGTTAGACCACCTCTGTGAAGTGCTGGTTAACCCATACATGCACTGGGCTATTACCCCCTAGCCCACCGCTCAGAGAGTAGCTGGCCTCATAGATAGAGCAAAGCTGTGAATGTTGCAGTGCTCTGCAAGGAAAGCAGTGAGTCTCGAGATTCCGATTTTACAGTGGATGAAGTGCTTTCAACAAAGGTGCTTGGCCCCCCATCACTACCAACCCCTCCCCCAAAAGGGCAAAGCTTCGAAAATTAGCTGTTGATTACTACTGAAGCCCAGGAGCCCCTCCAATGAAAAACCATATATTAACCATTACACCCTTTTTTGGATTATCAGTTATTTTATTTTCTGTTTTATTCTCTACAGACTTTTATGTTAAGGCCAAGCTATGCTTTAGTTTCATTTTAATGACCACCTTATTTTAAATACAGGGCATCAAACTTGGCATTTTAAATAACATAATGCTTACATGATTTAAAACATTTTTTTTTCATTTAAAATTTTTGTTTTAAGGGCTCATTTAACCCCTTATCAAGCTATGGGCCTGGTTTTATTACACACCTCAATAAACAAAGAATAGCCCCATTACTTTGCATGGAGGTCCCTATAGTTACTAATAGTAAGCCTTTATATGTAATACGCCTGGAATATTAAGGGGTTAATGTGGCTTGGTGCACTTAATGTGCACTTAAACTTAAACAACCTATTTGTTTGTTTAATAGGGTTAAACGTTAAAGTTTGTTTAATAGGGGGCAGTTGTGGGCTGTGGAGGGGGGCAATCGTGGGCTGGAGGTTAGGGAACCAGCCCTGTGACCGGATGGTTGCTGGTTCGATCCCCTTGGCTGACGGTCCATGACTGAAGTGCCCTTGAGCAAGACACCTAACCCCCAATTGCTCCCCGGGCGCCATGGATAGGGCTGCCCACCGTTCCGAGCAAGTGTGCTCACTGCCCCCTAGTGTGTGTGTTCACTAGTGTGCATGTATGTGGGTGTTCCACTGCAAGGATGGGTTAAATGCAGAGGTCTAATTCCACAGTGTGTAAACACAGAGACAAATGGTTGTTAATTCTAATTCTCTCACATCTTTCTGATCACGACCACTGTCTTCTGCCCAAAGCATGAACCTGTAATGCAGAGAAATTTGGGGTACCTTCATCATTTTAGTATATTAAGCCATATTAAGGTCTTTCCCAATGTGTTCCTTATGAAGAGCAGTTCTCAAGCTCAGTCCTGATGACTCCTCATTATGGAAATTTTTGTACTTTGTCTCATCTATCACACCTCATTCAACACGTTAATTAATTATTAAGGCTCTATCAGGTGTGTAGTGTAGGGAAAACACAAGAATATGCTCTAGGACTAAGATTGGGAATTCCAGGCCTGGGAGGTCTTAAGAGTTCCTCTGAGTTATTTGTAGATTCCAGATTGATTCTATTGGCAGTAGACAGTGTTTATGACCAATAATATGTGGGGAAGGTTTTATGTTTGTTGTCTTAGGAAATTTACCCATGTTAAGTATTTTCCTTATAGTAGATTTCAATAGAGAGATTAATACTTAATGCTTATTGTTTTGGTTTTAGGCAGTTAGGCAGCATTTATGACCAGTGAGTGAAAGTCAGTGTTCCTATGTTGTCGCTTATTACAGAAAGTGAATATACGCTTATTTAGTCCTGGGAAGAACAAAAAAGAAAAAAGAGGGATGGAGCGATGGGTCTTCAAACTCTCACGTCCTTCTTTGGCCAGGCAGCTGGCGGTGTTTAATGAGCAAGAGCCAGCTGCTTTCTCAAGACGAGTAGTTAATTAGTCAGCCTCTCTCTCTTTGTCTCTCTCTCTCTCTCTCTCTCTCTCTCTCTCTCTCTCTCTCTCTGCAGCACTGGGCTCTATTAAACCAAGATTATCTATCACTTAGAGCTGTAAGCCAGGCTTTGGAGAATATGCAGATGGATCCTGCCTAGCACTGCATTTATTTCTGCATCTACACACTCTGCTGTTCTCCTCATATCAGGTCACTTTTTGCTGCCACTCTTCAAACCACAAGGAGAACAAATGCTGCAAGTATCGATTTTACGTCCACAGCTTCATCCTATAACTTGGGAGTCGGCTTTCTTGGGCACTGAATTACTCATATCTCTCACTGTAGGCTATGAGCTGTAATTCACATATGCAGGAAGTGTTCTTTATGAACATAGAGAGTAGTGATGAAAGAGGGGACAACCCATGTTCACATGGTTAGCCACATTCATAACCTCTTAGGTTTGTGGGTATGGGTGTACATTTTTAGGGCAAAGCTATGCTGAATATCTATGAAAACCAAAGAAAAGCAGTGCTCACCTCCAATATCAGACCTAAAACACCAGTCCCAACAAGGTAAAGTGATGTTCTTCTTCTAGGTTAAGGTTAAGCTTAGACAATTCTTGTTAGATTAAGTGACCCTCATTAGTCCCAACATGGGGAAGCTTCACCTCTGCAATCTAACCTATCCATGCAGTGAAACACCACCTACACAGTAGTGAATGCACACCCAATAGGGGGCAGTGAGCACACTTGCCCGGGAGCGGTGGGCAGCATAATCCGCAGCACCCGGGGGGCAGCAGGGCATTGGGTGCCTTGCTCAGGGGCACCTCAGTCACATGCTGTCAGCTCTGGGGCTCAAACTGGAAACCTTCCAAGGCTGGTTCCCTAAACTTCTGCCCACGACTGCCCCCATACAGGCAGTATGTGTAGAGCTACAGTACATAGGGAACATGCAGTACTAATAGAAGGTCTCTTAATCTAATCTAAAATCTGGTACACTAGATCTAATCTAAGATCTAATAGATCTGGTCACTATCAGATAAACAGGACACAAGGTTTTCATTTTTGAGAAGCAGGAAAAAGACAAAAAGAAGAAAATTTGCACTAAAACAGGAATCTGGACATCTGAAATGTGGAGAAGTTTCTTTGCACTTATGAGTCTAAATTTGTGATTGAGGTTATGGAAAACACAACTTCTAAGACTGAACTTCGGAGGTGTAGAGAAATAATCAATAATAATATTATAATATTATTGCAAATTCCCATGAAAGACTGGAAGCAACCAAACAATACCAAAACAATAGAAGTTGCAGTAAAGGTTTGTTGGTGAGGCTTTTGTGTAATATTTGGTAAATAAACATTTGCTTTTTCCCTGATAAACAACTTGTGATGACCAATGAATAAAACGTGGTCTCTGACTTTTAGACAGTGTAATTCAACCTTAGTAGCATAAAGCCGAATACAAATATCCCACAAGGGCAGAAATATAAACACGGATTTGTTAAGTTACATGTTTTGTTTTTCACACTGTTCACCAACAGACACCTGAACTGGCTCACCATCTATGTTCTCTTGGACCCCCAGCCATGGTATTGCTGGAGATCAAACCGCTTAGACAGTTACACCACTCAAGATGTTGTCATAATGGTAGCCATACTTTTTAAATTAAAGGCTAGAACGTTTTTATTACATATAGGTTACAGATATTAATGATTATATTATTTATAAATAATATTTATGGATTGTCTGTACACTGTTATATTTCTAGTATAATAAAAAACAGTCCAGAGCCTTAGAGCCTATTCACTCTGCACTGATCTCCATATAACCACGAGCGAAAGAAGCACAAATCCACCTGAAACATTCTCCCCTTTACTCCAAGAAAACAGCTGATGCAAGCCGCTGCCAGCTGTTTGCACTCAGACCACGATGGGGTCGAATAAGAAGGGCAGTTTGGGCAGTATTAGCCATAGAAGAGACCGCCCAGCTTACCTTCAGTCCGGATGGTGAAGGGAGAGTCCCCGAGCCGCTTGGCCGAGAACTGGCCCCCTAGAGAGGTCATTAAGAAGCAGAGGCTGAAGAAGCCGATCCCCACCACAAAAATCCTGCAGAGAAACAGACGCCCTATTACTGTGGTCAGAGTGGCTCCAGCACAAAAGGTAATAATGGCCATCAGGAGACTGAATTGTAAAATATTAATGGCTTAACACTTCTTTCATTCAGTTCAGTTCCAGCTAATAAACCTTTAAAATGTCACACACTTCTCTTTTTGCTCTCTAACTTAAAATCATAGAACTTTGCACCAAAATTGCCTGCTCTTTGCATCAGCCCAAATGAGCAAGCAACAGACTCGCTGCCACAAGTGATTGCCCAAGGACATTTGACGCTGCTTACATACTGACTCTTCATCAGTTGATAAAACCTGTGACGGTGCTCTTACATATGAAGGTGCCAAAATGGGTTCTTTGCAGTGATGCCACAGAAGAACAACTTTGGGTTCCTCAAAGAACCTTTGCAAAACATTTGTTAGCTGTACAAATGAGGAGAAACTTTGGGCCGTTTAAAGAAGCTCCATGTCATGTCGAAGTTCTATACAAATTATAGATTTGATTCCCAGAGCTGTAAGTCCAGGCCAAGAAGCCTAGGACTCGTTACTGTTAAGAGTGTATAGTGAGGTCAAAATGAATTTTGCATCCCATGTTTTCTTTCATTCTCTGGTCATTCTGTGGATTTTGTGTCAAACAGAGTTATGTCATGTGATGGAAAATGCAGGGGGATTAATCAAGTATGATTAGTTCTCTTAAACAAAAGGTGCAAAATGGTTCTTTTGGGTGATATTATAGAGGAACTACTACTATCTGTACAGTTTTCTCCCCACTGTAGGATTTAATGCCACCCATTACACGATGCTTCCAATCAGGGAAGTAAAGGCTAGCACATCCTTCATCTGAGACATGTGGAGCTCCACAACACCAAGCATTTGTGCTCTTTTCGGGCTCCCAGTCACCGACGGCTGTGGCGTCACTGGCAACCAATCTCCCGATGGTTGAGCCTACACTTAGGCAGTTGCCCTTAAACCCAACTTAAACCTGCCAGCATTAGCTCACTGATATCCTACACGTGATTCAATGATATATAATACCTGGCATATAATCTGTCCATTGATGTTTCTTTAAAGACATATTTTTGTAAATGTAATATACGAGTGTAGAGAACCTCTGTTAACTTTAAAGACCCTCTATATAACGCCAAGTAAAGGTTTCAAGAACTACGCATTCAAGCCCGGAAACATTTCAGAGCCTTTATTTTCAAGAGTGTAGTCCACCAAATCATTGACAGACTTTGTAGAACAGTGGTTCTGTTTGATTTCACTTGTGAACCTATTCTACTTGTATTTTATCTCCACCAACGTGTAAAATATAGGGGGTTATCAGGGGTCCAGGGCCTCCTAATTAACTGCTTGGACCCCCTGAATGTCTCAAAATCAGGGGGGGGGTCCCTGAAAACATTTATTGTGACTTTATGCTGTACATTGGGGAAAAACTGATGCCCAGACACAAATTCAGGGAAAGGTTATTGTTGTGGCATTCTTAACTAACCAGTGATGCAGCACTGGTCTGCCTCACGGTGGTGCTGTGGCAAACTGACTCACCTAGTTGGTCCTTCATAGCCTACTAGTTTAACTATGGATATCTCTGGAAAAACTTTACATTATGCCATAGCATATTTGTAAATCTGAAAACTTACCCTGGTGGAAATAGTTACTAATATCTCAAACCAAAGACAAAAGAGGAGATCTGTCAGCCACTGATCTCCATTCCACATCTATACCAATTGAATGTTTTTCCCAGAACTGTACGTCAAAGCCAAGAACCATTTAGGAACACACACACATCTTCTAAGCTGCTTCTCCTTCTGGGTCGTGGGAGGTGCGGGAGACTATCCCAGTGGTCATTGGGTGGAAGGCAGGATACACCCTGGACAGGTCACCAGTCCATCGCAGGGCAGACAGAGAGACACTTTCACTCACACCCAGGGGTGATTTACCATGTCCAGTTGGCCTGACTGCATGTCTTTGGACCATGGGTGGAAACCAGAGAACCCAGAGGAAACCCACACAGACAGGGGGAGAACATGCCAACTCCACACTGAAATGACCCTAGTCACGCAGCCGGACCCAAATCGAACCCAGGCCCTACTTGCTGTGAGGCAACAGAGCTACCCACCACACCATTTTTAATGAAATGTATCCACAAATGAACGCAGTTTGCTGTAAAACGTAAATGTGACCCAAAGAGAAATGAGCTACAAGACGCACTGTCAATCTATAAGCACTGCTAATCTCGCAGAGAAAAGAAAAGGTAATATTTGCATCATTCTGTAAAATGAGTCTGAGGCTAATCTGAGTCTTAGACCATCTCATGTCAGAACAGTGTGCGCCAAGAAAGCTGCGTAAAACTCTTCTGGAGTCAACACTGTAAGAACCAAAGCGTTTGAATATGAGCTGGGCTGAGATTTCATCATCTTTTTATCTGTTTTCCACTTCTCCTCTTCAGAGAAACTGGGCAGATGTTCTCCAAAGTGAAATCATTTTCTGGTAGTCTGGTGAAAACATCGACATCTTCTTATCAGGAAAAGTTTGTAATTTGCAATTCAAACTTCACACTGGCATAGATCTCTGAGTGGCTGGTCTAGAACAGATAGCCAGTTGAGAGGGGAGCCGATATTAATGGCACTCTTCAAAAAAAGGGGGGTGCCAAAATGGGTTATTTAGAGTAATGCTGTAGAACCAGTTTTGAGAACCTTTTAATGTATGGGCCATATGTAAACAAGAAACATTTCAAAGTTCAAAAAAGCTCCACATTGTATCAAGATTCCATACCAATGCGATCAATAGGTCCAATCAAAGAGCCTGTATTTTCAGTCTATAGATGATGAGTCTGTATGACTGGAAATTTGGGGGCAGTCATGGGCTGGAGTTTAGGCAACTGGCCCTGTGACCGGAAGGTTGCCGGTTCGATCCCCAGTGCCGACAGTCCATGACTGAGGTGTCCTTGAGCAAGACGCCTAACCCCCAATTGCTCCCCGGGCGCCGTGGATAGGGCTGCCCACCGCTCCGGGCAAGTGTGCTCACTGCCCCCTAGTGTGTGTGTGTGTGTGTGTGTGTGTAGTCACTAGTGTGTACGTGGTGTTTCACTTCACGGATGGGTTAAATGCAGAGGTGGGATTAAAAAAGTATCTCTTATTCTTAAGTGGTCTGATTAAATTAGGTACATACAAAGATTTGCTCGGAGGGTAGATTCATGAGCCCTTTCCAGGACGCAGACTTATAAGCATTCAAAGCGCGATCACTTAAGTGTTACACTTTACAGAGATCAGCCATGAAGTGCATTAGAACCTGTCTGCCACTGAGATGATCCGCAAAGAGCCACATTCAACACCTGGAAAAGTAAATGACTGAGCTGCTGAACCGGCCAGCCTGTCTCGAGCGTTGCGCCTGACTTCAGAGCTGTCTAAGTGGTAGAGGCAGTCTAGTAAAAGGAATGGCTTCTGTTTACCTGAAGGGCTTGAACGTCAGAAGACATCTTCTCACCATAGTCGTGCAGTCGCTGTTCAAAGCAATCATTTTCAAGTGGATGACGTCACGTTACGCGATCTGTCAGCGGCATGTTTCTCCGTTTACATGCTGTGCTGTGGCGGCGTGCAGCGTCTCCGTTCGGCTGGCTCTGCGTAAACGAGTCCTGGAGGAGCTGCACGGCAACGGCGGGCGCCTAAGAAAGCAACTCCGCTGAGAGCGAGGGGAAAAGTGCTGGAGAAGTCATTCCGTCCGCGATGCTCGTTCTTCCTGGACAAAAAGTCCAGTGAAATTCGTGGGAGAGGCAAAACGCAAAGAATGAAGTTCCATCCGCGTGTGGAGCGCAGGACGAGCGGAGATTCCTCCTTAAAGGAAAGCAGCTCTCAAGTGGCCATTGCGCAGAGAGCGGCTGCTTGGAGGGAAATGTCAGGAGCACAGCGCCATCACTCGTTTCCAGTCGGTCAGCGTTCACTCAGAGTCACGGGAACGCGGCGGCGTCTGGTTTCAGCACCACGGACAGCTCCACACGAGTCACTGCGTGTACATAGACTGAGTTGAGGAGCTAGTGGGCTGTAGAGACTGCTCTGGTTTACTTGGATGAGAAGACCAGCGTGTGTGTGTGTGTGTGTGTGTGTGTGTGTGTGTGTGTGTCTTGTGGAGAGGAGGGGCATGGAGGCAGTAATGAAGGGCTACATCTCTGCACAGTTCTCAGTACAGCCCTCCTTTTGGAGATCCCTCTCCAGCTCTGAAGAAGGGCTCCAACACTTCAATACGCACCAAATACTGGAGCACACCAACATGCACCCTTAAAAAGGTTCTATATAGTGCTTTAAAACGGTTCTTTGACTTGAGTAGAGGAACCCTTTTCTCCAAAAGGCTTTCTTCAAAGAATCGTAGACCTAGAGTCTTATATAGAACCACCGCATTTGCTCAAAAACCTTTGAAGAACCATTTTTTAAAGCGAAAGTTTGGAATCACCACTAACTCATTCACAAATAATAACATAGTCAATAATAATCACAAGAGCAACTGCAAAGGAATCTTATATTTTTCAAAATGTGTGTTCATTTTGTAATGTTTATATACTGTGTAGCCATAAGTATGTGGACAACTTCACGTTGCTCTTATACGAGCCTGTTGGATATCCCATTTCAAAACTATGGGCATTAATATGAGTTGGCCCCTCTTTCTGGCTATAACAGCCTCCACTCTTCTGAGAAGGCTTTCCAACAACATGCGACTCTTTCACTGCTCTGTTGCAGCTCCACAGTAGAAATAGACTTTTAGGTAAAAATAAAAGAATCTTTCTTTCTATTAAAATAAAGCTCAGCTGATCATTCAACACAGTTAAACAATAAATGGTCTTAAATGCTGGAGTTTATGTAGAACGGCTAATTCGCCCTTTAACCCTGAATGTAGGTTCACAGACGTCTGGTCACTATAGTAAGGCAGAGAACGGTCTTGCAGATTTAAGAGGACCATCAATAATTTGCAGACTTGACAAATTGACTTATTTACATTCATTTACACTCCAGTTAGTTTCCTCATGTGTTTAATCCACAACAGGAAACTGTCAAATACTGAAAAGTCTCAAAGCTGTGGTCAACTTCTTATCCGCCAGCTTCTCGTTTGAATTTTCCTGTTCCGCCTTAAATGGTGCAGCAGTTACAGTCTGCTGCCTCATTTAAGGTGGAGTGGGAAAATAAGAAGCTGACTTCAGCGAGACATTTTACAAGAAACTGTTCTACGTTGGAGGAAAGGTTTCCTGCTGGAGATGTGAGAAAACACCTATAGCTGAGCTAAAGCTTAAAGCAGAGCAAAGTAAGTCTTTATATTTATATTTTAGTCTATACAAGTTCATTAACAAATTCTGAGAAATATTAACACTAAGATGGTAAAATGGATATACAATGTCGCGCCTCCCAATGTGGTTTGATATTTGTTAAAAGGACAAAATAGCTTTTCTTACCAGTTGGATCTGAGAGCCCTGGGTCATGCACTGAGGCCTGGCTCACAGTCAGTGTTCCAGTTCATCCCAAAGGTGTTCAACAGGGTTGAATACTGAACACACTGTCCTAAATGTATTCATGCTGTTCCTTGTAATTACTGATGGCAGTTTTCTACTGTAACCTTTTAAAATCCCAAGCTTATTACGTGCTAAGGCTTATTATTCAGTAACTACAGTGCACACAAGCTGAGTTATTCTTAGGTTACAGAAGTGTGTAGTAAAACTTTGGGCCTTCAGAAGATGTTATTCTTGAGGCCACTGCTCCTGCAATCTCACGAAGAGAGCAAACAATTCTCCATGACAAAATGAACAAAGTGAGACTAAAGACTGATCATCACATTGATTTATCAGTCTACTCAGGCTTTAGCAGAGCTCAGTAACACTGAGATTAATAACTGATCACATTGATTTATCAGTCTACTCAGGCTTTAGCAGAGCTCAGTAACACTGAGATTAATAACTGATCACATTGATTTATCAGTCTACTCAGACTTTAGCAGAGCTCAGTAATGCTGAGATTAATAACCGATCACATTGATTTATCAGTCTACTCAGGCTTTAGCAGAGCTCAGTAACACTGAGATTAATAACTGATCACATTGATTTATCAGTCTACTCAGGCTTTAGCAGAGCTCAGTAACGCTGAGATTAATAACTGATCACATTGATTTATCAGTCTACTCAGACTTTAGCAGAGCTCAGTAATGCTGAGATTAATAACCGATCACATTGATTTATCAGTCTACTCAGGCTTTAGCAGAGCTCAGTAACACTGAGATTAATAACCGATCACATTGATTTATCAGTCTACTCAGGCTTTAGCAGAGCTCAGTAACACTGAGATTAATAACCGATCACATTGATTTATCAGTCTACTCAGGCTTTAGCAGAGCTCAGTAACACTGAGATTAATAACCGATCACATTGATTTATCAGTCTACTCAGGCTTTAGCAGAGCTCAGTAACGCTGAGATTAATAACCGATCACATTGATTTATCAGTCTACTCAGGCTTTAGCAGAGCTCAGTAACACTGAGATTAATAACTGATCACATTGATTTATCAGTCTACTCAGGCTTTAGCAGAGCTCAGTAACACTGAGATTAATAACCGATCACATTGATTTATCAGTCTACTCAGGCTTTAGCAGAGCTCAGTAACGCTGAGATTAATAACCGATCACATTGATTTATCAGTCTACTCAGGCTTTAGCAGAGCTCAGTAACGCTGAGATTAATAACTGATCACATTGATTTATCAGTCTACTCAGACTTTAGCAGAGCTCAGTAACACTGAGATTAATAACCGATCACATTGATTTATCAGTCTACTCAGGCTTTAGCAGAGCTCAGTAACACTGAGATTAATGACCGATCACATTGATTTATCAGTCTACTCAGGCTTTAGCAGAGCTCAGTAACACTGAGATTAATAACTGATCACATTGATTTATCAGTCCACTCAGACTTTAGCAGAGCTCAGTAACACTGAGATTAATAACCGATCACATTGATTTATCAGTCTACTCAGGCTTTAGCAGAGCTCAGTAACGCTGAGATTAATAACCGATCACATTGATTTATCAGTCTACTCAGGCTTTAGCAGAGCTCAGTAACGCTGAGATTAATAACCGATCACATTGATTTATCAGTCTACTCAGGCTTTAGCAGAGCTCAGTAACGCTGAGATTAATAACCGATCACATTGATTTATCAGTCTACTCAGGCTTTAGCAGAGCTCAGTAACACTGAGATTAATAACTGATCACATTGATTTATCAGTCTACTCAGGCTTTAGCAGAGCTCAGTAACACTGAGATTAATAACCGATCACATTGATTTATCAGTCTACTTAGGCTTTAGCAGAGCTCAGTAACACTGAGATTAATAACCGATCACATTGATTTATCAGTCTACTCAGGCTTTAGCAGAGCTCAGTATCGGTGAGATTAATAAGCAATCAATTTCTTTTAAGTATGGTTTATGTAGTTTTTAATTTAATGAGTACATATGATAAAATTATTCTCCTAAAATGTTTAAAGTAACTGTATACTGTGAATACTGTCTTTACAATATGTACCTTGGCCTGAATACAGATGATTAATCAAAATACTTATTCCCAATGCATATTTTGTTACATCCCAACCCCGGTGTTCTGTGCAGGCCACTGGAGTTTCTCCACACCAAGCTCTTCAAACCATGTCTATAGGGACATCAGGCAAGTCATGCTGAACCAGAAACGGAAATGTTGCCACAAAGTTGGAAGCAGATAACTGTGTAAAATGTCTTTGTATGCTGTAGTATTAACCCTTATTATTTCCCTTCTCTGAAACTAAGGGGTCTAAACCCTGAAATCTAACCCCAGACCATTATCCCTCCTCCACCAAACTTTATTGTTGGCACTTTGCATTCCGATAAGAAGGGTTCTCCTGGCATCCACCAAACCCAGATTTGCCCTTCAGATTCTCAAATAATGAAGCATGAGTCATCATGTTTCCACTGCACCAGAGTCCAGTGGTGGTTTCACACCACTTCAGCCAATGCTTGGTTTTATGCATCATGTTAGACGTGTGTGCTGCTCAGAATCACATTTCATCCGATTTCATGACGCTCCTGATGCGCGATTCTTTTGTTCAAGTTGCTTCCAGAGGCTATTTGGTACTTGGATGTAAACAAGGATAGGTGCTCCAATTAAAGTCGCTGAGCTCTTCATTATCACCTTTTCTACTGCCAGCGTTTGTCTATGAAGACCGCATGACTATTTGCTTGATTTTATCCACTTGTTACCAGTGAAAATGATGTTCTGTAAATTATAGTGTGCCTGTTGCTAATGAAATGTAAATAAATCACTGTAGTGCTCAGGCACCTCTTTCTGTGTGGCTGTAGCTGATCCATCAGTTGCACTTATATCAGAGCTCATTCTGATGCTGTTGGTCAGTGTCATGAGTTAGACAGAGTGTGTTGTACTGTGTGACGCATCACAGCACAGCACAACAAACAGTAGGCACGCCACCATCACCAGCGCTGAGAACAGTCCACCACCCAAATAATACCTACGCTTTGCTGTGGGGTTCTGACCATGAAGAATAACATCAAATCAACAAATAATCGGCAATTTTCTACAGTGTGCCGAAGTGTATTCTCTGTAGAGGATGTGTTCACTTATTGTTTGATTAGTAAATCAACTAAATATGTTATTTGATGAGAGGCACCCAAACCTTTGCAAATGACTCTATACATACATTAGTATCAAAACAAACAGTGGCTAATTTATAAAAGAAGCTAAAGTAGAAGATATTTAGAATTGTTTAACACTTTTTTGGTCTTTCAGGATGTATTGCTTTATAGTTTGGATGTATTCACTATTATTCTGACATGCATAAAATCGTAAAACTAAAGAACAACTTTCTTTTAGCAGGTGTGTCCAGGTTTTCTCAGAATATGGTAGGTGGGCAGATCAATATCTGTATAATACATGTTTTGCATCAGTGGGAAATCTACATAAACGATAGAGTCGGCAGCAAAGCTGTGACGCAGACCGTCTCACTCATTACAGTAAAGTCAGCATCAAGTGCTCTGCATTGATGTCATAAAGTCATCTGCATTGACTTTAGCACTCCTGCAGTTGCTGTAGTGATGTCACACACACTGCTGCTTTCACACTGATGGGTTAATTGAGAGTGCCGCTCCTCTCCTGTTGGGTTTCCACTGTCAGAAACAGACAGATCATTTAATTCTGCCTCCTACATGCACACCACACACTGTGCTGCGTGTTTACGACTCTCAGTAAAGCACTCCACACTTACAACTCATTAAACTAAATGAACGCTTGTTTTTGCAGCAGCGTGCTGCAGAACAAATGCTCAGTGTGAATGTATGCACTGAGGCAGATTGATGAACACAACTGGTAAATCTGTGGAAAAAGGAAGAAAGAGGATAGCGGTTCATTTCTGTCAGGCAGTGGGTGTGTATTTGAGGAAAAACGTCAAATGCCCATCGTGGAGGTTTTGGCTAGTCCCTCTGAGGATTTATATTCACATATTTAAATTTAAAAATCGAGGGGGGGAATGATTTCACAAAAGTCGGGATGCTGTGTAAAATAAAAATAAAAAGCAATGATTTGCAAATCTCATAGACTCATATTTTATTCACAATAGAACATAGACCACTTGTTAAATGTTGAAAGTGAGACATTTTACCATTTCATGAAAAACATCAACTCATTTACACCTTGATGGCAGCAACACATCTTAAAAAAGTTGGGACGGGGGCAACAAAACGCTGTAAAGTAAGCTGTACTAATAAGGAGGCGTAATTTGCAACTAACTCACATGACCTGGTATAAAAAGAACATTTTAGAGAGGCAGAGTCTCTCAGGAGCAAAGATGGGCAGAGGTTCACCCGTCTGTGAGAAACTGTGTCTAAAAAACTGTGGAGCAAATTCAGAAAAATATTTCTTAATGTAAAACAGTGAAGACTTTGGATATCCCAGCAACTACAGTACATGATATCATCAAAAGATTCAGAAAATCTGGAGAAATCCCTGTACGCAGGGAACAAGGCCGACGGTCAATATCGGCTGCTCGTGATCTTCGGGCCCTCAGGCAGCACTGCATTGAAAACTCTGTAGACTCTGTAGTGGAAATCACTGCAGGGGCTCAGGAACACTTCCAGAAATCAATGTCTGTGAACTCATTTTGCCGTGCGATCCACAAATGCAAGTTATAGCTGTATTATGCAAAGAAGAAACCACGCTTCAACACAATCCAGAAATGCAGTTGTTTTGGACTGAGGCAAAATGAAAAACTGTTCTTCTTTTTGGAAACCACATGTCCTGCGGACTCAAGAGGAGAGGGACCATCCAGCTCGTTATCAGCACACTGTTCAAAAGTCTGCATCTCTGATGGTAGGGGGTTGCATTAGTGCCTATGTGGAAAGCTTACACATCTGGAAAAGCACTATAAACGCTGAACAGTATATCACTGCTATCGGAACAGAACCTCCAGAATGGTAACTTTACAGAAGAAGGAAAAAACCTACATTACTTTCAATGTAAGTCAATGGAACCAGACGTTTTTCCAAGTCATTTTTGGCCATTTATTTTGGTCCATCCTTCATGAAATTTACACACAATGTAAAGGCCAACAGGACTGCTGAACAGCTAGAATCACACAAGAATAGGAGAACATTCCTCTCCCAAAGCTCCAGCAACTGGTCTCCTCACTTCCCAGATGTTTATAGACTGTTGTTAAAAGAAGGAGATGCTACACAATGGCAGACGCGGCCCTGTCCCAACTTTTTTGAGATGTGTTGCTGCCATCAAATTCTAAATGAGTTCATGTTTTTCATGAAATGGTAAAATGTCTCACTTTCAACATCTGATGTGTGTTCTGTGTTCTACTGTGAATAAAATATGGGTCAATGAGATTTGCAAATCACTGCATTCTGTTTTTTTTATTATTTATTACATTTATTTACCTTTTTCTCAGCATCCCAACTTTTTTGGGAAGCAGTGATTGGAGGGGTGAGGAAACAGGGTGGAGCTTGGCAGATTTCGATTTTTATTGGTCATAATACAGTCATGGCACTCATGATAAACAGTTTTATTAGATTAACATTTTTTAGCTTAAATGTGTGGCATGATAAATATTCTATCCACATTTGATCGGGTAGGACTATAAGACGTGGCCTTTGGCTGTTTCCACAGTAAAGTACCAAAGTCTGGACCTTGGTGTCCTCATATCTAGTTATAGCCGTGGGATGAAGTTAGGTGTAGGACCACAGTGAGGGTTAGACTTCTCAGAAGGTCTCGAGTTGAGGATAAGGTAAGGGTTAGGATGATTTGAATGAAAGTTAAATGCAGATAAAGCATCTATTAGGGCTATCCAAACAAAATATTACCACATTCTTTAGCTACATTTAATAAAGTAGAAGTCAATGGAAATCATAGTAACATAATATAATATTAGAACATTACATTGTATTAAAATCTTATAACAGATGGAGTAATAGAAAGGCTCCAAAATGACTTGAGAAAAAACTGGTATGTTTGTTTCATGTTACATTTTGAGAAATCTGTCGTTCCTTTTGGTTTCTGTGTGTATAAAAACGTAACATGTCAAAACGAAAGAAGCGCAAAGCCAGAGCACCAATCAGGGCCCAGCGGTCACTTTGTTTAGAGCTGGTTTTGACCTGTTGGTCAGACCGACCCAGTGCAGCACGCGGTTCAACGTCAGCGCAGCAGGGAGAGTCTGTTCAACATAAATGATGAACTAACCTAACTTTGTGTAAATAGAGCTCAATATAGAAATATGTCCACATATGCAGTCGAGACTGACGCGGCTTTTTTCTGAATTTCTACAAACACCATTTCATTTTATAGTAAATGAGTTTGGGCTGGTTTATGTTTATGAACAGACGCCTACAGATCAACATAGTAAAGGAGCTCATCTGTGATCCTGAGTTTAAAGCCAGTTTTTATTCAACTTAAACTTGGAACTAAGTTGTAAATAAATCTGAAACTGAAACTTTGCTTGTGTGTAAAAAGTGATTTCAGAGCCACTCGGTTCTCCCTGATGGAAACTGTTTACCTTCAGTGTTTTGTGCTTCTGATCATTTTAATAGACGTCAGCGTCACTAATTAATGACGTTCTATTAAAAGACTGGTTTACCAAGAGAGACGCTGGAGGACTTTCACCTGAAATGAGTTCATGAAGCCAGTCTGGTTATAAAAATGATAACAGGACATCAGAGCCAGAATTACTCTTTTAGTACTTTTACTTTATACTTAAGTACATTTGAAGGGAAATACTTTAGTACTTTTACTCAAGTGGAGGTCTAAAGGGAGGAACTTCTACTTTTACTGGAGTAATATTTTACCTTGGGGGTCTCTACTTTAACTCAAGTACATGATTTGTGGACTTCATCCACCTTTGGTAATGAAGACGTAATGAAACCCAAAGAACTTAGCTAGAAAGCAAACATAACAATAAACAAACAATTCAAAGGGCGAGGCAAAAGATCAAAGTCCAGAAAACAGTCCAAAAGTTCAGAACATTGAGAGATCGCCAAAGGCAGACAATCCAAAGGGAAAAATAAAAGACGTAATTGGAAAACAGGCAAAAAGGTCATAAAAAATCAGGCAGATATACAAAGAAACCGCTCAGTATGTCGACAAACCATACAATACGTCGCAATGATCCGCAGTGATCTTATTCTAAGCTTATAAACTAAAGCTAATTAGTCATATGACATACAACACAGGTGACCCAAATAAGTGTTCAGGAGAGTGAGACCGGTGATTGGAGCGTCAGGTTGCAGGAGTCACGTGATCACCCAGATCTGTAAAGTGTAATTTTAAAAAATGCAATTTCTGGTGAGGAATAAATTAAGAGACCCCGACATTTATTCCCACTTAAAATGACTAAAATCACATACAGTTCTATCACATCAGGTGAACATGATTAGAAGATAATTGCTCACAATTTTGAAGGAGGCTTGCCTTATTAAACCTCGGGCATTCAGTTTGGCGTGCTCCTCATTGTTGAATTGAGAGTGAACGTCATGGTGAAATTGAAAGAGCTGTCTGAGGCCATCAGAAAGTAGACTGTAGCAGCTTATGAGTCTAGTCAGGGATTTAAAAAGATCTCAGAATAATTTGAAATCATTCCACTGTCCAGAACATACTCTACAAGTGTAGGACATTCAAAACAACATGCCCAGGTCTGGCCATCCAAGCAAGTTCACCCCGAGAACGTGGAGGTGGAAGACGCTAAAAGAAGCCTCAAAAAACCCTAAAATGTCATCACGGGACGTTCAGCAGGCTCTTGCTGCTGTTGATGTGAAATTGTGTGCCTCTACAATCAGAAAGAGGCTGCACAAGTTTAATTTTCATGGGAGGTGTGCAAGGAGGAAACGTTTGCTCTCTAAGAGAAACTTGAAGGCAAGACTGAAGTTTGCCAGAGAGAATATAGACAAAGAGCAGGACTTCTGGAATAATGTTCTTTGGACAGATGAGTGTAAAATTGAATTATTTGGACACCAGAACAGAAGACGTTTGGCGTAAACCAAATACAGCATTCCAGGAAATGAGGTGGAAGTGTCATGGTTTGGGGATGCTTTGCTGCAGCAGGACCTGGCCAGCTCACCGTCATAGAATCCACCATGAGTTCTACAATCTGTAAAAAAATGAAAGCTGAAGTGGAGCTGGACCCTCCAAAATGACCGTGACCCCCCAAAAATACAAGTAAATCCACCAAGGACTGGCTGAAAACTAAGAAACAGAGTCCTGGAATGACCGAGTCGAAGCCCAGATCTTAATCCTGCTGAGATGCTGTGGGGTGACTTAAAACGGGCTGTACATGCAAGAAACCCCTCAAACATCTCACAGCTCAAAGAATTCTGCGTTGAGGAGTGCGGCAAACTTTCCTCAGACCAGTGTCAGCGATTGGTAGATCTCTACAAGAAGCGTCTCACTGAAGTTACTTCAGCCAAAGGGAGCAACACTAGTTATTAGATGGTAGGCTGTCCTAACTTTCTCCATTATAATACGCATTTTTGTTCATATCTTTTGTTTCATGAGTAAAATAGGTTAATCTTTGTTGTTTACCTGCAGTTACATCACTTTCTTTTCCAATAAATAAAAACAAGATTAGACATCAGTATGTGAACAGTTCTTAATAAAGAGCTGAATATTTAATTGGGTGTCCTGCTTTGTTTCACATGGCTATTAAATATTACATTTTGGACAGCAGTGATATGCAGCAGTGACTAGGTGTTGCTCAGACATCTGCCTGTGTGTTTTTGCCTCTGCCACTCTGTCACTTTGCTCTGGGCATCATAGACAGCAGCAGAAATTTCCATCAAAGCCATTTGAGCCTGACTCTAGATCATTCTGTTCAAATGCAGTGCTCTTCCACCAGAGCCCTGCTGAGATATTGCTGCTGTGCTGATGCACACTGGTTTCAAACTGCTTTAGAGTGGGACGGTAATGGCCACTGTCCATTACAGAGCCCTCTGGGCCACAGCTTCCTCCCAGCCGAGAGGAACGAGCGAGTTCGGTGATGAAGGGGTAATGAGAGAGGGATGGACTGCTAACATGAACCAGAGAGAACAGAGAGAGAATGAAACAATGAGGCACTTTGCCATATCATTACTCTCTCTCTTTCTCTCCCTCTCTCCATCTCACATTCTCTCTCTGTTCCCAGTGGATTAACATTCCAAAAGCCCTTGACATTCTCAGTCAAACGCTCTGTTCACGTAGGGCTCAACTGATTGGGATCGTTGCAAATTATTTCTGACATCTGCAATTATTTCTGACATTCTGACACATTATTTGTACACATGCACAAGTCACAGGTCACCAAATAACAGGGATAAACACAAACTCAGGGCCTTTTCCTGACACCCAATACACAGTAACTGCAAATAGTGCAGCAACAAGTGGCTTCAGATGAAAAAGAGCTGAAGAATCATATACACCCAGTACTTGTCACCAACACACGGTAGCAACCCAGACTCACTACATACATATTTAGTTCGATTAAGTTGATGTTTACATTTACATTTATGGGATTTAACAGACACTCTTATCCAGTGCTTTGTTATCCACTCAGAGAATGTGGCTTTAGCTAGTACAAGAGACAAGGCATATGGATGCCATGCAAGGCCTAATAAATGCCTGTATAAAACATTGTTGAACAGTACAGATAGGCAGAACTATTCTAGGTTAGTGGCCTCATTCACCAACCATGCTTAAGAAGACATTCCACTCATCACAAAGACTCATCACTGCTTTCTTATGTGAGATTTGTTCCTAGGTAAGGAGATGCATTGGCCGACAAGGCCATAAAACACTTTGCCAGCTCATGAACACACCGCAAACACAAAAAACACTTTCATCAGAATGACGACACCCGTGCTACATTTCATAACATTTTGCAGAGTTTGCGGAGTGTGTATGGATTTGCAGCACCTTTGTAAAAGTGTTTTCTGTGTTTGCAGCTTATTTTTTATTTGCAGTTTGTTGAGCCTTTTCCTCCACCTTAGGAAGAGCATCTACCCACTCAAGAGCACAAAAGCGTGAACAGTTCTGCTGGACGGTGACTTTTTCTTAGGACCTTTCATAAGAACAAATTTAAGAAAAAAACCATAGCTAGATGTTGATGAATGAGGCCCATTGGTAATAAGTGGAGAATATTCTGGAACGTTGTGCGTAGGGTGAACAAAACATTGTAGAACAATGTACAAGACAGTGTGAATTGAGCAGAGTGTTGAAGAATGATCTGAGTGGCCCAAACCCACACACGTATGGTAGGCCCATCAAATGTTTGGGTTTGTTGGAGAACACTGGGTTAATGTGATGCTGCAGTGATTACTCAGTGAATAAATGAGTTGATTAGCATCATAGAGTGATACTGCACACTTCAGTGCCACAGAGAGAGAGAGAGAGAGAGAGAGAGAGAGCCCTTCAGCATCATGGAGAGCTCCTGAGAGGCACTGAGGGACCGGGCAGTGACCTGAGCAAGAGCTGATACCACGGCCGGATGGTGCTCTGAATTTGCAAAAGCCTGTCCTGGACACACACACACACACACACACACTCCTTTTTCAGTCTGAGTGCCACGTTGTTCTCTCTATGCACTCTTTTATTTAACCAAGCAGCACATTTTGAAACACTTAAGAGGAAAGATCCAGCTGTCTCTTAGCAAATACCTGACACGCACAGGCGCTTGTCTAGTTGGGCTCTCTTCTATTCCCTCTAATGACACGAATCAAGCTTTTGTAGACGTTTGTAGGTCTTTTTCAAGTGGGTAAAAGTTCGGACTGCTGACTTAATCATCCCGTCACCAGCTTTAGCTTTTCAGTGTTTACTGGCAAACCAGACCAGAGCAAGATGGGTGTGTGACTTCTGAACACTCCATATAGTTGTCCAAAATGACAGAATAAAATCCTGATGGCACTTTAATAAATAAGACTATTTAATAAATAAGACTATCCTTATAAAGGGTTTATGAAATGTTTTATAAATGTTGTTTTCAAGTCGTTTATTAATGGTTATTAGTTAAGTCATAAACACTTCAGAAATGTTTATAACACGTTAATAAAAACGGCAAATGTGACCTTTTATATCAGTGAGTATGAATATGTGAACAGGTTTAATGCTGACTGATACAGGATACATGAATGTGGGTTCACTATTAGGCAAACAATGGGTTTATTAATTAAGTTTTAAATGACCCTTATTAGTCCCACAAACGGGGAAATTTCACCTCTGCATTTAACCCGTCCATGAAGTGAAACACCACACACTAGGGGGCAGTGAGCGCACTTGCCCCGAGCAGTGGGCAGCCCTATCCACAGTGCCTGGGGAGCAGTTGGGGGTTAGGTGTCTTGCTCAAGGAC